>NC_080432.1:68569771-68876870 GCF_028018845.1 Melospiza georgiana | reverse complement strand
TGGTCACTAAGCACCATACTGTAGATCCACACAGCCAATTCTGACTCTGCTTCTCTGAATCAATTGATGATGGAAAATATAAAGGCAGTAGTTGCTGTGTTTGTGAATTCACTGCTGCAGTTCTTAACAGTACAGAAATAAAGCTGCCCTGCAGTGTCCAAAGTAGCCAAACTGTAACCAGCTCTAGCATGATTGCATGTTCTCACCTGTATAACATACGCAGCAACACTCCTGTTTGTAAAGGGTTTGTAAAAATCCTCTTGGTATTAAAGAATTTTTAGTAAAGTTGGTAGGCAAAGAAAAAAAAGGGTGTATCTTCCATGAAAAGAAGTTTGCATGGAAATCACTGGGAAGATGAGTGTAGACAACAATGCAAAGATTTGGAAGAGGAGCTGTTTGTTGTTGTTTAAGCTTTCCTCTTCTCTTGTCTAGCAACTTGGAGAGGTGATTCCTTAAAAGTGTATTGTAGACAATGTGATTTTTAATATCTGCGCTTCATTTATGCACACACACAAAAAAAAACCCCTCTATATATATATATATACATATATATATATATGTGTGTGTGTGTGTGTGTGAATGTGTGTATATATATCTCCATATGGCTATATAAAGCCAGAAAAAACTTAGAACATATATAATATTTGTATGTTCCAAGTTCTTTCTGGCTGCTTATCACTTAGCAATAAGATGAGGGGCTCACAAAAAAAAGAATGGTTATTTATTACTGAAAGGAATTGTGAGAAATAAGCAGAACTGAAAATTGCCCTTTTTTTACGGTGACTAAAGACATTGGTGATGTTTTTTCTTGTACCTCTAATAGCTGTCGTTTTCCTGATGCCTTCATTCGAATCGTGGCCATTCGCTCTGCCAGGACCGTGAGGGTGGACTGCAATGCCGTTTGATCAGCACCTTCCACATCCAGTGGTTCTGAAACAAGCTCCTGGGCCAATGATGTCTGAAGCTCACTGATTTCTTCTTGCAACATTAAAATCTCATCCATCAAAGCCTATTAAGAAATGAGAGCAGAGAATGCATTTGTTTCACTTACCAGCAAGAAGGAAGTATTTCAGGAGACACAGACTAAATATAAAATTGAAGACAACTATCTTGAGGAGCACCAGGAACACAAGAGTAGAGCAGACCATCACCACCAGCATGACAGAGGCCTGCTTTTAGATGCTTGAGTTAGGATCAGGTAACTGGTTACTTAAATATGCATTTAATTACATATCTTGAATTTCAAGCATATCACAAGGCATTATTTTACAAACTGGAAATCCATTCTTCCAATAAATTATCTGTAGGGCATTCTAGTATTCTCAGTGAAGATAATGAACAAGTAAGCGAGTGTGTGTTTGTGAGAGAAAAATAAGGGCATGTTTCAGCTTTTAGCCTAAAACTTTCTAACTGGATAAAGAACATCCAGCAATAGATGTAAATATTTAGAGATTTATTCCATGGTACCATCCTTTTACAGGTATCTTGAAACCTGGTTCATAGGATAACTAGGAACTTATTTTGCACCACAGAATAAATCTCTGAATCCAGACAGATCAGATAGATTCAAGCTATCAGATAGAAGGCTTAGGTGATTACAACTCAGACCTTTATCAGATGCCTTACTTAATAAAGTATTCTCTTATTATTCAGATCATTATTTCTTGAGACTTCCCTTGAGGGAGTTTTTGATATATTTTGTTTAAAGAGGTGAAAAATGTATTTTGATCAATATACAATGCATCAGTATTGGTTATGATTTTAGTAAATTTGGCAACATTATAAATATTCTTCAGCAATGATGCTGAAGAACAATATGGATAGCTGTCATTGGACACAGTCTTGGACAAAAGCTTTTGCTGAAATTTTCAACTGGACAAACTCTTATGATCTATTCTATTTCTTTCAAAAAGGCTCCTTATCAAAAGAATCCCCATCACATCACCTTTAGAACAGCAGGAAGCTCAGAAAGGCAAGACATACAGTTAACAGAAGGTTGAAGAAACAAATGCATATGTTTGAGATATCCAGGCATGAAGAAGGTTACTGTCTAAAAAACAGAACAAAAGATATGCAGGCAATGTGCATTCTCCCTCTCTTCCTCACATGTAAGATTTTACCTGATGTTCAGCCATCTGGCTCTCTGGGCTTTTGGCTGGTTCCAAACTCTCATTTAGTTTCATTTCAGTGGTCTCCATTTTTGTGGATATAGACTGGAGTGTGTCCTGATACTTCTGCTGACGCTCAAGAGCTTCATAGAGTGTGCGCTGCTTTTCACTGATCTAAAGAAGAATGGGAGGTATAAATTCTGCTACTTAGTCTGCTTCATAGGTCCCTAGGCTTAAAACACTAAAGCAAAAATTTTTCAAGAGTATAAATTACAAAGCAAAACATCCATATTAAAAATATTTATTTACTTAAAATTTCATCAGTAAAATTCTAGGTTCTGGTGCTTAAAAGAAATAGACATTAATAAAGCAGGGAAAATCTATGCACATTCTCATGCATTATTTTAGATTTCATGCACTCCAACATGGATGTGCACTATTTGCTAGATACATGGTTCCTAATACACTGTAATAGCTACTATGCTGAAAGGAATTAAAATTTTTAGCATGTGATCAAGACGCTGACCATTTTTATACATCACTGAACAATTATGCTGCAAAACTATACAGAAATGTGTTGATTCAGCATTTTGAAAAACTGGATTCTGGGCCTTCTTTAGCTACTCATCCAAAATGACTGGATATCCCTACTAGATTATGAAATACAGTCTGTCAATAGTCAATATTTCTGAAGCCAACGAGCAGCTTTAATGACTCTTATTTTTATTAATGGAGGTCCATCTTGCACAGGCTTTCAAACAAAGAACAAAAATAATATATCCCAACTAACAATTAAAGTTACCATTTGAAAACCAAAAACTGCAGGGAAGAATATATGAGCCAGCTATTTGAATTCTATTCCTTACAACCTAGCCAACTATTCTGAAGTCTCCAAATGCAAACTTACCACATTTTTCAGTGTTTCCCAAGAACGCTGCAAATCATCCAATTTGGCACTAGCAGATGATTCTAAGCCTGGTTCATAAAACTCCTGGGTGGCTGAGGCGCTGGGATGAATTTTAGCAGCTTCTGTCTGCAACTGTTCAGCAGATAAGGCTTGGTAATAAGCAATGTCCTACAAGCACGAAGTACATTATTGCACTTTCAAAAAGAAAGATACTGCATGCTATCCCCCCCAATACTGCCCCACTGCATATGTCCATTAAAATAAAGCCCACAAAGCCAAAACCACCAGGAAACTTCTTTAATAACAATCTAAATCAATATTTAATAGTAGCAGACTGAGCATGTTCTGGACCTTCACTATGGTGAGGATTTTGGACGCATTTTTTTCATGTTCATATTAGCTAGGAGGTGCAGAAGGCAACTGTGGACAATCACAAAAAGGCTGGGAAGGGAAGTGCTATAAATGGGAGTGTTGTTCCAGCACCATTACAACTACACATGGGGGAAACCCCATCACAAAAGACAGCGGGTTATAGCACTGTAGGTGGCAAATACCAACCTAGTGAGCACTATCACAGAGAGAGCAGCAAAAGAACCTAAAAGGAATATACTGAAGGACTGGTAAATGAGGCAAGAAAGAGTATGAAGCATCAGCTTATTGTAAGCTTTCAAACAAACAGGGAGCCTCAACTAACTTATAAAAGATATTCAGAAAAGGGACCAAAATTGCTACGGAAATGTGAAAATGTCAAACTACCAATGAAAATTCAGAGCGGAATTATTTCTCACCAGAAATTCTATACTTAGTGTATGGAGATTTCTTCAACTGTTGCAGATGACAACTGAAAACGTCTACAGAAAATGCAGAATTAAGGAAACAAGTACAGTACCTATACTTAGGTCAGCAAAGCAGGCTTGATGACAAGGATTATTTAAAACTGAAATCATGTATGACAGTTAGCACTACATTATTTGGGAGGTGAAAAATGCTGCCTCAAGGGAGGGTGTAAAGCAGATTCAGTGGCGCTTACTGACAGGAATCAAGGCAATGGGCACAAACTGAAGCACAGGAGATTCTCTCTCTGAATACCAGGAAATGCTTTTTTACTGTTAGGGTGACTGAGCACTGGGACAGGCTGCCCAAGGAAGTTCCAGGGTCTCCATCCTTAGATACTCAAAATCAACCCAAATATAGTCCTGGACAATCTGTTGTACACGGTCCTGTTTGACAAAGGGTGTTGGGCCAGATGATCTCTGGAGGTCCCTTCAACCCCAACCATTCTGTGAATCTGTACAGATGTATAAAAGTTAGGTACTAAACAAGACTAATTCTGGGGTACTGGAGCTCTAAGTGTAAGAAGGATCCTAATTTGGAACAGAATGCAAATGCGTTATCTAATACCATATGTGAAGAAAACCAGACAAGCTCTGGAAGAGCACAGAAACCAGATCACTGCCATAAAACTGACCAAAATGTATGATTAGGTACTTCTTCAAAGACAATAAATGGGAAACTTAAAATATTAAATGATGAAATTGTTATAATGTCCAGGAGCCAGCATGGAATAGGTAACAGCTTAGCATGGCACACAGGACTGCAATTTCAGAATTTTTCACTCTGACCACAAGTGATCTTTCCAAGTAATGGTGAAAAATTGCACCAGTGGAGGCAACTTCTCATTTTGCCTTGTCTGCAGCTACTCTCCAGCCCTTTGCCAGTCCCCTTTCAAGACCAATGCTTCTGTAACCTCTTAATATGGTTTTCAGAATAAAGGAATTGTTTACACAGAGAGGGAAAAGCAATCCCTTTCCCCATCTTTCCAACTGATTTCTGGAGTATACAACATGGCATCTTGTCTTTGGCAGAGCTTTCACACCAGGACAGCAGGAATCCAGATGTTCATGCAAGTAAAAGATTCTATAAAGGGCCCCTACAAAGGCCCTAATATTCCATGGCTGTTCTTACGAAAAGTAGCCAATGAACAGTAGTCAGGTTTTGTTGTTAGATGCACTGGCAAAAGGCTGTGTTTAGATTTTGTAAGATATGTAACAAGGGCTGGTGCAACCTAGATGAGTATTCGTAAGGGAGAGAGAAAGAATCCTTAAGTAGGCTGTGTACAAGGAGATAAAAAAGCATTTAACAGTGACCCAGTGGATAAGACTAAAATCACAGGATCAGCTGTTGCCTACAGGGCATGGTGCCAACACTTCAGCTTTTCCAGTTCAACTGATCTACACTATGTATCAGGAAACCAAGTTTTAAAAAGTGTTTTAAAATTTTAATCAATTACATCTTTGGGTAAGTGCAAGGAGATTTAGCCTCAAAGGATTCTCATTCAGTACTGCAGCACAGATGAAGGGTCTGATTTTGCTAAACATCAAAATTATCTGTATTTCAAGACTGTTAACATAATATTTAATATATTATGACATTCCTCAGTGTTTCCAACATTAACGCCTTTATAGTTCCCCCCACCCTGCTGTTTTTGGAGGAGTTTCAGAAAAAAATCATTTTAACTTATATTAGTGCTAGAATTGTCACTTTCTTTTTTCTGGTATTTCTGGTCTTGTTTTTATCTATTTCAGTATCTGCATCATTTTTACTAATAAGCAGTTGGCACTTGTTTTATATTTTCATTACTTGTTAGAAATGTAAATAAAGTGTGTAGATGTCTGAATTCAGACTAGCTATGTTTCACCATTAAGAGATGCTAGGAAACTGATGAAACACTATAGAGAGTTATTCAGGATGAATTATAAAGCAGTCTTAAAACATAACCTTTCCTTCCCCAATTGCCTCTTCAGAAGAGTTTTACATTTTTTTTCGAAGACTAAACTCATGTTATTCTTCACTTTCTGGAGTTCACGCTCACATTTTTTTCTGGTACTTTGCAGATGATTTTCCTAAGAGAAATTAGTTCTTAACTTTGGGTACTTTTTAAAACAAAATATTTCTAAATTTATTTTGCTGATTTGCTTTAAAAATACAAAATGTTAATAACTTACATTTGAGCTCCTAATTCACTAATATCTAGGATATTGTTCTTTAACCACCCTTCTCTCCTGAGGTCTCCCTGGGCATTCATAATGACCAGCACTGGCAGTTTCATAGCTTCTTTAGTCTTGATCTCATGTGAGTGTGAACCTAAGAATTTTGTAAGTAAACCACTGCATTTTGGAACATTCTTCCGCTGGTTGTTTAATACATGCAGTTCATTTCAACATTAACCACACTGAAGAAAACTTCAGCTCTAAGTTTTTAAGATTATTATAACAGCATCAACTGTACCTTTCTCAAAAATCTTCTGCTAAACAAAAGATATAATATTTTTCAATTTTGCCCTAGTAAATCACTTATTCTAAAACTTGTATTTTGGTGTCAGTTCATGGTGCAACAGCATGTTCACTGTGTTTTCCTTATTGTCTGAGTGACTGGAGCTGTTTGACTTGTTTTTCATTTTCAGAGAAAAGTAAAGAACTGAGATAAGCTTTGCTGATTAGGAAGCAAGCTGCTTTTGGTCCTTTAACTCCTTCATTAATTAATGGTGTCATAAGACTTCTATGTTGAAATATATAAATGCCTTTCTACTGTGGGTAAACTTCACAGGGAACTTTCTGATTATCTAAAATGATAGAAATGAGAAAAATCCTTCTTATGCATTATACAACACTTTTTAGTATGCCATTGATGATTTTTTAACCACTCTTACTATCTTACATTAATATTTTTTCTTATATATTGTATTTAGCAACTTCTATAGCACCATGTGCATTTCTGAAATTAGCAGAAGGAATCAATGAGCATCTTGCTCAAACTTGCCTAATTCTACTCAGCAGCACAACACAATATATTCTAACCTTCAAATCTGCAGTGGTCAATTTTGGAAGCAGTTACAAATGCAAAACCAACCAATCAGCCACAAAATCCAGAACATGATGAATTCAGTGAGGTGGTGATGGCTTCTAAGGCTCACTTCTAAACTTCTAAAGCATAACATTTTATGTGTGACTTTATGTGTGTGATGCTCAATGTGTTGGCTTAATGTTTACATTTCAATCAATACTGACATACACTTGCTCCTACAAGAAGTGCAGGAGTTTTGATTTAAAATCTAATATCTGTTATTTCACTGATCTGCCTCACTGGTGCTTAAAATAGACTGCCATGGAAATGAAAAATACATGAAAAAAACCCACATGAAAGTTAATCACTGAAATGATATTAAGTAAAAGATACCAGGCTGTGATTTCAGTGCCAAAATGGCAATCATACAGTAAGATAGATGGATATGGACATAATGCAATGTTTCATTATGGGGAGTACAAAAAAGCTTTTTTTCTCAGGATGCAAGATTCCATTGAGTACTACTGAGAAAATAAAAATTATGTTATAAGTAGAAAATACTGGTGACATTGTAATTGTCACTTAAAATTTACTTTAAAAAATAATGAATAGCTGTAACATGGGCTTTATACAATTTCAATACCTGTATCCATTTTGAACCAGAACCTGAGGGTTCAGTTTGGTAAGAGGTTAAGTCTCAGTTCCTTGGAGCTATAGCTAAACATTATTTCAGAGGATTAAATAAACCACCTGTGGAATGGAATCATGTATGTCTGAGATAAAAGCTGAATGAATGCCAAGAGAGAGGTACCTGGTTAACAGAAGCATCTGTATTAGCCACAGGTGAGGGAGAGCGACAGGCAGGTGGAGAAGAAATCTCACTGTTGGTTCCCTCCTCCCCAGACTCCTCAGTGACAGGGGAGAGCAGCGTGTGACAGCGACCAGCAGTCATCTGCCACAGGAAAAGCAACCCCAGAGCACAGGAAGAAAATCAGTTACCTCAGCTGAGGCTTGACTTAGACTGAGATCAAAACAACACATGGCCAGAATTACCCCGACATTAATTAGTCATGCTTCATGCTCCTACATTTACCAGTTTAGAAATCTGTTGAATAAATAGTCTCATTTACTTGTCACGCTTCAGTATGAGAATGCTCTCCTGTACCCTAATGGATTTTAAAAGACAATGTAGAGCAATCAACTCAATAATAAGAAATTCAGCTTTGCCTAAACGTCTTCTAATACAATCTCTGCTGCATACAGAAATACTGTGGAGAGCTACAGAATACTGGAGTATTTGTCTCAGTATCCAGGTCCAGCTGGAACAACAGATTTGAAATATAAAATACACACAACCCAGTATTCAAATGTAACCCCCTTCCTTCACCAATGGTGCTATAGAGGGATAAATCCTGAAGTCTGACACTCAGACAAAAATCCCAGTAGCATCAGCAGAATGTTTGTAATGAGATCCAGTTATAAACAAACAAAAGCAAAGTCAAACATTGGGCCTCTGGCAGTACTTAGACAGCTTTCATTTCCAGTACACTCATCTGAGAATACAGCAGCATACCGTCAATTATCACATCAACATTTTAATGTGTGAAAAACCTATACACTGCAACAACTAATGAAATCGTATTTATTCTGGTTTTATTTTATTCCTGCAACTCATCAATTTCTTAGCATTTGTACTTGCATGCTGACAGCTACAAAATAAAAAGCACAATATCTGCAAATTATTGCTCACAAATTTCGTGTATTTGTCTATTAAATAATTTCAGCCTTTATCAACAAGTCTTGAGAACCTGCATAAAGTAAAATACAGAAAAGGGAAGCTGCAACTTGTTTGGTTTGCAGCCATTTCAAAAGGTAGACGTGAGCTGTGGCAATCAGCTGCACAGGGGTGTTGTAAGGCTGCGAGAGGAAGCAGCTCAGATAATGAGTACAGTGACCAAGGCATTGCTTACCATAACCACCGAGGGATGAGTGGCGTGTGCCGGCAGCAGGTCCGAATCCAGCTCCTCCATTCCCTCGGACAGCCCCTCCACTTCTGTCACTGTCAGCAGCATGGTGGCATGTTTTGCTTTCATTGTCAGCATCTTGCACTTGGAATTCAAAGAAGCAATTTGCTCCTGGTATCCTTTGATCTTCTGAGCCAGCTCCTGAGAAAACATTTTTTTCCCCCTAGTGCTGATGCAGCCGGGAAGGGCCACAGGACCGGCAGCATTTCAGCTTCCGCGGCGGAGCGAAGCTGTCTCCTCCCAGCGCAGCCAATACCACGGCAGCGCCGCCGCTCTGCTGACGAGCAGGATGTCGCCAGCCCAGGGACCCGGCCCGGCGCGTCCGGCCGCGCTGCGACACCGCCGAGCGGTGCAGCGGCCGCCCGGGGCTCCGTGCGCGCCGCGCCGCAGGGACGGACGGACGGACGGACGGCTCACGTTCGCATCCTGCCTGAACCTGAGCCCACCTCTGTGAGCTGCACGCTGCAGCAAAGGGAGCGTCTCTCGCTCTTCCTGCCCTATTTCCCCCCGCCCCCCATCTACTTCCATTTATCTGAGGAAGATGAAGCTCCCCCGCACAGTGCGTGCCAGGGAAATGAGGTCATGTAGTGGCCGCAACTGCAAAAAATGCCCCATTCAGCTCTCACCAGAAAGAATGAATTGTCCAAACAATAACTCACAAGGTCTAACGGGCTCAAAAGTGATAGGAACAATGTCACATAATAAGATTAAATGCAGACTGTATCACTTTTTGTCACTGTTTGGATAAGCTGTATTTTAATCTCGTTTTGGTTTTGTCTAAGTCTACTGAGCTAAAAGTTGAGCTGCACAGGACTGACCTTTCTTTAAAAAGAGACAAGGAAACTAGCATGAAGTAGACTATATTTTAAACTATTGGGGGTTTTATGCTTAGGAAATGGTCTATTTATGGCCAAACACCATCACAAGCTTAAGATTTTTAGACAAGAAAGATGACAATGAACAGCCTTATGACTATTCATAAGTGTCTTGTCTTCTCTCCTACCATATACTGTTGCTCCATTCAGTATCCAGTTTCAAAGCTTTCAATTAATATACTTCAAAGAAAAAATGGTAGAAGTGTTTCATATTTCTGCTGAAGCTATTGTTCCTGTCTCCCTAGATGCTCCGTAACAAGTTAGAGTTTTGATCCAAGAAGTTAAAACATTTGTATAAGCTTGCCTGCTAAATTGATGATTATTTTTTCAAGTATGTATTTCTGCTTAATTTTATGTCTGCTTTTACTTCTTAAAAACCCACAAGTTTTCAAGGAAAAATAGCAATAGGAGTTGCAAGATATAGTAGGCAGAATAATATATTAGTGCAATATCTTTTCAAAACTAAATAAGACTACTGCTTCAGGCTGATAAATTAAAAGACTTTTTTTGGTTGTATGACATTTTCAGTAAGAAAATTCTTCAAAATCACAATTGATTACAAATGAGTGTTCTACACTTATTGCAAGAAGTACCAAGTTAGGAATTAAAACAGCTCAAAGACTGAGGATGACACTTCACTACTTGAGTTTCAATGGTACCTTGTCACCATCTGTCATGTTAGCAACAAAAGGGCCTCTCTTTGGTGCTCCAGAGCTTTCCTTGGAGACTAAGAAAAGTCTTGATTATAAAACACCAAGCAGAATAGTCAAAAACCAAGCTGCAATCAAATTCAGCCACAAATTTAATGGCAGGCAGCTTGAATAGTTATCTGCTCTTTGGCAAATTCCAGTCATTCACAAATGCTAAATGAATGACATTTCTGAGCCTCAGCAGAAAATTATTGTCATTCAGTATACTCTATTCCCTCACATTACCGAGTGCAATGACACTTGTGGTATTAGTGTCCAATGCACTGAATATCTAAAATGTCTCTTTCAACTGAAAACAAGGAAGAGTAAGCAAAAATATGACTGAAAAAGAAAATTAAAAATAATAAAGCATCTGATAAAAGCAATGTCCCACGAGGTATTGTATTTTCCATTAAAAAAATTCTCGAGTATGGAGATACTTGCCCACATTCTTCTCTGAAATTCTAAAGAAACACAGGTCAATAGACATGGTATCTACTTACATACATGCATACTAATACAAACTTCCCAAAAATCAAGATGTAATTTCCTTCTACTTTCTTCCTTCCTCTTATTTTAATTCTAAATATAGCTAATACAAATGTCCCCTTAAGTTCTTTTACATACAGCCTTTAACAGGGGATGTGGTGACTGATATATTTTTAAATTAATAATACATCTAACAAACATCTCAATAGACTTGACTTTTGAAGTAGTCTAATAAGATATGATTCAGAACATTCACTTCATGTTATGCTTTTCCACAGGTATTTAGCAAAGAAAACGTGAGCCAAAAATATGCAAAAAATATGCTTATATGTTCTGATCCCAAAATGTGCATTATCATAATGCTGCTGTCTTGCTGCAGATGTTCAGGACCATTCTGTCGCAGACATTTTTTCATAGAAATCTTTCTTTGGGACTTGTTCGTTTTCTGGGAAGCAAGGGCCCCAGAAAGAGAATGTAAACAATTGTTATCAGCTGCTGTGAAATGCAATAGGATGCACCTGTGATTGGTTCATGTTCCATGTGTACAATTAAGAGCTAATCACAGGGCAAGCTCTCTAGAACACAGAGACAGAGAATTCTCTTGTTTTTAGATTCTTTCTATTCTTAGCTTAGCAAGCCTCTGCAACTTCTCTCTTTATTCTATTTAGTATAGTTATAATGTATTATATATCATATATCAATAAATCCAGCCTTCTGATCAAGAAACAAGATTCTCGTCCTTTCTCTCACCACCAAGCGACCTCCTCAGGTCGCTGTAATACCACTCCTGGGTACTAAACTTGCTCAAATGTACATGAAACTTCAAGCTGCCCCATTTTTAATTCCTTCCTGCCTGCAGCATATTCCTTCCTCCAGCAATATTACCCTGAATCACTGGTCACTCTCCGCATTTGCTCTTCCAGAATATTTGAAAATAATAGCATTATCAATTCAATACTAATAAAACCTAACGTGCTTGTATAGACAAATTGCTCTTGAATTTATATGAAATAACACTTGTAACAACTGTATAGAAAATGAGCAACACATGTAACATTAGGCTATATTACACACCAGGAGGGATGGCTTTAATTCAAAGATAAGGAAATGGTGCCATCTGGTGCCAGAAGTGACACACAGAAGCTCAGTGGTGCATTTTCTATCCTAGGAATTTCACAACAGACAGGCGGAGGTGAAAGGCGCTCAGGAGGAGCTCTCAAGCCAGCACAGCAAGAAGGCTGCACAGAGGCTATTGTGATTTATTCAACTCCTGTCAAACCATGAGTTTGTGGGCCAGACCTGCAACTCCAGAGCACAAAAATCTTCCCTACAAAGATTTTAAAGAAACCTTTGGAGTAAATGGTGCAGTCTTCATCCAAATCTATTGTGGGTTTCCTTTGATTCAAGTCTCTTGGTATTCTTTAAAGAATGTGACTGGGATGAAAATGAGCAAGTACTTTAAGAGATACATGCGTATATGTACATGTTCTTTAGGATATACATACGTATATATGGATCACCAAACTAGTTGAGATTAACTGACCAGCTGCTGAACTTTGACTTCTGGGACACTCCTCAGTCAACTCTTAATGTCAACTGCCTCTTAATTATGCAATGCTTTTGTTTATCATAATGTTGTCTGAGGTTAGGATATATCTAACTGGATAAACAAATGAATTGTCCACACTCTACCAACAGCAGGAGCTCCCTTTCTGGGATTAAGCCTATCTGCTCCACTAGCCTTTAGAAAAATCTGAAAAGCAACTCAGCTATCTTATGACTATTGCTTATGAAAAGTTGTCTGTGTCAGTGAGCTGCCATTGAGCCCAATGTTTTGATGCATTTTGAGTCCCATACCTCATTCCGTGAAATCTGGACCTGGAGTTCCTGGATGTTGCTGGTTGCTATTGGCTTGTCCTGGATCTCGCGATGGGCACTCTCGATCATCTGCTGCAAATGTTTCATTTCCTGCTCATATTGCTCGTACTGAACCACTGCTTCCTAGAGAAGGGAAAAATAGATTGAGTGTCCACATGAAAATTAATTTTCACTTAGTCTAAGCATGATAGATCTCCCTCATTAAGTATTTGGCACTCACATCTTGATGAGCAAAGCAGGAGTATAGTCAGGAAAATATATATTAATAAATATTGTGAATTGCAATGATTTGAATGGTTTCATTTAATTAAATATTTCCCAAACCCACAGTGCACATAACATGATATTTTAGATTTCTGATGTAAGGTGCTGTAACTTCTGATTCCAACAAGTACCTGAACCAAACACAGCCACAAGAAGACAGCCTTGCTTAGTCTCATGGTTTTGTTATAAAGCATTTTCATCTGCTTTTTCACTTTATGTGTTCATTTGTGACTCTAGGAAAAACTTAGATATTACAGAAAATACAACTGGGAAAGGATTATGAAGATTGACTCAGATAATTATCCTACCAATGTATTATCAGTTCTTTCTATCATAGATGCATAAGCAGTTTGTCTAACACATTTTTAAAATTTTCAGTGTAGCCTTTCTTGCATTTAAGCATCATTAATTATCCTAAATCATCTATTATCCAACTTGAAACTTTGTAGTTGCACCCTAGCCTATGGAATATGCTATGTATATTCCTATCATTAAACAGCAGAGGAAAAAAGCTTATTCACTTAATTGGAAATACCTTTTACATATTTAGTTATATATCCAAACAGTCAAACAAAATCTAATTTACTTGTACTTAGCAAAACTTGAAAATACAAATTTAATAGACAACGAATAACTCCAAAATCAGAAAAAGTATATAAACTATAAACAAAGGCATCGAATAGCTCCAAAATCAGAAAAAAAATATAAACTATAAACAAAGAGAATAAAAATAATTATTTTTATACCACTAGTTTTTAAGTAATCTTCAGAAGCAGCTGATGTTATACATTCTATAAATTTTATTAATTGATTATATATAAAATTAACCTGCATTCAATTGTTAATTTTTGTCTAGTTAATCCTAACAGCATTACAAAAATCATAGCAATATCTGGGAGACAACTTAGGGGAGAGTCTGATGAATAAATCAACAATTAACGTGGTCATGAATATTAAAGTCAGGAATAACAGACTAGTGGGCAAACTCCTAACGGTGCTACAGAACAGAGGAGTGCACAGAGATATGAAATTCTAGCTTTCATCACAATTTGTGTGCTGCAGTTCAGGTTCCTCTGAGGGCTGGTGGGATGGGGCTGCACTTGCCTGCATGATGTTGCACTGCTGGATGGCCGTGTGCTGCAGGCGGCTGGCCTCCTCCTGCAGCCGCAGCGCGCTGTGGCACAGGGGCAGGCTGGCGACCACCTCCTCCGGGATCCTCAGGGCACTCTGGCACTCCTGCACTGCCTGGACCTTCGGCTTCAGGGACTCCATCTCACACAGCAGATGCTACAAACAAAGTCAGTGCCACAATAAACCAAATTTTTCAGAACTTCCAGAGCATTTCATGCAGCCAAAGAAAAACGATGGTACATTCAAGCAACAATAGAAAAAAAATATTATCTATTTTTTAAATTGCATATACTTAGAAACACTTTCTCTGGAGTTGCTCATTGTGAAATGAGAATAATGATTATATAAGCAAAAAGCCCATATACTAGATATAAGAATAATAAATTTAAAAAGCATAGTTGTATCTAAGTGTCCAAGTAAAAAAAGTATTTCTATTAACAGATTTGAGAAAATAGATTTACCAACTCCACAAATCGAAGCAGCACAAGAGTAGTTTATATATACTTATATCTCAGTGTTAAAATCGAGTGGAACTCCTTGCTGTGACATAGAAGCACATTTTCAAAACCGCACATGAATCCCATTGTATTCAAAGCTTTCCTTAGACATTACAAGCCATGGCTGAAAATGTTGCTTAAAATTCAAAAGGCAATCAAATAGAAAGGAACAGAGCTACACAGAAACCTTTTTCTTTGAATATTCACAAGTTGTATGCCTTTGTGAATAATGCCTATTCCATACAAGATGTCCATTCAAGCTGTCTGTTCATATGCATGAGAAGGGTCTAAGTGCAATGGTTGGAAAATAGATTTGATCACCGTTATTTTTATCTACACTGAGGAGTTTAATGTATGTACAGATATAGAAAAAAATGGAAAAGGCAAAGTTGATAATAAGGGCCTCAGCACATTAGAAAAATGTTTTAGATTCAATAGATATAAATCAGCTGGACAATGAGGCAAACAGGGATAGAGATTTTGGTTATCTCCCTTCCCCTATACCCCATCAGAATGAGAGCTAAGTGGGTCTGAAGTGCATACTGATGAGAGGATTGTGGTTTGGTTTTTATTTTTGCAGTTTCCTGACATATGGTGGATAATCTAACCAGAGTTTTGGTATAATGAGCTATTCCTCAGGCAGCACAGGTGGGGTTCCACTCTGTCAGACCCCATACTGCTGGCAAAGGGCATCTTTATTGTTCAATCAGCACCCAGAGGCACCCTGGGGGCTGTGTGCCAGCCAGGCCCTTTCCCCTCCCTGGTCTGGTAAAACAGGTGGGCAGGGGCTACAGCCCCTTTCTGTACAAAAGAAAGTTGTATTGTGAGATCTGCTAGAGCCAGGACAAAGAACATGCACAAAACCCAGTGTAACCTCCATGTTCCCTTCTTCTTATGGCGGGTGATGTGTTTCACTTACGCTCTTCAAGGCTACATTCTGAAATCTGTTTGCAAGTGCCCAGAATAAAGACTGTGTATTTTAATGAAAAGGAAAAGCTGTGCAAATTTACTGTCCTTCCATATGTTTTTCTGCAGATTTTAATCCTACAGCGAACCTGCTGACATCCAGTTTTCACTGGCAGACTGAGACAGTTAAATCTCCATAGTAGTTTGCAGAAAGAAACACATCTTGAAAAACTCAGAAAGCTATAACTTGCCTTATTTCTCCTGTTAAGAGACTAAGACCAAAACGAACAAACTGACAAACCTCCATAGCAGATCAAATGCAATAAAGAAAGCCACAATATCTTATGGAGGTTAATTCAACTGAGCATACAAAAATGTAACTGGGCTTAAGGAAACCTGAATTGTCTCCTAGTGCTCCAGATTACTATTGGAGAAGCTGGCAACAAACTATATCATTGTATCTCTATCTGTAAAATAATGATAATAATATTGACTTCCTTCTGAAATATTTTAAGGAACTCTTGACCATAAACACTAGATAAGAATTGGGCTTTATAACAAATATGGATTAAATGGGTTGGATGAACACTCCTCAGAACTGTATCAGTCTAAGAAGGGGCTCATAAAGAATTATACTTCAACCATTCTCTCTGAGGGAATCAGTCTTCTCACTCTATCCCTTATTTCCTTGGCAGTAATTTGGGACTACACTCTGAAACAGTGACACACCTAAGAAACACAAAAAGCAGTCTCATTGACACTCATCCTTTATGCAAGATCACATTACTCAAATGTTAACTTTGAGGTCCTGGTCTTTTACCTGTCTGTGAGAAAGTTGCTCTTTCAAGCTCAAATGCCCAAGCTCTGGAGATGTCAGTGTGGCTTGGGCTTGCTCCAAAGCAGTCTGTAGGGCTCTCAGCTCAATTTCAAATTTCTTCATATCCTATAACACATTTGATTCAGGGATAAGTAAGAGGAAAAAATAGAAATCACTGTAAGTATATCTGTCTGGATTTTGCAGGTACATCCACCTTACATACAGTGCAAAAAGCAATTCATAGTTTTGACAGTTAATTTTAAATGTCTAATATATTAGATAAAAATACCAGTCATGTGACAGTCTAGAAAAAGGGATTGCAAAGGCTGAGTTATTTTTTGAAGTACTGCAATCTCAAATGCAGCATATACTTTATAAAGCTGAAAAAGCATATTCATTCTTTTCATTGCACTCCTTTGAAGGCCCTACACTATGGAATTCTGATTTGGTCCAGTACTGATCTAAATTAATAAATTTAGAGATCATTTAAGAGAAGAATAAAGGAAATAGCAGAACCTAAGTGTCAACAAATACATTTCTCAAGTATCTAAACATAGGTGCTGAGTGCTATTGAGACACACCATTACCCCAGATATATTCATCCAGAAAGGGCACTGCAGAAATCTTGTGCCCATCTGAATCAGCACCTGAAGGCAGCATCTCAAACAGTGCAAGACACTTGGCTTTAGGCAACAAAATCATGCCCTGTACAGACCACAGATTATCTCCACTGCTAATAATCTCAGTACAGTAGTATAATGCACACATCACCCTAGATGCCAGCTAGCATTAGAAAACCGGCTTTCATTTACCTTGGCAGCATCTTGGAGGTTTGGTAGCTGCACTTTGATAACTTGCTGCAGTTCCTCCGTCCGCCGCCCCAGTTCCAGCACTTGCTGTGACATCCCTTCAGTACAGTAGATACTTGCCAGGTAATCAATCCTCTCGCTCATGGCCTCAAGATCACCATGAATCTCTCCAGACTCATCAAGAATGCTCTAGATGGAGATACAGACAAATTGAATGTCAGGTTTGAGACTCAATGACACATATTTTTTAAGTATATTGTTCTGCAAACTCTTTAATCTGTACACATTCATGAGCCTATGATTAAGTTCCACTGATTTCCTGTTAGGCCTAGGCAATGCACTTTGTTCTGAAGATCTGCTGAAGTGCTTCAGCTTATAGAGACTGGGAAACAAAAGATTAAGTAATGAAGCTTTAGCAGCTGTACTTACCAACACATTAATTTTATTGTTTTGCTACACACACTTGTGTGTAAAAATATAATATATGC
Source organism: Melospiza georgiana (assembly GCF_028018845.1). Classification (NCBI taxonomy): domain Eukaryota; kingdom Metazoa; phylum Chordata; class Aves; order Passeriformes; family Passerellidae; genus Melospiza; species Melospiza georgiana. Next base: position 68,859,145 of record NC_080432.1, on the reverse strand, counting down.
AATCTATGGAGAAGATTTGTCCTGGAAGCCTCATATACCTAATAGAAAGTAGCAGAAAGCACTTGGGTGCAGTGCTATAGCAAGGCAGGAGTTGTTAATGCTGCCTAAAAAAATCACTGCTTTGTGTGGGATGGCATTGGTTAAGCCTGTATCCTCAGATTTTGAAGCAGGGAAAAAGCCATAGCAGAAATTCTATCTCCAGCTTTCCTCATGATAAATTGCCTGGAAGCTCCGATTCAGAATACAAAGCGGGACATAGTACCCGGCACTTACGTACAAGAATGCAGCTGACAATTAAGTAATGTATATATAACATTGGTATTAGTGATACATCATTATGATGCCTTGATTTCTTTCACACAGTCATGTAACACCAGGCAAGATTGAGCCTCATCAAAACGTTCCACTGATCTCACACACACATTCCACACACAGACACACACAGAACAAATTGTACAGTTACAGGGACAGCAAATTAATCTGATGTGAAATGTTCAGAAGAGATTGGAAGAAACTCTTCCATTAGATATCAGTTTGAGAATATTTGGTATAAAACTTTTAGAAGAGAACAAAGTCTACTCCAGTTTAGCATAATGGGGAAAGAAAAGCCCAAACTGAAAATTGTCTTTGATTAACTAAAGCTTTACAGTATGAGCTGCAATAATGCGCTTGGTGTGATAGAGTAACAGTGTGCAGACACACTATTCAGCCAAAAGTCTCTATGAAACCAAACTACTTGAATAACATGAAGAACAACTTTGAATCACATGCTTTTATTCTACAACATATCTTTATTTCAGTTTTCAAAACAATTGTCCAAAACCAATTAATCATTTTTAAGGCTTGGGAGAACAGCCAAAGAAATCTAGCCCTTTAGAAGGAAGTAGAACTCCATTGCTTTGAAAATAATTTCAAATATACACTGACTTTTAAATGTCATAGCTCACAGAATCACCTGGTAGGCTTTAAACTGATCACGAAGCTGAGAGGAAGAATTCCATGTTATACTACCATGCACTAGGATATTTGCTTTCTCAATCCATTTCAATATGAACTCCAGCATCTCATTGTATTCTTCCAAGTGTGAAGCAGCCTGGATGAAAGAAAAATTTGCTTAAGCCTAAATTGTAATTTTGTACAATTCTGGGAGGACGAAAAAACTAATTTTATTTCCTTCACTGTTTTAACCTGGGGATAATTTTAACAACTTTTCCTTCCTGTATTATATAAGTAATTTTCTCATGTATTTATGGAATTAAAATACGTACGTTTTCAGTAGTAAGATTATGTGTTTTGGGGGAAAAAAGGCACTATAAGAATGTAGGTCACACTGTGAGAGTCCATTGATGCTCAAATATATCCCTAGAGGATTCACTCCCTGTGCATATTTCAGCCTCACATGTAAGTTCCAAAATACCTCCTCTTTCAGTTTGTAGCTCAATTTCTTATTTTGATATGCCTCTTTCCATTACATTTATTTTTTTACAGTCCACTTTGTCCATTCAGTCTGCCATATTCCCAAAAAAAGAAATGTTGCACAATTTCAAAATACAGGACAAAAGTTCTTCTTTCTGATTAACTCAATTTCTATTTAGCAAAGTACTCATAAGCTCCAATTTTATTTTCAGCAGGAGTAATTTCATTGATCTTCATGAATTTCCTCCTTATAAAGAATGGATCAAATCTGAGGTGACAAAACTGTATTTGCAAGCAGTATCAATACCTATCATTTTTTATGATAAGTGGATCTTTTGATGCTGAACAAAAATATCCTAATGTTAAATCCCTTTACCAAATACCTTTGACTGAATTTTTAATTTGAAAATAATTTTCTATCTCTTCTTAAAAAGAATTTTTCAGAGAAAACTGAAAAGAATATTTTGAATTTTTCTTCTGGAAGCAAATTCATGCATGCAGAAAGGAGAACTCATAATTTATCGGGGTATTGATGGCAGAACCATAGAAAATCCATTTATTTGCTTTTAGCTGGAGGTTTTTGGAGCTAAGAACAAGTAAGGGAAAAAAAAGACAAAGATTTTCAGAGACTTTGAACCACAGGGGATCCATCTTTATGAACACCAAAATATTACATAAATATAATGCATTATTGGGGCCATTGTATATAGGCTTTTCTATTGAATGTACAAATTATATTCAACCTCTATGGATTGGGACTAAAGCAAAATATTTTTTTTTAAATTTTGCTTTTAATGCTGCAAATATAGGTAAGAGTGACAAAACAGAGAACCTGAGAAGCACAATGAGGTACTATTTCCAGCATGCTACTGTTTGTGAGATCTACAATTGTTTTAGGACACCAAAGGAACCAAACAGCAGGTGATTCATGCAAGAGGGTGTTAAAGTAGCATCTGAGAACTATTTTACTCTCTGATTTGACCTGTGTCTCCTTGGAATGTGATGCAAACCCTGACTAATAACAGGCAGATGTGTCAAGGAATGCCCTGTCTGGCATAACTCCAGGATAAAAAATGAGATGTTTCCATGCTTCCTCTGGTTTTGAGAGGAAACAGCAGGAAGGATTTAAGATCATACCTGACTGAGCTTGGCTGCTCTGTACTCAGCCTGCCGTATGGTCTGCTGGTGCAGTGCAGTGAGTTTCCCTATCCTGTTAGCCAGCTGCTTAGCCAGGGGTACGTTCTGCTCTGCAAAGTCCTGGACTGATGCATCTAACTCCAACAGCTTTATATTGCAGCTGTCCAACTCGTCACCAAGGATCTAGGCAGAAAAACAATAAAATCAGTGATCCAGGAAGTGGTAGCTTTTTGGTTGATTATTTCTAGTCCAACTTGCAACTTTTATAGCCTGTCCAAAGTCTCCGTATTTTTTTCCATTTTTAAGCAGGAAAGCAGAACAGCAGGATATTTGGTCATCTCTGAAGTATGTGCCATTACTCTTTCTCCTCTGACTTCCTGGCTGGAATGGATAACCGTTTTCCCTGCCGTAGCCAAAGACTGAGTCACTTCAGTGTGACATTAACTGTTCTCAGGCATCTTTCTGGGTTTGTTTCTGAAACCAATTGTCAGCACAGACTGCCATGACAAGGAGTTTTGTTTATTTGAAAAGGGGTTTGTTTTATTGCTGTCTTAAAATATAAGTTTATAAACTCAGAAGAATGTAGTTACTAATTAATGGATTATGAAAACTTTAATTTGAAACTTGCTTTTTCATAGCATGATCTTGATGCAGGAGCCGTCTGATTGTGCTAGAGTGTTTCAATAGAAACACAGTTTAAAATCAATTTTTCCTATCATAGTCACAATTATTTTGAAAAGGAAGTCTAAAAAGTTTTTCAAGTTTCCCATAGATTCAAAACATACTCTTGGGCTACAGTTTCTTAAGAAGATGCTACTGGGTATTTTTGTATTTGTTTTTTATATCCAAGGTGTTAAAAACTCATTGTTTTTGAAAAATACAAAAAAAGAAGTCACAGAATCATAGAACAGGTCAGGTTGGAAGGGACCAAAGTGGGGTCATCTGGTCCAACCTCCTTGCTCAAGCAGGGTTGTCCCACAGCACATGGCACAGGATTGTGTTCAGAAGGCTCTTGAGTATCCCCAGTAAAGGGAGACTCCACAACCTCTCTGGGCAACCTGCTGCAGTGCAAAGACACTACACAGTAAAGAAGTTCTTCCTCATGCTCAGGTGGAACTTCCTGTGCATCAGTTTCTGCCCATTGCCTCCTGTCCCACTGCTTGGACAAATAGCCTAGCCTCTCTCCAATTATTTCTACAAATTTAAACTGCAATCATTCACAACACTGCTACAGGTGCCTCAAGAAGTGACTTCAAGCTCTTCAGGTTAGGGCTGTCCTGGCAGATACACCTCAGAGTGCAAGATATGATCAATCATCATGACAAGTCAGTATTATTCCACAAATTTGGAGACATAACTGTCTACATGTAGACACAAAGACAGATGTTAAACTTCTTATCTAAATACAAAGACACACACATTACGGCAAGCATAAATAAATGCATTTACTACAGATACTATGCAGAATTTATATGCTGTTTGTGAAGGAAGGATCCATTTGACTTGAGTCACATGGATTTAAAACAAATTTTTATTTTATTTTTTAACAATCTGTTTCAATGTTAATATAAAAATATTTACTGCTGTAACCAAAGCCAACCCAGTCTCAAGACTATCAGCTAAATGCATAAAAGCAGTTGGAACATTACTTCATCTCCAGTGACAGAGAGTTTTAATTTATGCAACATAAGAAAGCAGATTTCACTGATTTTCTGCTTTCTGACTGAAATCAAGGAGATACACCAGGGATATAGTTTAGTGACACTTCCTGTAAAGTAAACAGTACTTTGAAACATCTTGAGCATCTCATGAAAATAAACAGGTAATTTATGACATACTAGTCATACTAAATCTTCTCCTATTTTGTATGCCTTGCTTAATTTCAGACAGTAATTCAGTCAAGTTTATCTTTGACTACTTAAAATAACAAAGCAACAAAAAAAAGCCCCAAACCCTCAGCCAACCCCTTTTCCATCTCTCTTCTCCCCAAAATCCCTTACTCTCATATGGTAATCCTAATTTGGCCATTACAGTTCAGTACAGATGATTTTTCCTGAGTGTGGTACACACCTAAGATTAAGAAAACCTTCAAAAATAACCAAGAACCCTTTGCACTACTCTTAATTGCATGAGTAGTACTTTACCTCGTTGTTGAACTAAATGTGAGATGGGCTACAAGTAAAATTCTATGGATCTATTTATCATAAATAAAGAATGATCTTTTCAGTACAGACAAGAACAAGGAGCAGTCTGAAGGTTCCTCAGGCTTTCCCAGATTGGAGTCATACTCATTACTGAAAAGGAACTGTGAAATTTTGTCCATCTGACTTTAACACTCAGCTTCTTCCTTCAAATTCTGTTACCTGTGTAGGCCAGTTTCCAAAGACTATAGCTTTAAAAATATCCTCAGTCAACCCTCATTTCTGTAGAAGTCTTCTGTTGAACTATATTAACAAACTGTGTTCTCCAAGTCTTCACAAACAACAGTTTGGTATGAAGTGAGCTTCCCAATTCAGAAAAATTTATGGCATAACCACATAAGGAAAGCCTTGTCTTACCTTTTGTTCAAGTTTAGCTTTTGTTATATCATTTGTTTTCTTTTTCAGTTTGGAAAGAATGGTATTTAGTTCATTTGCTATCCCCTGGATTTTCTGATCAAACTCTTGATTCAATGTTTTGATTTGCTGAGTTTCTCTTTCTTTGGTTTGAATCTGTCAACAATAAGAATTAAATTCAATAATCAGAAATCACTCCTTAAAAGAAAATAATTTTCATTTAACTTTAATTCTAAGGATGAAGGCAATAAAACTATTCTGTGTTGCCACAGTTTGGCCACAGCAGGATTCCAAGTTATAAAGCCCGAAGAAAGACTATAGATCTGCCTGGCACTTATCTACTGCACTTTACCTGATCCTGCACAGTAACGAGGGCCAGTCCAACTTCTGCTAAATGAAGAGAGAGTTCAGAAGGCAAAATGGTATAAAGCCCCAAGTATTTATTCTGCTGTTGTTCAGCCAGTTTTTCAACAGCCTGGCGATGAGTAGTAACTTCACCAAAGAGAGACTAATGACAGAAAAAAAGTATTGTTAAGAACAGTGAGAATACATCTTAAACATCTTTAAAATAAAATATCACAGTCCATCATCTACTTCATGCTTTATTAATTTGTCTAGTGGGTTACTAAAAAGCTCGTTTTACTAAACGATTACCATATGAATATCATCTTAGTTAACAATTACTAAATGAATATCGGATTATTAAATGAATATAGTCTAATTTGAATTTGTAGTGGTTTTGAAACTATTAACATTCACTAGCAGATTAAAATGAAGATAAATATTGTGATTTAGAAGTTGACAAATGTGGCCTACCTGCAGCTCCTGGAGTTGAATGTCCACTTCTGCATCAGGGCTTAATAAATATTCTTTTGTTTCCTGGATCCAGGACTTCACAATATTAATCTCTGCTTCAACCTCCTCACGCTCCTTCAGCTCCTGTTTGACCATCTTCATGCCTTTTTTAACTTTCTGTTGCATACTTCAGAAAGAAAGAAACAGTAACTATTTGTGAAGAATTAAGCAATGTCTAAAAACACTGCTTGGTCAAAACATGCTGAACAATAAAGATAATGATTAAGAGCACCACATCCAGAGAAATAAATTTAAATAAATTAAATTTTTCATGTCCATTCTTTGGTTTTACATGTTTGGACATCAGGCATGCAATTCTTTTGAAAAAACGCTAATGTATACAATAGAGATCCCTACATCTGAGCTTATCATCACAGAATGCCCTGATTGTTTGTAGAGGCAATTGCAGGGCATGAACTAGGATTATTCACTGTCATTCTAAAAGAAACTACTAAACTAGGTCAGAAAAACTTCATCTTACACTTGTTTATTTCTCTACACTAATTAGAGAGCACGACAATCTGCTCTGATATTGATATCTAGAATGCAAAATAACATAAATTCCACTCCTATTGATGGGATTTGAGTTGGCAGAATAATTAGGTTAAGTTATGGATCAAGTATCTAAACATGGCCTATTTCCACACTTACACTAAGACAGAATTCCTGCACTTTCCTCAAGAACTTGGATCTCCTGTAAAAAAATGACACTTCTGTGAAAGTTCTATTGGATTACTCACAGCTCTTATACATGTGACATGGATCTTTCATATTTCCATATTTAATTTATGTTTGCATAACCTTGCAAATATGAATCATGCCTTATTTACATGAGCAGGAGGTCATCACAGACCCTTTATCTTAGAAACCAATTTTAAGTAAGTAAAAAACGGATTTGTAAAATTTTCTACAGGGATTGCTATTCTACTATAATTATTTATAAACACACATAATAAACTTTGTAAAGGCTTGGTGCAGGGTTTACAATTTTGTCATTTCTCATTTTAACTTGTTTTCCAACCATGGAGATCCACTTAATGGTATCTTAGTGTAGTTATGAGGTAGAAATGTGTCTTAAAACTTAACATAAAACTTCCTGTTTTCTACATGACAGGGACATGTTCTTCATTTACATAAACATTTGCATAGCCTCAAGGTGAAAAATTATGTTTCATTTGCATATGCTCTACATTCCTCTGTAAATGTCATACAGGACCTACTTTTAGTACCTAAGTGCTTCAAACAAGTGAAACAAAGTGATAAAATAATAAAAGAGGACACGTAAAGATAAATGACCACTGTTAATGTGAGAAACAATGGAAGTATTTAAAATCAGTTAGAATTTTAATACAGTTTATGCAGCTTTTATGTAAGTTAGTATTATTATGCAAGGCAAGAAATAATTATTTTTGAAAGCATACTCTTTCTGAAGGAAATAAAAAATAATGGCAAAAAAGGTATTTCAAGATTAATTAAAAGTAATTTTAAATTAAAACTGATGCTTATTTAAAAAATAATAGCTAATATTTATTTAGGCATGTTAGTTGTTAATTATATTAAAATGATAAGTTCTTAATAATGAATTGCAAGGTAATATTCTTTTGCTGAATCTTTTAAAATATTTCCTTACTTGTGGCATCGATCTTGCATTGCTTTGATTTCTTGCATAACTGGTAGCTCCTTCTGAGATGGAGGCTTTACCTCCACATCCTGAAGCATGCTGACAGCATGCTGTTTGAGCAGGCCCAAAGATGACAGCTGATGGTCCACCTCCAGCAGGAAACTGCCATGGTAATCCAGGAGTTCCAGGAGCTCTGTCTTGGATGCCTTTTCCACTGAGCTTTCTGGTAAGCGACCTTGTAGCTGATCTATAGCTATGGTGGCTTTCTGAATCTATGGAAAGAGATGCAGTCTTGTCAATAATAAGATTACAAAAGAAATTAGTACAACTGACACTGAAAGGTGCTAGACCCAGTCCTGCACATTTAGATTTTATAAAACAGTTGTGGTATAGGGCTTGTGCTCTACTGTGCCAGATCCCTTGCACTTCACAGGTGATTAGGATTTGCTAAGGGATTTTTTTTTTTGGTCCAATTATGGGTGCCTTCTTCTAATCTTTAGCATTTATTACATTTATTTCCATAGGAACTGGAGCTCCACCCTGGGGTACACCCATATTTGGCACAAGTCATGCATTTAACAAAATGATTATCCTCATTCCTAGAGAACCTGATATCTGGGCATGAATAATGGACAATGCCAGCTAAGGAGATTGAGGTAGGATATAAGGGGAAAAAAAGAGATATGGTCAATGAGCAGTGACAGGCACTAGCCTCACTGTTACACTTAAAAGGAGCAACTTCATATTTTTCAGGGAAAAAAAAAAAAAGAAGATAAAAGAAAGATAGGAGAAAGAGAGAAAAAAGAGAAAAGAAAGAGGAGAAGAGAGAAGAAAAAAAAAGAGGTTAACATAATCTAGACCAGAACATCTGAGGAAAGGAAACAGAGAAGAATCTAAAGAAGCACTAGAAACCAAAACAACTCTGCATGTACTATACATTGTATGCATTGAGAAGAACAGTCCAAACTTTGGAGGCAATGATTCTAAACCTGGATCTTTCACAGCTATGTTTTTCTGAACTGAGAAAAAAAATCAGTTATTCCTGCTATCAGTTTTCTCTACTGCAAGGTGATTAATAAGGCAGCAAGCATAATCAATGAAAACCTATGTATAAGGGAGGATTTACCAAGACGAGAATTTACCTTATCATTAAAAGCCTTCCATTCCTGCACTGCATCTTCCAAAATTTTCTCTTGTTCCTGGGCCACATTCCTGAGCCGTGTCCAGCGCTGCCAAACTGTTGTCATGGATCTACTTATAGATGCTTTACTGGCATCATTACTGATTTTTTCCAGCTGTGAAGCCTTTTCTTCTAGGGCTGTGATGTTCTCATGGAAAGAATTCACTATGGACACGAGAGTCTGAAAAAGCAAAAATAAGCACTGTTTTCCTTTTCCACAAGCCAACTCATCAGCATTCAACGTGCAGGTAAGGTGAACCACCTCCAGATGAAAGGAGGTATTGCATTTCAAGTGAGGTGGCTAGGTCTCACTTTATTTCTATTTCATAGGCAATATATTAGCTACAGCTGCTTGGTCCAAATGCTGGAAGCAGCAGAAATCTGGTGTAATCAGCTTTTCTCTTCCTTGATAGCCCTTCAAAAGGGATGAAAATAAGCATTCAGAGTCCTTCTCATAGCAAGGACTGACTTCTAAACAGTCTAAAAATGGAAGAAGCAATTCAGGTGTTTAAGTGTACATTTATGTCCTGTTAATCTTTAACAACTTTTTAAATGCCCAAGGATTTGAGGACACCTTCATTAGCCTGGCAGACATGACATTACTCTTAGGGGAGATTCTTGATTTCACTAGACACAGCTGGCAGCATGTCTGAAGTGTCACTGACTGTCTATATTAAGGCAACTGAGTAGTACCTGAAACATGAGAAAGTAAGCTATATTTTTTAAGCTGTATTTCTTGCTTTTAGACTAAACAAGAGTTAATATTAAACTCCAACTCTTCATGTCCTAGTAAACTCTTCCTGTCCTATTCCATGATCAAAAGTAGATGGATGTTTCTATTGATCTGAGTTTCTTGAAGGATACGTAATTTTAGGGTTTACAGACCCACAGCTTTTAGGAACCTCCTGACTCTTTGCACTTCTCTACAGTCATAGGCACATAGACAACAAGCTGAAAAGTGATTAAAGGTATCTGTCTCAGTCATCCCACAAATAAAATGTGTGTTTTGCACAGCACTAAACATGTCTTGGTGTGTTATGACATCATTAAGTACTACAGGTAAAGATTTAAAATTCATGTTATCACAGGTAGGGACCTACATATTATACATTCATTTTCACTTGAAAAAGAAGGATTTAATGCAACCACCAGTACCTTACCTTATGTGTTAGCAATTTCTCTTCTGCTTCATGAGAAGAAGCAGCTTTAGCTACTGAAAATTCAGATAATTTTTTCTCAGCATCATTCATCACTTCAATCACCTTCTGCCTTGATGTCTGGTACTCCTGCCACTCGGAAGCACACCTTAAACAAAAACAGTTCCAGAAAGAACAACTTAATGCTATATAAAAACATTTGAACATCAGAAATATTATTGCACCTAGTTTCTAATGCAACTGCTTAGTTTTGCTGTTACACAGTACTTTCCAAGAAAACGAAAGATTATTGGAAAACAGCATACATAGAAGCATATGCTCCTGATTTTCAGCTATGCCTTACAGAAAACACAGATGAACATTTAGTAGGCCTCATTTGACTTTTCCTCCAACTCTGCCTATGTTGTGGTTTAATCCTACCAAAACTTATGGGATTCAGAACATTCAGGAATAATAAGAAACATAGTTATGTTTGTTAAAAAGGTATTTCCTTTTAGTTCAAAGTAACTGCTTCAATTTCATTTATTTGTGCATATGTCCTCTGTCAGGTGAAACATAGGACAACTATTCCCTACTGCTGTTCCAAGCTTAATATAATTATACCAGAGCCCCTTTAAAATCACACAACTAGTCAGTCAAGGGCAGAAAAGAAAGCAGAATCCAAGAGCTCTGATTCCCCAATATACACTTCTCTCAAAAGTAGCACAAATATTTAAAAACATCAACTAATGTTCTGATTATTTCTTTCATTACCAACAAGGCAATCTTAAAATAAAGGAAGAAAAAAAAAAAAAAAAAAAGAAAAACTATACCTTTGTAACTGCTCTTGCTGGGTTTTGGCTTCTTGCTGTGTCCCTTTGGCCTTTTCCTCCAATGCAGCTACATTCTGCACCAGCTGTTCACTTGCTGTGGCTTGTAAAAAGGGCTCTATCTCAGACACAAGGCCTTGTAGCACTTTCAAGTGATCACTAAACTGACTTTCTGTGCTGAAAAATTCAACATGGTTCCTTAGATTCTCCTCAGAGTTCTCAACATCTAGACCATTTCTTGCTAACTGAAGAAATTCCTGAGCATCTTCCAGCCAGTCATTTGCTATCTGCATCACTTGGTAGTACCTTTGGCAGAGGCTGTATGCTTTATTCAAGGTAGCCTGAAATAAAAGGGAGAGTCACAAACATAAAATCACAGAAGCCTGCGTAATTAAAAAACCAAGACAGTAGGCTTACTAAAATGAGTCTTTTTGTGATGATTGTAAAGATCAAGCCACAGAACCATCTTTTTTAGCTTTGTTACCAAGAAAGTAATGATGGTTTGGGTGGACTAACCTGTCTCATATGTATAGCTTCTTGAACTTCACCATCCAGTTCTGCCAGCTCAGCAAGAGTGTTTTCAAGGTCAGAAGGTATCAGCTCCTTTGCTTTCATGTAGCGCTCTTTCTCTTTATTGCTAAGGGCATTCATTATTCTGAGGCTTGACTGCACTTCTTCCTGATGTATCTGAACCTTTCGGATTTCTTCTTGGATGTTTTGCAGTTTGAGGTCCAAACTTAATGTTCCATTAAGTTCTGTTTTCACCCACCTCAACCACTCAAGTGAGCGGCAGATCTCTGTCTTGAAGTCAATGCTCTGCACAAGTCTGCTCTCACACTCCATCACTGTGTCAACAATGGCAGAATGCAAAGACTTCAGCTTCTCTTGCCAAGCCTTAACTTGGTGATTTGTAGTCTCATAAGCAGATGAGTCAACCTGAGGAGAAAGGGCTTCTAGATGTTCAGTTATTCGCTTCAGAAGACTTCCTGAGTCTTGCAAGCTGCCCACCAGAGAATGATATATTTTCAACTTTTCTTCTATTGGAAGAGTTTCTTCATTCACCTTAACCTGCTCCTTTTTCACTGTCTCTAGTTGTGCCTCAAACTGCATACACATCTTCTCATGCTCCTGGCATGCTTCTACTGTGTCATCCAACAAGTTGATTTTCTGTTCTATTTGCCTCTTCAACTTGTGATATAGTGTGGCAAGTTTTAACATCTCATCTGGCTGCCAGGGCTGGCCAGTGCTTCGAAAAGCCTCCTTCTTCTGGTTCAGTTCATCCACTGCTGCAGCAAGGCTTGTGGCTTCATCTAAGAGATCTCTGTAGGCTTGCTGGAGTGACACAGCTTCTTTGGCTGAAACAGCGGCTGGAGCTTTGTCCATGTTAATAAACTGGTCTTCCAGCTCGGTCAGAGCTTTACTTGTCAACTCAATCAAAGAGGCATACTCTTTTCTGGCATAAATTGCTTCCTGAACCTTATATAATTTTTCTTTTGCCAGAGCAGTGACAATATTGAATTGCTGAGGGAGACTGTTAAGTTTTTCATCTAGATAAGAATGATCCACTTCATTAAGTGATGGTAGGACTTCTTGGCCATCTCTTTGCAGTGCAAGTAGCAGATTTTCATATTCTGGAGATTGCTCAAGAATCTGTTGATATTTTGCCAGCTGGCTGTATAACTCAGTGTTAGAATTCATTACATTGACTTCTGGGAATGTGACAATATCAGCTTGTTTTAGCCAATGGCAAACTTTATCCAAATCTTCTTTGAAATATTTCCTGGAAACAATATTTTTCTCCAGTTCTAACAATCTCTGGTTACACTTTTGTAAAACAGTGTCATACACATTCTGTAGTTCTTGCAGTTTACCTAACACCTCACTCTTTTCTTGATTTGTTGCTTCTTTCATTAAATCCCTTCCTTGAGCCCACAACCCCGTGACCTCATTTTGATAGGCCTTCAGATTAGCCTGGGTATTCTTACAAGTCCTGATCTGTTTATTCACATCTTCTGGCAAAAGACAAATATGTTCAGGAAACATCACCTTTTTCTCATGCTGGTGAATTTGGTTTGTAGCCTCAAAGACTGCCATGAGAAACTGGGTCTTTTCAGACAGTGCTTTATTCAGGTGTTTTCTCCGCTGGCCAACCAGATCACTGAGACAAGCCACATGGTGCTGGGCATCAGACACTGTTTTCTGCAGTTCTTGCCTTTCATTGAGCCCTAGGTTGGTCATCACCCTGTCAGCATCCTTCACAAGCATCTTCAGAACAAGCTGTTTGGCTTCAAGCTCACTGCAAATGGTAAGATGATCCATGAGAAGACTCTGAGCCATATCTGGAGGAGGGCTCTGTTTAAGAGCCTCTGAGACACTAGGTTGCTGTTCCTCCGCCCATTCCATTAGTTCCTGAAATCTGGAATGCACCAAGCTGAGCTCTTCTAAGGTTGAAACAGAGACTTGAATTTTCCGTTTGACAAGGTCCTCCAGCTGAGTCCAGCGTTGTTCAAAATGACTGAATTGCTCCTTTACTAATTCTTTGTCATCAAGATTCAAGTGTTCTATCATCTTCTGCTTCTGATCTTTCAAATCTTCCAGAGCAAATCTCCTTTCCTGTAGTGCAATTGCCAGTTTCTGCAAAGCTTCAAGGTGCACATTTGTACTTTCAGCATCAGATCTGTTATCAAAAAGGACAGGACAAAAAAGAGTTATTAGATGCTATTCAGCACAGGCTTTTAAAAGAGGTCAGGATTAATTATAAGACCACTGCATACTGAAATCAATATGATATAAAGACCTACAGTTTTCAAATTCACTTGAAGGTAACAGCCTTGAACATTAATTTAAAAACTTCACAAACTTATTAGTTTCCCCTTCATCTGCTGAATGCTCATCAGGCTGACCATACACATTTACATGAATACAGACCATACTGATTATATTGCATATATGAAGAACAGCAAGTGTTGAGGTTGAAGTGAATCTTGTTCCATGGCAGTGAGAGCAGCAGCAATTCACTCACAATTTTACTCACAGCTAGTGTGCTTATCCTTTGCAAAGCAGCTGCAAATATTTAGGAGTAGTTACTAAGCTTTAATATAATAGTCTAATAGATATAACATAGTGAAATAGATATAATGCAGTGAAAATGAACCAGTGAATGAACCATGAATTCATGGACCACCACAAATGAAAGTGTTTAAATGAAATAGTCAACATTCTTGAAATATCAGAAAATGCTATACCCTGAGACAGGAACAATCAGTGCTTGCCTTAAAGACAAACACTAAAGATCTGACCTGTCCAACTCTCTTCATCTCAACAGAAAGGATTAATTTCCTGATAATTAATTAGGGAGGTGTGCTTTTAATTAAGTATGCAAAAGGGAATTTTTAGTGACTCCCACTTACAGACACTCTGTAAACAGATCTTTCAGCACATATGCACAGTTTGCTTTGTAGATGCAACTCCTTTTTTACCTAGCCAGGTTGTCCCACTCTTTTGTGAGCTTTTCCAGGAAAACTTCAACAACATTCATGCGATCATGGTAATCCCTTGTCCTCTGCAGATCCTCCTCCCTCTGCATGAGCAAATTATGTGCCTGAAGGCAGAGGTCCAGCCACTGGTTGCTCAGTTCTCCTATTTCCTTGTGTTCAGATGATTCTTGTCCTTGGGTTAGTTTGTTCATTTTCTCAGTCACAGAGGTGAGAGCTGACTGCTTAGACTGCAACTTCTGACTGAATTCCTGAAAAAGATACAAGTAAAACCCAATATAATAACATGCATTCAAAATTATAAAATGGAACTTAAATAGAAGCTGTGAAATAAATAAATTATATATGAACTAATTATCTGCTCAGGAAAATGCTCTGCAGACGTAAATTGGAAGCAGTGCTTTCACTCCTCTCCAAACCCTCCTCCCCATCTTCTCACGTGAAGACAAGTTGGTAATAGATGCTAAAGCAAGCCAGAGGAGTTTCCAAGTGCCAGTGATAAAAACAGAACTCATGATCAAGTCACATCCTGTTGTCCAGGCTTCTGGACTAGCACAGCCCCACCATACACTAAAGCGTGCAAGGTAGTCTTGAATCTCACAAGAATAATTCATTTCACCAGCACTATTAGTAGCTTTTTTTTTTCCTTTTTCATTAGAGACTAAAAATAGGAAGCAGGGTCCATGAGTCAGTGAGACTCCATATCTGTACTCTATTGTTCCTACTGCGGTAACAGCAACCATTACCACTGTCACTATTGAAACAAAACCATGGATTACCTAGGTATGATTAATAACTAGTAACTGAAGGAGTTCATCTGCATACATGTGCTACCAAATAAGAAGACAGAGAGATCCCAAAAAGAAGAATACACAATATACCGACAACTAAAACTAACCAAATATTTTTCAGCCCTTACACACTAAGGTAAGTATCTTTTTCTACATTCTAGTTCCAGTAACTATAACTAAACAAGCACACCCATCTCCAGCACTGCCTCATTCCTCTTCATGACAGCTTCAAATGGAGCTAGGCATCTTCCTTTACCAGGGGAAATGATTAGGAAGAAAACACCTTGTGCCACATCTAACAGTACAGTGGGTGTCTCCCTTTCATTATAATCCAAAGTTACTGACTGAAAGAGTGAAGAAATAGAGACTCTTTCTTCTTCTTCTTGGATTCTCATGATAGCTGATATACAGCTTTCAGTTCAGATTGTGCTGAGGCATCTTCAAAGGCTTTGACTTTGTTCCAAAGTGTCAGTAGAACAGAAACGGAGAGGGAATGCTGTTGGCTTTTCACCTAACTCTTGGCACATCAGAAAAGTAATACAAGCAAAGTCTAGACCAAAAATGCAAAACTCACATGTGTAATAATTTATTAAGGAAATTATCTTTTTGTGCATTTATTGGTATGTGCAGTAACTGATGTGTACAGAATGGTCATAAAATGTCTCTTTTGGAATGAATGAAAGAAGATCTGAAGGTATTTGTCTCATTAATTAAATTGTGTTTCTGTCATACCTCTTCTTAGAGATCAGCAATACCAAATAGTTTCATTGACTAATTTTGAAATACTTCTAAACTATTTAGAAAAAGAATTTAGCAAGCACAATTTGTAAATCTTATCTTCAGGTCCACTGTGATCAGCATTTAGTCTACTCTAAGAGCAAATGCAAATCAGATCAGGAGGCTGACAGTTGTCTATTATTAAAAAAACAAAGCCAGAAAAATACCAAAGTACAGTTTTCTGCTCTCCAAATCACCCTGCAGCATCAACAAGGAAACACTCTTTCCTCTATGTTCTCTGCTCTTGTTTAGAGCATATTAGTCATTGTATGCAGTACATGCATATAATATAAATCATAAAAAAATATCAGCCACAGAATGAACTTCTTCCTTACCTTCTATTCTTAACCCAAAGTCTCCTTACCTTAACCTGGAGTACCATATTCTGGGCAATATTTAGCTCCAACTCTGCCCGTCTCCTTTTTAAATTCTGTACTTGTTGATCCGCATCCTGGAAATATATCCAGAGCTCAGCCTTCAACTGTTTGATCTCTTCCCAACCTTGAGACAAATACTGTGAGTGCATTATCTGTTGCTCAATCTAGAAGAAAAGAAATGGAGCAGGAATGCTTTAATTCACCTATTTTTGGAGAATGGAGGATGAATACCATTCTTCCTCTGAGCACAATACTGTACAAAAGCAATTTCTACACCAGATTCTGAAGGGGCTAACATTATCCACAAAATGAGCCTTAACCTTCAAAAGTCACAAAAATTGTACCTATCAAAGGAAATATAGGTGGAAACAACAACAAAAAAGAAATTAACAATCATTCACCCTTGAGAGAAGCAAGTAAGTTTATGAATGTTTGTATTTCACTGTTCTTTGTCCTCTGTTAAAGCTTAAATTATTTGTATAATTTAGTCTACTGCATGCCAAGACTACTGCTAGATTGTACCCTACATAAAAGTTTCAACTAAATAGTTCAATTTAATATGCTTAGCCCAGTTATTTTTCCTATATGCCTCTTCTGAAATGCCAATAAGAACGCTTACCAGACCTTAGCCATCAATCCTCTTACACCAATAGTGACACAGCTGCTTTTGCTCTAAATACAGCAGTCGGGTGCCTTTAAGATTTAGACAGTCAACCAGCTTAGCATATCTAGGCACTATACCATCTGTGATTTCTTATCAATGTTTCACTGCTTTGTATGTCAAAGGAGTGTCTTATTCTGATGTTGGGGATGATTTTCAGCTATTCACTTCTTCTGCCATATTTTTAGGGGTCATTTGGATGTGTACAATTCCCTTTTGTGGTATGGAATGCTGTTACTGTATGTATTAGATTTTTACTCTTGTTAGAAGTAGTTTCAAAACCTTGGTTGTGTGTCTGTGTAAGAGAAATTAAATTTTTCATGTTTAAAACAAGAGGAATGCTCATAACACTTTTCCAATAACTTAAGTTTATAGTTCTATTTTAAACCTAAGCATTAAATGACTTTAAAACTTAAAATTGAGGAAAACTTCTGTAAATTAATATGCTGAAATAGATGTACTTTGATTCATTAACTAAACCATTGTATTTTCTATTGTTATGATGGTTATTATATTAGTAATCTATTAATATTGGCCAATATGAATATATGTCTATTGTTGAATAAATAATAACAATAAAATATGTCTCAGATGTAATAAAATACAGAGGATATTAGACTGAATTGTTTTTTGAAAACATAACTTGAATAAAGTTTTCTTCCTCAGAATGTTATTTCTGTAGCTTTAAACCAACATCTTGTAACATTGTGTAGGTACTTTTATCAACCTTAGTTGTGTGTCTTTTTATTAGTACCAGGATGGTAATGTATGGATTTAATAATTAAAAAAAAAAAAAAAAAGAAGCAGAAAGAGAAAACTATTTAACTATATTTAAAGAAATACTTGAGATGAAAGTAAGATGAAATTTCTTTAAACCATTGCCCAATATGACCTTTTTAAAAGGGAACAGATCAAGGCAGTTAAAGCTCTAAATAGGATTAGAAGTGGGTTGTTGTGGTTATCCTGTACCGTTTGTTTTGTTTGTTGAATATCTGCTGCTGTACTCTTCACTGTGGCATCTGACAGATCACACATGGAGCACAGGAGATCCAAATATGTATTAGCCTGCTCCTGCAGGGCCCGGAAATGTTTAACCTGAGGGAAGACAACTCAAAAATAAACTCTGAGACTGTGGAAATAATATCTTGTTTTATTGCAATCACACATTTTAGTCTTTCTGCCCTGCCTTCTTATTTTTTCCATAAAATTAAATGTAGAAACACATTGTTTTTTTAGGTAATGTTGCTATGTTATAATTATGGAAAGCAATAATCCTTAAAAACTTTGTTATTATCTAATTACCAAAGTACTTGGAGACATATGAATTAGCTAGCTTATTTCTTAGCAACACAACAGGTGACAGACTCTTCCAATGTGAATGGGAACCAGAGTTTTATGGGCTTATCAACAATGTCCTGTTCCTACAGCTATAAAAATTTCCAGTGTCTGACAGATGACGAGAAATTCAGCTTAGTGGCACTTTAGTGCTGGTCTCACTGTGTCACACACACCCTGCTTCCCCTCCCCTTGTAGGTCTGCCATCTCTAGTATTTCAAGGTCTCTATTAAGAGAGATGATGGATGAGACAGCTCTGAATTCCAGCATTTTTAGCACCATACCAGTTTAATATAAAACCAAGCTACAAATCCAATGTAAAACACATTGTCACTAAGAATAATCAAAAATCAATGAACAAATTCTTAATAGTCAACACGGGCTACAGGCAGTTCTATGCTCTTAGACTGAAAATTTTTTTCAATTGCCTGATAATTGACTCTGTGTCCATGGTAGTGTGAAAAGGTCTCATGAGGAACACAGTAGATAGACGGGCAATTGGACAAGCAGAAAGACACAACCCCTCTGCTAAACACATCTATGGAGTATCTGATTTATCTAACTGGCCATCATTTTTCAGGTAACATGTTTCTAAGCATTAAGCAGAGCTAGTAAAAGCCCTCTTAGATTTTTCACCTACAGATATTTTGAATTCCAGATATTCCTTCTGGGGTTGGGAATGAACATTGAGGCTACACAGCTTTCTGAGAAGGCTAGAAAATATCTAATTTCTAAACATTTAAATCTCTCATCTGAACTCGCCTTGTTAAGAATAACTGAGCTTTTTCAAGTGCTAAACTTTTACCTGTTTAACTGCATCTGCCAGGCTGAACGCTGTCCAAGTCGTTGGCTTTAGCTCTGATTGCACTGTAGACAGCCAAGTCTGGCACTGTTGAAGAGTATCCTGATGATTAACATGCTTCTGGAGCTCATGTTCCAAAGTCTGGTACACCTAAACAAAACATTTTGTAAGTTTATCACATATTCAAATATCACATTGTCTCTCTTTTCCTACCTTGAAAACTGATGATAAAATAGAATTATCAAGATGTTGATTATTTTAGCCCTTGTACACAAGAGCTGAAAGCTCCTTAAACTCTCACTGCACCCTGATAACATGTGAAGAAGATGCACAATATTTAATGCACAGATTCTGAAAAGAAAAAATAGAGATGCAAATGAAGAACGTGCTCTCTTTTTCCTGTATCCAACATTTTTGTATTGATTTTGTATAAGATTATTTTTAGTTTGTTTTTGGGTTGTTTTGTTCAGGGTTTTTTTGGGTTTTGTTTGGGCATTTTTTTGACTGCTGGCTTGATCTCCTAATTGGTTTAACAGAATGACCCAGCTGTCCCTTCTTATTCTGGTTTTAATGAGAGAGACAGTATTTCCTAGCACATACTTGATACCTGTTTATGTATGTATGCAAACTATCAACACTAAGACTGCAATTTGCTCCCTAGTTTTTGAAATAGAAAAAGGTCTATTTTTTTCTGCTGCAGCTGCTCAGAAGCTAGTGAACATGAAGGTAGTGAGCACATAGCAAGAATTAGAACTGACTTTTGCTGGTTGCAATTCTACATTTGGATCACAAGGAATTCAGCTGTAGCACAGGAATAATGAAGTGTTCAGTAACCTGTAGGCTCAATCAAAATGGAAACAGTAGGAAGAGTTTTATACCATTTAAAGAAATATCTCATAGAAATAAAAATACACTTTATTTTTAAATGGCATGAAAGAAAATATCTTTGAAACAAGACTTACTCTTTGGGCTGTGCTACATATGGCAGAATAGCTGTCCCTTGTCCCCTGAAGATGGCTTTGTATATTTTGCTTAAATTTTGCTTGAAGATGTTCTGAGCACTGGCTGATCAGGTAGTCACCTTTACTCTTAAGGTTGTTCAAACGATCTTCAAACCCTGCAATTTCTTCCATGATAGCCTAAGAAAGATAAAATACTTTTGAAGAAATATGCTTGCTGCGGCACAGAACATTTTTTCTCCCTTCTTTAAACACTTTCATTTTCAGATTTGGACAAAAAAATTCAGACAACATGTGTTGTCATAGTCAAGCTACTGGATTCCATGTTTATTGTAAAGTCATTGTCAAAAGTCTTTACACAGATACCCCACAGAAACAGCAGTAGCACTGTCATAATGTGTACACACTCTGCTCAGACCCCAAGACTATGCCTAATCTTCATTTGTTGCATGCTATTCAAGGCTTCTCCAGCTTCTCTTGTGTCTAGTAATGCAAACTAAATCTCATGCTGAATCATATCTCATTCCATAAGCTCTTTCACGGTTGACAGTTCTTTCCATTGACTTTGGCGGAGCCAATTTTTTATCTAAGGAGGTTACTTAAAGAACAGCACACCAATCACAAATAATTTAAAGACTTCAATATTTGCTGAATCCCAGTTTCAGGTAGTGGTAGGCTGCATTTTGTTCTCTTTTATCTTCTAGAAAGCATTGGCTATCAAGGTATTAAATGATTTTCACTAACAGCAACCATAATACCACCTTGACTAAAAGCTATAACCTAATAGAACCTAAAATTAGAACAACCCAATAGAGGTGCCTCTAGTTTCTGTACTTTCTTCTCCATTGCTGTTTTACCAACCGAATACAATGTGGTGATCACACCTCTGAAGTTTTTGTTAGCAGATCCATTTCAAGAAAATTTTCAATGTATTTTTTTTTTCAACCTTAGAAATGCTAAAACAAATACTTCAGGAGTAAAATGACCAAAATCCAGTTTCTGTGGTTCATTTTCTGGGAAGTCTCAGGGAAAATCTGACACAGAATTCAGATCAGAGTATGTCAAAGCTCTGTGTACGTGTAGTTTCATCCAAGAAAGGATGCTAACAACAAGCCAGATTTGTTAACTGCATTAATGACACTGAAGCTTATTTACACAGCAGCAAGAGAAATAAAATAGGGAAATGACAAACAGTAAGAGCACTGGAGCGAAGGCAGAGAAGAAAAATTCTATTTTACAAAGGAAGATCACCAATACCAAACCCACCTTTTGGTTAGCTAGTTGCTGAGTGATTATTTCAAGATTGTTGCTTTCCATGAGGTCAGGGCTGGCCAATCTGCTGGACATATGTAATAACCATTTTTCCCCTTCTTGCAAATCACTATTGTAATCCTCATGTTCTTTTACTCTCACCTCTAAGGTTTCAACACATGCCTGCAGGTCCACAATAACTGAAATTAATTTTTCAGGTACAAGAGTTTTTACAGGATTTGATTTTACAAGAGTTAAAAAACCCCAAACAAGTCAAAACCCACCAAGAACTTGAAAACATAGTAAGAATTACCATCTATATTCCTGTGAGGAAAGTTCATTTGAATAGATTGTAAAGGAAGAAATCAAAACACACTTTTATTCTATGAATACATTTCTGTGAATAATTACTTCTGTGGTACCAAGCAGTATTTTCATTCCAGATGAAATATCATACTTTGAAGACTGAAGCAAACACTTGAGAAATGAACACAATCAACTTGACACTGAATTCACTAACAGTTATTATACACTCTGAAAGACTGCACTTGACCTACCAAATGCTATGGCTGCTGCTTACAGCCTTTGCATGTACATACTGCCCATGCCTGTGGCAGGCAAATTAAGAATGTATGCACTGACTTAAAAAGAATTTATTCTTTTCAGGAAGCTTCTCTAAATTTCAGCCCCCAAAATTGTATCTAATGCAAGGGGCATCACTTTTTTTGCTACAGATCAGAGGTGTATCTTTAAACTAAAAAACAACCTTGAAAAAAATAAAATAATTTCCTATTGGTGTCTGGATTGGCAATTAAAGGTGCCTAGGTCAAACATAAGTACTAACATGGTTTGCAGAGCTTATCCTTGTTAGGAGTATAACCTATTAAAAGCTTTAGGAATAATCATACTTTAGGATGTATTTAGAAGCATTAGACCTTCCAAAGTACTACCTACATATGGACTAATGAATCAGTGTTAATTAATAATGTCCTTGCTGAATTAAATTATATCCATCTTGCAGTTTGTTTTCTCTACTGCCTTTTATTCAACAACTAAACTAAACAGTGTGTGTGGAGATCAAGCAGAAACAAGAGACAGTATAATCTAAAGGGATCAATCCCTTCAAGAAATAATATACTTAGAATTCTAAGAAATGCTTTTAAAACTAGTAACAATAACACAGACTAGTCACTGATACATACCTCCTTAGTGGTACAAAACACAAAGACTACACATGCCACACTCAATTCATTTCAGCTACCCTGGTTAGATTTATTTATGTAGTTTTTTTCATATTCAAAATTTGCCTGTCACTTCTGTCCCTCCTCCAAAAGAAAATAAAAAAAAAAACCAACAAAGCACCAAGAGTAATTAAGGGTAGCTGGTTCTTTGTACAGACATGACAACATGAAATAAACAGCTAATTTCTTAAAGAGGGTAAAAATACAGCAAATTGGAAGAATCCCGAAGTTTCTTCCTTTTTACCTTAGTTTTGCTGCAGAGTTCCTGGTAACTGCTCTGAAGGTCTTGAATGTTGTTCTTTAGAGCCACATCATTCACCAGATCACAAAGTGCCTCTCCCTTTTCAATCACTGACTTTATTGAGGGTTCATGAGTCAGAACAGTCTGTTGTATGGACTACAATGCAAGCAAGAATTAAAACATACCTACTGATCACTGGAGATGTATTTCACTAACTTCCCTTTGATCTGATGCACAGCCTTCTACCATGGTTTATACCATCCTTTCCAGACAGGCAGAACTTTGTTTAACAATGCAGGATTCTGTTCCTCAGCCCTGCCCTGAGACAATAACTGGGCACACATGTAAAAACAACTGAGTGGCTAGTAGCACGGCTGACAGTCTGGAGCTGGAGAAGCAAAGGAGTCTATCTGCATGAAGTGGCTACTTCTAGGGATAAAATTCGTTCAGAGGAAGAAACTATGAAAATAGGTGGGAAAGTATCACCAAAGCCATCCCCTTAATGAGATCGTAAGGGGAACTGGGCAGCTTTAGCAAGAAAGCCTTGAAGCAATGTAGGTACTGCTCAGCAATTACCAAAACTTTGTTGGTTTGTTGGCAACATCTTTTCAGCCACAAATGTAAAGCACAGCACTACATGGGCTGCTGTGAGTAGAGTTAACTCCACCTCAGCTGGGAGCAGTACCATTTCATGAAACATCTGTAATCCTAGAGTATTTTACGAAAACATCATTAGAAGAAGAAATGGGGTTTGTAAACACATCTTCTACTCATTTTTGTGACTGGAGAATAACCAGTCATAACGTAACACTTCATTAAAATCCTGATAAAAACTTGGGAGGTTATAGCAGCTGTCTGGAATATCAGTTGAGCTGGGACATCCAGCTTTAACCAGAAAGCTGATTAAGTCAATGTAAAGAGTGACAATGCCTGAAGTTAAGAAAGACCAGCTGATTTCTATATTCACTTCAACTGTAATCACCTCTGTTGAGATCAATGCAATTACTCATATGAGTACTCATACAAGAATTTGCTCCATTACAGGAAACTTCCAGCTATGGAAGCCTTTTTAGGACGTTCACATTTCAAATCAAGGGGCTCAGTCTGGTTTGTAGAAGCAGGTATCATGCATGTTTTCATTGATGCTGATTGGGACATTCAGAACAGAAACATCTCATGTACCTATTGAAGAAACTTGGATACCTGATCAGAGGATTTACTGAGAATCACTAGATTAAAATAAACTCAGTAGTATTATGAGGTAATCCCTTTTTACCTTGTATTTGGACAATTGTGCCTTCTTCTCATAGAGTTCACTCTTAGGCTCCACAGGAGCATGTAAGATGGCTTGGTACTCCATGACCCACTGAGTCTGGGCCTTATACTTGTCTGAGAACTCCTTTACCAGCTGAAGACACTTCTCTGAAGTCATATGCTCTTTTCTGATGGAGCCAGCCAGCTCTTCAAGCTGTTCCACGTGATCTCCAATTTCTTTTCTGAACTGGTCAACTTCGTTTTCTTCCATGAATTTTATAGCTCGCTCCCCCTTCTCACGGGCTGATTTCAGTAAACTGTGGCCTATGTCCATATCACTCAATAGCACCTGTGAAGGAAACCTTGGTTAACAGAAAAATGTATGAAAACTTGCCTTTTTTAAACTTTGCTACAGACAGAGAAATAATTGCTAGGGAAAATCAGTGGACTTTTCAGTACAAAATTGCCTGGAGTTAAGATGTGTCAAGCTAGAAGGAAGCAAATAAAGCAAATACCTCTGCCCTGCACTGGGCTTGTGAACTTAACAGAGCTAAGGGCTCCCAGGAGAGGATCTCTGCTCCAAATTCTGGAACAGATGAAAGCTTTCCCTTAGCATATTACATTTAAGCTGCTTAAGCTGCAGGACATATGAAAAGCTCATCTACAACTTTCAGGACAAAATATGAGTGCTTCAATGAAGAGAAATAGGAAGCACTTCTTGCCACAGGACAGAAAATACACAGTGCACAAAGAAAGCATACTTGCAGGGAATTGGGGATATAGGAATTTATTTTAAGTTTTAACCTAACATAAAAGATACAAGCATGCCTTATGGAAGGATAGGACTAGTATTTAGGACTATATTATTTAGGATTATTTGCTATATTATTTAGGACTACTTGTAACTTTAATAGCCAAACTATGATCTAATGAGATGTGATAACAGAAAGTCTTATCTCCTCTGGGAAGGTAAAGCCAGAATTTTGACCAGCTGTTAAGATGTATGTTAAAATATAGCCTCCTGTTTGTGAACAGAAACAAAAATTGCATTTAAGAAAGCTGTACCTCTAGTTTCTGCACTTTTTTCTCCATTACTGTTTTATCAACCACGTCAAATTTGGTGATCACATTTTTGAAGTTCTTGTTAGTAGCTCCATACCAATTTGTGTAAGCACTAAAAGACAATTCTGACTCCTCCATACAGCGTATTTCTTCTTCCAGAAACTTTACTTGCTCCTTCAAACAAATACAGAGGGTAAGGGGTAGAAACAAGGACCACACAGATGTTTACCATTGGTATTGCTTTAAGATCACAATAAATGCTATTTATTAATAAAATCTATTATACAAAGATAAAACATATAGGCTTTGAGTTATTTCATAAATACTGAATTTAAATAATTCTTACAGGGCTCTTGTCAGGGTGCACATATGTCAATCACCAATGTTAAAACTGAACTAATACTAAACACTGAAAATGTACTCACATTTTGAACTTTGAATTGTGACTTTTCATTACAGTACTATCAGGCAATTACTACTTAAACTAACCTGAAGACTTCACCTTACCAAATCAAAATTCCACATACTAATGTGTATCAGTGGCAGTCTGAAAACATTTCTCTGCAGGTCAATCAGCATTCAAGCATACTTTATTCTGAATTTCTCCTCTGAAACTATCAAAAAAGATAGTGACAGAGCAGTCTGCTTCATTATCCTGATTATGTTTCTGTAATACATTTAATCCAATGAAATCTATGTGTATATGTATCTGAATATATTTGTGAATGTTGTGCTAATGAGTCTACAGTAATGAACAGACTCTGATAAAGTCTAATTACAAAAGCTTGTATTTGCTTCTTAACTGGCAACTTATGATGTTACAACTTATGATGTTACTTACCAAGACATGAAGAAGAAGAGTTTGGTAGCGAGATGTAAGCTGTGTAGCCTGACTTCCCATTCTACTTGCAGTGAGATTTTCCTCTAGTATTTGCTGAGCCAATACCCCAACCTCCTCTACATCATCTTTGTAGATTGTAATGTCTTCATGCCACTTCTATGAGAAAGAAATTATCAAGCTTGTATGACTGATTCAAACATCTCAAACGATCAGGAATTTAATTGTAACCAAGTCAGGAAATCATTGAAAAGAAAAACTAATACACGGCTGTAAACATTCATTTACAACTGGAAAACAAACCAGAATCTGATGAAAGTTATTGTAACAAATATGCTGGAAAGATTTTCCTCCCATATGGACTACATTTCATTATTACTGATACAATACTTGCAATTTTTTCTCCCTTGAAAAATAATAGTAGAAATACAATCTGGACTTTCTATAGATTTCACCTGAAGTTTTGAAGATGACTGTAAAGTGCAACCTGGCTTCCTGTGTTTATTCAGAACCATGTCTTCTTGACTCAAGGAGAATTATTACATCAACGCAGTGGGGATTTCATAACACAGCTGGTCACATTTTACTCTTGTTATTATATTCATTCTTTTCCATTCCACTGCCTATCTTTGTACTCAGTTACATCGTCATACACTACAGAGAATTTGAATTACAGATGTCCCTGCAAGATTTCAACATTGTTATAGCCATACCTCCAGCAGTAAAATGGGAAGAACCTGGATCTAGAAGGCAGAAAGCTCTCTTGGAAACATAATTTTAGTTAACAACTCAGAATAAATTGAAAAGCTTTCTCTCATTTTCACAGTGCCATCAAGAATTGACATGGAAACCACACATATTATTTTGTTTAAGGAATGCCTTAACTATATTCTTTACCTTCATTTGTTGAAGCTGCATTTCTTTTGTTGCTCTACCAGACCTCCTCCCCGTCCTGATGGCAACTTTCTCCTCCAGGTTTGTTAACCAGTCATTAACCTTCTGAAATTTTTTCTCCATTAACCTCAGTTTGCTCACAGTGGCATTTAATTGGCTTCTTGCTTCAGAAAGCCTGTGCTGATAAACTTGCCAGTCCTGCCGTAAGGATTCCAGGGCTCTGTCTTCTATCTGGGGAATTCCCCAGGGAATCACCTCCTCTCTGGCATGGACAGCAGCATTCAATAATGCTTGTCCCTCTGCACAGTGGACCTGCAGCTCCTGCAAAGGCAGAGTTAGTTACATACCCTACATTGACAGCTTTCATTCACGCATGGCAAAAACCCCCTTTGCTCCTCTGAAGACAGCTGGGCATTCTCTTTAGTTATCTATGGTTAAACATATATTAGAGAGTCTTTCCTCTAATAACACAGCATGCTCACTTACAAAGCACACCAAGTATCATTATTACTGACAATTGAACTGCAGAAAATTATTGACAAATCATGCACTAAATTCTTTCCTCTCCTGCCAAGTTCATCAGTTCTGAAACACTGGCTGCATGAGACAGCATGAGATGGATGGAATCCATTCACCACAGCATAAATTCAAAACTTTCCAGATGTGTAAAGCAGACTGTAAGACTGGTTCTAAAGTTGAATCTCTTTAAAAACCGAGGCCTCAATCTTCCAAAATATACCAACAATTTATTGTTACATATGTTTGAGACAACACTCCAGACTAATTTTTGATACCCTGTCCTAGATATATATGGCATTTTTCATGCTTATTAGCAATTAATCAGAAAGTACAAAGTGATTAAATCTGATTAGAAAACATAATAAGGAAATTACTTTACAAAACACAGCTGTGTTTCATCTCAGATTTCACTTGAGATACATATCCGTATTTTCAAAATGGGTTTTGTAGATTAACTATAATGAGCAGAAGTATATGCAGATTCCTTAATCATACAAAGACCCTCTCAGTATCCCAAATAAGGTTTGGGATACATTTCATATCAATAAAACATAAATAAACATTTCATATCTCAAGTACAGACTTTGCACTCCTTCAACAATGGGTATTAAAGCATTTTAAGTCAGCTTAAGATAATAACTGGGTAATTACTGAAGCACTATGTGTTCACTGTTCACTTTCACTGAAGTGAGTCAGTGGAAGTCTTCCCACCTCACTATGGGAGCCAGCCTGAGTGAGTGGAACTGCCTGAAAGTAGGTGCACCTGCACTGCGAGCAATAAAAGATGGAACACCAATGAAAACACTCTTCATATTTTACGAAACACATAGGGAAAATAAGAGATAGACCAACAACTAACAAAAATTCAATACTTTCAGGAAAGGATTAGTATGCCTGGAGATTTCATTCAAGGTCTGACATTTTTTTCCAGAAATAAGCAACAGTATTTCCACTACCTTTATTGGCACTACTTTGGAGCAACAAAGGGTTCATATATATTGCAATTTCAAGTTGGTCACAAGACAATTTTTGTCTGGCAATAAATATTAGTCTGTTACTATACCATCACAGGATTGATTTTGTTTTAAATTTAATTTTATTTTTAAAAATTTTTATTTTCCTGTGGGTGTCACACACCTGTAAATCTCGTAGCGTTGCCTCCTGTTCCTGGGCATCACCATCAAGATGTGATAAACAGTCAAGTTTTTCCTGCTCCTTCTCCAGCCATACTTCAAAGGCCTTCAGATTTCTTTGGTACTCTTGGTGTAAAGTAAGCAGTCCTTCAGCTTTTGTTACAGCCTCCTGTATGTGAAAATATTTGCAAATTTGTATACATATCTTAGTGTATTGTCAAACCAAGAGAACATAAACTCCAGCCATCCATCAAGGGAAAAGGTTTGAATCTGATGCTGAACTTCCAAAGAATTCAAGACTACTTGAATTCTGAAGATGACTCAATTGATTATAGGGAAAGAGGGAGACACATAGGGATAAAAATACTTATTCCAGAAGATAAGTTTGTAACTTCTGAGATTTAGAGTTTTGATTTGGGATTACTTTTAAATAACACCAAACTTCCTTGATTCTTTCTGCAATTTAAATCAACTTTGCTGAAGTGATTAATAAGCATATGGCCTTAGAAATTGCATTCTTTTCTTTTGCATGACAGTTTTTTTTGTAAATGGAACTGGAATCTTCTGTTAGGAATATCCACTATCTTAGATTTGAAGATATAAGCAGTCCCTACACACAGTAAGAAACAGACTACAACTCTTCTGTGTATGTGGGTGAACAAGTTACAAAAATTTTAGCACTAAAATATTACCATATCTGGAGTACAGAGGGAAAGGTGTCAAATATTGGCACAAGATTACCCTTACTAAGTGCAAGAAAAATATACTACATGTAATTCCCATCCTCTAAAAAATTATGAGAATGTGGAACCAAGTTCTGATGAATTTACTGTCTGCTTTACCTCTTATTTCTAACAGGTCTGTCTAGTGGGAGAAAGGAGGAGAACAGGAGTCCCATCACATCTTTTAAAAGGCTTGTCCATGTCCAGAAGTGGGAATGGGAGGAGACCAGTTTTCTTGCCTCTCAACAGGGGCTTAGGAAATTACAACTCTTGGTCTCCTCAGATGTGGGCCATAAATCTTTGGGGAATCTTATCATGTTTCCAGCCTGGCCAGAGGATCAGTAAAATATTTGAACATTCTTAACTTTCCAGCTATTTGCTTTGAATTTTTAATTTCTTTCTCAGGGCTGATTGCACTATTAATACTTAACACTACCACCACAGCTGAGAACAGAGAAGCCCAGTCATCTGGAGAAAGAAGCAATGTTCTTGCTACATGAGGTAATATGTAACAGAACTCTTGCCTCTGTGAGCCACCATCCATTCCTTCTCATTCCCATGCTGTTACTCTAACTGAGCAAATACAGGTAGCTTGTATAGCTTTGTGCAGGAGAAAAAGGTAATGACTAGGGCATCTCCATGGAATAGTATATTTACCAGCACTTCCCAGGACTTATCTATCTCTCTGGAAAATCTGAGCAATTTTATTTACTCAAGCTCAAAAGAATAATGTCAAGCATGGCATTTTTGCAGTTGTGGAAGAGAGGTCCACACAACACTGAATCACTTATGTGTTTGAAAAACTGAATTTTGGCTGAATTTTGAATTTTGTCATTCTTCATGACAAAGGCATCACTGAGACAACAAAATTCAATTTTACTACATTGCTATCCTGAAGCAAAGCCAGCTGTCTGAGCATGTGTTAGTCATTATTTAATTATCACAGAAGAACTTGGGTTAACTGGAGGTAATTGCCTACATTTATCTCTATCACCAGGTCTTTTATTATTTCTTTTTTACCTTATATCTTACCCTAAACCCCATCTTGATCTTAATCTATGTCCTAATTTTTTCCAGATATACAAAATCAATATTTATCAGGAAATGTAGTACCTATTACACTTGTGTCAGTTTACTTGCTAATAAGGTTCATGCTCATTTATAAAACCTCTGTAGCTGCCAAACATTTGTGAATCACACAACTGACTGATAAAATTTATTGCAACCATACACTTATGCAAATCACAAGTCTGAAGATTTTTTCAACATTTCAGTCACACTGGGTAAAATTATATCTGTGCTGAAGTCAATGAACCTTTTGACATGGAGTTCCTCAGACTATTCTGATTTTTAAAACCCTTCTGAAAGATCTGAAGCTCAGTACAGGAAGACAGACTTATTAATCACCCTAGTAGGTTTCTGCTACAGTAAGTTACAGCTGTCCCCAAACTCTTAATCCTCATTTAACTGTAAAATAAATGATCAATGAAAATATATTTTCCTTGTTGCCAGCTAAACAAATAGTGCTATGAAGAAAAACAGTACCTTTGTTCTTTCTTTGAGGAACTTATACCTCTCCTGAAGGTCTTGCAGCTCAAGCTGAGCAATGTAGTGCTCAGCCATGCCCTTTCCTTTCACTTCAATAGTCTCCAACAGACTGTTATGACTCAACACCTCTTCATTGAGTAGCTGCAAAACAGAAAGAGAAGAACACATAGAGGGTACCATTAAAACAAGACCACAGATTAATCTTGCAGTTAGACAGTTTGGTTTATTGCTTCTAAGGTGTTATGCATTTGTTGATGGTTTGGTGTAAATCAAACACACCTTTGCTTTGCTGAGGGCAGCTGTTTTTTCCCTCAATTCAGCATATTGCCTTTCAGAAGCATTCATACTTGTTTCTACTTTGTCCATCCATCTGGAAAACTGATTAACATCTTCCTGGTAACTCGTCCATTTGGAGAGAGCTCCTTCAAGTTGACTGTAATTTAAAAATACATATTTTTTGTGCTATTTGAGCAGTGAAATATAGTCATATACAGATATTCTAGGATATTTTTATGGGAGAGATACATCACAAGATAAGCAATCTATTAAAATCCTACAGGTTTTAACTAGCAGTACTGTTTGACTAACAAAGAGAAATTAAGTTTTCCAAACATGAAATATTAAGTAGATCTTTAATTTATGTAGTTGACACATTCTAGGTTTAGTAAATGAATTGCAACTGAAAGCATAAGACCCAGAATCAGAAATTTCCTGCCCCTTTACCTACATTCAAAAGTTACTGCATTCTAATGTTTAATTAACCTTGTTTCTTTAACTTGAAACATTTGCAACTATTGATGCTCCACCAGAGAAATCTCCATTTATTCCTTTATATTTCTTTATTCTATCACTAGAAGCAGCACTGTTGGACACTGTAATTTAAAGTATGTTCTTTGGAATGGTAGCAAGGAAAAGCAAGCAGGATCTTGATAGAGCAACCATTAATGCCCATGAAAAAAATCTCATTTCTGAGAAGCTTTCAAAGCATCAAGTGCAATACAAAGTAAAATATTCAAGATGATGAACATGGAATCCAATTTTAGGAGTACACTGACAATAAGTGTTAATAAAGCTTAGATCTC
Organism: Melospiza georgiana; assembly: GCF_028018845.1. Lineage (NCBI taxonomy): Eukaryota > Metazoa > Chordata > Aves > Passeriformes > Passerellidae > Melospiza > Melospiza georgiana. The sequence continues at coordinate 68,827,434 of NC_080432.1, read as the reverse complement.
TCAGAGTTTCCTCCCCTTCTTCTACTTCAAATGAATCTATCACAACTTCTAAGATTGTTTGGCATGTGCAATCATTTTACATGAATTTGACTCCTGAAGTAATAAAATTACTTTTCAAAAGCTTTGACAGTTCTTTGTTACTAAGCATCATTCTTGACCTCACTCCCTTTTTACCTCTTACACTGGATACAAGAAGACAGAAGAGAAGCCCAGCTGTCTTTCAGATTTTGCAATTGGCCTTCAATCACTGGTACTCCCTCCAGAGAAGTATTTTGCAGAACAGATTCTCCTCTTGTCAGTACAATTTTCATTTGGACTTCTTTTTCTTGTTTCACTGCAAGCAGGCCCTAAGAAGTGAGTGGATATACTTTATTTTTATCATTACCTGGACATGAATATTCTAACTAGCTTCAATGGAACGTAACCTGATCATATTTAGCAGCTTGCAGTGAATTGGAAGATGGACAGTGGGGTTCACAGCTGGGCTTCACAAAAAGAAGTGACTTTCAATGGGTAGGTTCAGGCTATTAAAAAAAACCTTAGTTAACAGGAAAATTCTCGTGGAATCTGTGCAAGTACATAGAGTACATCAGAAAAGGTACTGTTCAGTGAAAAGGCTGACATTCCAAAGAAAACATCACTTAAAAGGAAAACAGGAGGATTCATTCATACAGACAACAAGATGTAATGACAAAGCTCTTCTACAGAGCTGAAATACAGTTCTACCAGTCCAGGATATATTTGCAACATGACAGTATCAACAAATAAAATCTGTCATCAGTGTCAGCCTGGGGACTTCAGCTCCTGGAGTTGTGCAGTTGCAAACTCACAGTTTTTAACACTACGTAGTCATGAAAAGCCTGAAAGCATGAACCCAAAAGATTCGATAAACAAAAGCCAAAACATAATTTTCGTATTATGCTACAGTCTTTTGCTTTTTGACCTAGCCTTATACTTTTGAAGATCTTTGGCTCAGAATCCAAGACATCAATAAAATGAAAATATTGTCTTCTAAATGATGCCCTAAATAGCATCTGTTGTCAGCAGATGCTATTTTCTTAACTGTCATCACCATTTTAAAAGCAAATAATTATAGGAAAAGATTTGCTGAATCAACTGTATCACCTGTAAGATCTAAGTATATTGAAATATACTAAACTAACAGAAGTGACTACCCTACTTCTTCCATTTAAACTTCATCAGCCACACAACATCTTTTGAGTACTTCAAGAATTTTCATATATGCAGTTGTCCATGTCATTAAGGTCCTTATCTACTTCTTAGAGAAGAGCTCTTTCTGCTACAAAAGGAGTTACTTTTGAATAAACTGAAAATCAGCATCTGAACAACAGTTATTAGACTAATATGCAACAACTAACTATCCTATATTTGTATTCTTCATATAGATCTAAAAGAGAGCAGGTTTTGAACTCGTGTTTCCATACCTCTAGTTTTAGCATCCGGCTATCCAGAACACTCTTGTCTGCAGTAGGATGGGAGTAGGAATCCAGCATGTGAACTGCATCAGCAACCCAGTCCTGGAGGTCCTTGACACTCTGTGAGAACTGCTGGTGCTCTGCCACAATCCTGTCCATTCTGGAAACTTTCTCCTGCAATTCATACAGCAATTAGCACCAACAGCTATTGAAAGGATTCCCTATTCCCCATACCAACTCATGGACTTTAGAATGAGTCTCATCAATCATACAGAGAAGTTTGCTTCATACACTGATAATTACAAATACACTTAAGCATGGAATGGATTCTGCATTTACACACAAATGAATTGTCCAAACATAAAATACAAATTAAAATCTCAGAAATGTACTTTTTTATTTTCTAAATCTAAAGCTGCAGTTTTCTGGTTTCACTTTTTCTTAAATATATGGTAAATCACATCTAAGCTCCATGTCAGTGTTGCAATGGAAGCTAACTTGTGCAATCGGCCAATGTAAAAACAGATTTATGCCTGAGAAGCTACACCACAGCAGCAAAATTGCTTTGTTGATATTTGGTAAAGACCTGTTTCCTCAATGACTCTCACTGGTAAAACAATTCTTCTGAAAAACCACTGACACTCATACAAATCAAAAACAAATGCTGTAGTTACATTGCTAAAAGGCTTGAGGTGAACAAGAATACAAGGCAGAGTGTGTTTTTTCCACTGAGACAGAGAACAAATATCAAGTCAATATAACAGGCTTTGGAAATTACTGAGGGACCTTCCTCAAGATCCATGGCTATCCAAAAGGGTTCAGGGTTTCTCTAACATGCAGGACCATATGTATCCTGCACCTTAGATGACACCTGCTCATCCTGACCTCTCCTACAAGTTCTGCTTGCATAAGCCTATGTTAGTAACTCATTCGTTTTTCACTTTCTCATTTTGTAGACATGAAAATTTGTTATGGCTGTGCATACAATAATTTTCAGTAAATCAAATATACACTTTATAAGTGTTTCTTCTACAGAAAAAGTAGGAATTGCCAAAGTAGCAATCCCTTAAACATATATACTTTCTGAATTGAATTGTTATTCCAAAACATATTTCCTATATCCTTAATCATTCTAGTTACTGTAGCAACTGTAAGCCTGTATCAAGCCTTCTTCATGACATGAACTTTGAGAAAAATAACAATCTTAATATGGAGGTTTTCTTATCTGTCTCCACTAGAGAGATGGTGGAACTATTAAGAGGTGAAGTGTGGGAAGCTCAAAAAAAGAGAGTGATGTTAAACTTTCAGTTCTTGGTCTGATGGTTTAATTTGGCCTATGCCTCCCCTTGAACATTTAAAAGCAGCTTAAGAGGCAAATTTTTTTTAGAAGACCAACCTATTACTTTTAGGTGAAAATAGTTACAATGCCAATAATCATCATTACAGGATAAGATAAAATAACAACTTGTCTGCATCTTGTATTTTCTAGAAAAAACTCCATCTCTGCTAATTTTTGAAAAATGCCTCTTTCAGATGCAACTTATTACAAAACTGTCTTCATGATTGAAAGAATCAAAATAAAGTCTGATTATTGTATAATCGGGTGGGATTTACTTCCTAATCAGTACACTTTTAAAAATTAATAACAAAAAATCACAGTTACACTTTGTTGACAGTCCTTACTTTCCACTCTTATAAGTCAATGTGAAAGACAGAATAGCCCAGACACATCACAGAGCAGGCAAGCATGACAACTGCAGTGTTTCACATTTCAGTCTTTATTTTTCCCCACATACATCACAGGAGTTGCTTAGGAGCACATGCATTGGATGCATTACCTTTGTCAGATTGCTTAGAGTAAGATACTGAGAAGACAACTGAGACACTCTGCGCATAAAGCTTTTGCTGACAGCTTGTTCTTCCCACAGCTGCTGAGCTTTCTCTTTTAGCCTGTTGAGCTGATGCTCGTGGCAGCTTATTTCCTCAAGGACAGACTGTAAAGCACAAGCACAGTAATAATAAGAGTGGGTGCAAGAAAGCAGGAGATGGAGAAGCATGAAGGTGCCATGAAAAATAGAAGTGACATATGGCAAGCTTGCTGAGACAGGCACACCATACGGTTACAGCAATGGAGCAGCATGTCATAAGAAATGTGGAGATGCAAAACTTGATGGAACAGGATCATCAACAGTAAACCTCAAAAAAAGTTCCCATCTTATTTAGAGGTCAGGATGCTAGAATGATTAAGCTTTTGTAAGTAACCAATGAGGCCAGGAGAATGGAACAGGAAGGTCTGGCTGTCTTAAGAGCCCTTATAAGTCACCTGCAGCTTTTGCTGTTCTCTCCTCTTGGAAGGAAGATCATGCAGCCGACTGCTACTTCCTTGTACTATCTTCTCAGTTGTGGTCAGCCACTCCTGCAGAGGCTCAGCAGTTGCTTCAAAGTCCTTCATCTGGATCTTTAAGCTCTAGGAAGGCATGCAAATTTCTATGAATAGTCCCAGTGCACTAGACATAACTAATTCATAACACACAGATCAAGAACACAAAAAGGATATATAACTACAGGCAAATTATACAAAACTCTTCAAATAAATTACATGAGCTCTGCCTGTTCTTATCCCACAGACACTGAAATAAACGTTTGATAGGGCTTTTAAAAAGCAAAATAGAAGCAATAATGTACTACACAGCTGAGGGAAGGCTGAAACAAATTTCTTTTGATTGTAAAGCTTTACAGATTTTATGAGACTTGACTTAATCTAATTCCAGTTCGCATAACTAAGGTAGTGTGAATAAAGGCTAATTTGGGATGTGCGTTATCTAATATGTGACTTCAGTCATTAACATTAAGCCCTCCTTAAGTGGGCTGCTAATGTTTCTAGGTAATGTCTAAATTCAACCCAGTCCTGGGGAATGCTTCTGGTTGTATTCTTTTTATAGAGTAAAATTTTGATCATAAGAAGTGCATTAAATGCATACAACAGCATTCCTTCAGGCCTGCATACTTTTCTTGCAGGCTTATTCTGCATTATTTAATAAAAGAGCGCCTAAAATAATTCATGTGGAATAAAAACCTGAACAGCACAGCTCCTGTGCCTTATTTATTTTAATGTATTTTTCCCCCAGACATATTTAATTTTCTTTTCAGCTACACCCGTATCACTTAAACATCTGAATAAAAAACTAAGCCTGTGAGACTGAAAAATGCTTGACTCAAAAATACTGAGAACATCCTCTTTCCATGGCAACCTTAAGATGAAGAAAGGTAAGTCCTTGCTATCTGAGAATTTTCTTTGAAATGCTTTCCTACATAATGCATTAAGTGTATTTAAACTTTTTATCGCCTGTCTAGGCAGCATTGGTTTGAAACAAGAATGCCAAGGAACTTTAATTATCCTATTCTATGCAGGGAATTTCAGATGAGACATTTTGACCTTAAAACCTATGACCTTAAAAAGTTTATGATTTTAAGATATTCACCACCTGCTGGTTGAACTGTGAGTTCCGAACAGAGAAAGGCACTTGCAGTTACCTAAAAAGTCGCTCAATTAAATAAGTAAATTTCACGTATTTGCAGTAAGAGAAACAAAATTTGCATACTCTACTGGGACTATTCAATAAGCAGCTGTTTCAGAAACCTGTACTAAAACCATTTTTCAGAAGGAAAATACGTTTTAGAAACCCAGTACATTTGATGAGACTACTGAATTTCAGGAACTTCTGTTTTGATTCTGAACAACACCCTTCTTCATAAAACACCAAATTAAAGTGAATCAGGTCATAAAGATAGCAGAAGTAAACAAAAGCAAAATGCAAGCACAAGAATAAGACTTCTTGAAAGCATCTATTTCTTAATTCTGTTACACAGTAAACACTCACAGATATACACATCTAAACTGTGCTGTTTCAAGTAGAAGCAAAGAGGAAATTTAGATCCAGTCTTTCCTCACTGTGACTGGTTCCATACCTCCAATGCAGATTTCTTCTGGTGGAGTGTGGTGATAAAATTTTTCCAATCTTCTTTAGCAGCAGCAGATTTGTCCAGGATAACTTTAGCCTTTTCCTTTGGTAAAACAGAGCACAGTAGCTCTCCTTTGGATGCCAGCAGGTTTAGCTTTTGTTGCCCATTCTCACTTTCTGATAAGAATTCCTAAAAATAGTAACGAAAAAAGTTAACTGGTGAACTTTGAGTCCCAATAAAGTCAAGCTGCTAGAAAATTGATCAGTGATGAGAGTTTACTCTTTCTGCTTGCTGATGTCCTGATGTATTTTCAGTAAATTTATTTCAATACTGTTTGTATTGACGGGAGTTAGAGATAACAGCTACTTGATCCAGAAATCAAAGTGTCTGAATACACATATTAAGACTCCAGGATTACCTGTATTTTCCATACTTCATGAGACAATTACTACTGATTTAGTTGGGTAATATATTCCCTCAAATACCACTAGTACAGAAAGTGATAAAAGTTTCATTTCAGGGAACTGTTATGTCGAGGCGGTCATGACCCAAAGCAGAGACTACAAGCAGTCTCAGTTGGAAACTCTTTATTATTGAACATGGCTGACTTTTATACACTTTCTAATTGTTTATGCTTCTTCTACCTTAACTATTGGATGCAATAAGTTAACATAATACTATTGGTGAAACTTTATAGTGACTTCAACTAACTTTCAAAAAATACTTCATCTAGCTTTAAAGTTCTCTTATCTTTCTTCTCTCGATCTCCTTAGTTACAGCTTTAGAGAGAGCTCCTTATTAGCTTCTTCTTACTTCTCAGCTTCTTCTCACTACTTTAGCTAACAAGCTTGCTGCTAGCCCCTTCCACAGTTATCCTAACAGAGATAACACAGGGACACCCTCAGAGGCACACACTGGACCAAATCCCTGCTCATGGGCAAGCTCCAGCTGTGCTGGACTTGCCATGAGCATGTGGTGGTGTGGGCTGATGCTCGGAACCTGACCAATGCCCTATCTGTGAGATTTATGCCTCTGTATCCATAATTTACCTTCCTTGTTTAGAAATATTAGTCTTCACAAAAGTCTTGCACAGTGCTAGTGTGCAATAAGTGTGTGGAAAAATGCAGGTACAAGAATTATACAGAAATTTAAGGAAACAGATTGTAAAATTCCAATTTATTGGAATAATCTCTTTGTAACTTATTAAAAAACTTTGTCAGCATTTAGACTCAAAGAAATTTAGTAGTTTTATATAGAAATATTTTAAACTGTTATTATCATGATTATGTAAGACACATAATCATTAGGTTACACCCATGCTCAGGAGTAACAGGCTTGATACCAAAATTATTAGGTCAGGTTCTGATTCTGTGTTATATGAGAGGTCTTAGTGGAGAATGCAAAGGGTCTGTTAACTTTGAGATACTTGGACTAAAAATTCTGGCTATATTAAAATGAAACATATTGGTGACTTAATGATGTAAAATGTGCTAACAGAACATTAACTTTCAAGAAAAACAAAATATCAGGTTTATACAGGTTAGCAAGACATATTTAGAAGTCCTAAAGCAGTCCAAAAGAAGTTTATTTCACCTAAGGCAGCTTTCAGAGATAAGGAGAACAAGGTATGGTCCTATATTATGAGGGGGCTGTAGTGATTTAAAAAAAGAAACCCGCTGTTGAAAAAAAAAAACCCAGCCTTGCTAAAACATTTCTATTTAATGTAAAAAATTACCAGGACTTTTCACCCTTCTGAAGATATTCTCAACATGATGGAGTCAAATATCTGATATATCAAGACAGCATTATATGGACTCTTTAAGCAAAGGAAAGTGAATATAGCAAAATGAGGAAGAGGTGATTTGGCTTTTGGTGTTTTCTGAGAAACAGTTATGAATTTCTTCTGTTATACTATCTAACCAAAGGTATAACAGCCTCATTAAATAATTCTCATTTTGTTAGTTTCAGTTGAAATGATAGCTATGTTCTATTAATAAAATAACTTTCATTCATTTTAATTATTAAAATATACTTTCAACTGTCCTTCCTTTCCACAGAACTGTTTGGGCTTATTTTACGTTTATGTAGCAAATATTCTTTTTAAATGCCTGCTCCCACTGCTTATAATTTAACTCTGCTCTTGGACCATAAGGGCTCCACTTTCATACATGATGAAAAGTATTCACTTAATTGTGAAATAACTCCAGGTACTAAGACTCCATTCTGGTATCATTCTGATTTACAGTACTCTCCCACCTAAAACACATTTTTCTCAAATTATAAAAAAGAAACAAGGAAAGGAAAACTATTTACGAGACATAACTACTTACAAACTGTAGCCCAGTAATTAAACTAAACAGAATAGAAAAAAAAATGTTTATTTCTCTGCAATGAGTCACCTTTAGTGTTAACAAAAGCAACATTAGCAAAAGCAGTAATTAATCAAAGAAATAAATCAGAGCTGTACACGAAATTGATTTGGTCTCCCTTAGACTAGTATTTTACTGCTATAAAGTTACCTGTATTTTCTGCAGACTTGCTGAAGCTTCACTGATGTTTTGAGGCACGTCAAAGCATTTGGCAGTGGTGACTCTTGCATTGACCAGCCACTGCTGAAAGTCCCTGAAAGCCGTCCGAAATCTCTGCTGCAAGATCTGCTCTTTGCTCTGACATCCTTTTGAGGCTTGCAGGCAGAGGCTGGGTTTATCACATCAGGGAAGAAGAAAAAAGCGAGGGAGGAGGGAGGGAGAGAGAGAGGAAGGGCAGGACTCTGTTAGGTGACAATGCTATTATTTTGTTCTCTGAAACACAATGGTAAGGGTAGGTTAACCTGGATTCCTCCTACCAAATTTATGCACTTAATCGAGGCACCAGGAAATCCATTAGAAGCTTTCAGTTCTCAAAAGTGAAGCGTGTAAATTGGGACATAGCTGTCACAGATATGACAGGTACAAGTGTTTCCACAGAGTGACTCAGTGCACCTAAGCATCAATGTATTCTGCAAGCCTCTTTCTCTCACTAGGGAGAGGGCGCAGGACTACAGTGAATAAAATTCTAACTTCTGTGGCTTTGTTAAGTCCACAAGGTTATAAAGGATCAATCTGAGTAATCGCATCCTCCTGCAGCTACAGAAGCCAGAAGCTGAAATCTCCTACAAGAAACAACAGACTCTTCTGTCTGAAATGCAGGTGTCATACTCCAAAGTAAATCAGAGTGACTTGAGAGAAAGCAAGCGAGCAAATGCTACCTTCCCTAGCTAGTTCCTGCTTCAAGAAACCAACTAAACAAAGAAGAACAGTATGAAGGACAAAATCAAGAAAAATATCTGAACTAGCTGGTATAGTTCATTTTCTTTCAAGCAAATAAGACATATTAGTGCCTCATTTTTTTACAAGGACTCCTGAAATACGTCAGGTATAGATGTACATTTAGTTTCAGCTGAATTTAGTGGCATAGCTTGGCTTCAAGAAAAAAAAAAAATCAAAAAAATCAAATTACTGCTTTGAATAACTTTTGTTGACACCAAAATCAAAATAATGATTCTAACTATTGCATATGTCTGTCTCTAGTTCTAAAATTCTAATTAATGGTTCCCTTTAATTAGGCTCATCATCCCCCCACACACACACGAGATAAATTCTAAACAAGATGAATGCATACCTGTTATACTCCTTAATCAACCCTGAAACTTTTGAAGAATGAGTACTTAAATCCCTGGAAAATCTACAAAGATCATTCAACTGAGTTTTGATCTCGTCTGTCATTTGTTCAGACTTTACCAGAGCATCCAATGTTTCCTGTTAAAATAAATTAAAATATTGGTGAGTAAACATAAAAAAGCCACAACTTTTTAATCAAATTTTATCAGAATTAAAATTAATTAATTTAAGATCTATATGTTTAATCTCAAGAATATTTTAGCTATCAAGTCTACAGTACCTTGTTTGAAATTTTGAGCTTCTAGAGACCAAATTTCTGGATGCCCCAACTTCCTTAGCTCAAAATATTCTTGAAGCCCATTTTAAGATATAAATTTCATTCTAATAAAGCAACAGTATTATCAATTAGCTCTACACACATAAAAGTACATACATTTGGAGAATAGCAAGTGATATGTGTTCATATAAATCTAATTATCTTGTTGACTTGAGTTTAACAGGTTCAATTAAAATTTTTTAAGCTGTATCCAGAAAGTTAATTTATGCACAAAGCTTTTTAACAGATTTGATTCAACGCTTTTCACACATGACTTCATATTTTAAAAGTACAGCTGCTCACAATCATGTCAGAGTAACTGGGTTACTGCCTGTCATTGATGCACTGGAACAGTTTGTGCCTTGGAGACAGTTAAGCCAACAAAACAAAAAAAGAGATTTTGTTGGCTTGGCTTGCGTCACAAGGAGAGGTGTGATAAGTACTCCAACAAAAACAGTGCTTGATGATGTCCACAGCATCTCCACTGCAGAATCCTGCCAGCTACTCCAGCATAATGAGCAGTGCAGACTTGGCTCCTCGCCTCACTAGGAACTAAATTCTTCAGACATTCCTCTCAGGCTAACAGCAGAGTTCTGCAGTGCAGGCAGACCAGAGCATTTGGCACGTACAGAATAGTTTGGCTAAAGTGCCAGTCTGGAAGAAACTTACAATATAAACTTGAGAAACAGATCATATGAAGGTGAAGATAGATTTGAACAGGGACCTGGAAGTGGGAGATAAAGATGCCCCCAAAACACATTTCTAAAAATGCACACACACACACACACACACACATATACACACATACATATTCAGAAGAAAAAAAAAAAGAGGATTATTACAAATATACATTGTAATGAGTTTTGCACAAAATTGAATGTCCAGAAAAACTACAGATGATATTTTGCTGCAGCAGATTTATCAGGAGTCCCCTGATTTACATTATTCATTATGGACTATCTTCTTTGAGCTACTCATACACGATAAATCTCTTCAATCATGATGAAGAGATACTTTAAATAGTCACTTGTTTTAGTGCCATATAAAGTAGCATTTGAACTAAGTAATTATGTAGGAACAATAATGCTTATAAAAAAACACTAAATACTTTTTGCTTACTTTACTTACAGTTAAGCTACTTAAACCATTCTTTTGGAAAGCATTAAAAATCACACCACAATGGGCATTACCTAAGCACAGGATGTCACAGTGCCAAGGGCAGGAATCATCATAATGAACTGCTAACCACCCCTTTTTTATGAAAAGAAAGCATTTCTTTATTATGACTAACACAAGGTTAGAACCGCCTGTTTTCAGCACAATTGTTCAGTTTCAAATAACCTACCTCAATACCTACTAAGAGGTTAGTCTGACTACATACAGCCTTAGGCACAGCCTACTAACAAACAGGAGCAATAATTTGCCGAATAGGGTAAATTTAACTATGGCATTTTTCCATACAGTGATATCACTGTTGCAGCCAGTTGGATTTAATATTGAATCTGACAATTACAAAAATAATTTGCTGAATTTCAAGCACAAAATCTGTTGCTCTAATGCTGCACATACCTAAGGGAACAGAGCTTCAGTATAACAGAGTAGCAGAATGATCTTGCTAATTCTACGAATTAGGAAATGCATTTTTAATTTGTGGCCTTGGCTAACATGGCAACAGAATCACTGTGAGACAATAGAAATGGAAACTGCAGTGCTATTTTATATTCACAATAGGGCCTTTCCCTGGGGTCCAACAATGAGAAGATTACTGTCACATTTCTCCTAACTATAAATAAAAATTGCATAGTGGGGCTATGCATAGTTACCTCATGAGATGCTTCTGCATCTTCCTCCTTAGCCAAACTTTACAACAATCTAATCTGAGTGTTCTTATACAGAGCTACAGTACACACATATTATATATACTACTAATAAAAGCAATAGCCTTTCAATTTAATACTTCTCCATTTATGAAATAAAAAAATGCCTGGTGTCTTACAATCCCATGGCTTTGTTTCCTTTTTAAAAACACATATATATGGAACATTTTGCATATTTGTACAATTATTTGCTTCATCTTAATGCCCTCTTTGTTACTCCTACAGACACATAATGGCACTCAAGCAAGCAGGCTTCATAAATCCATGCAAGGAATTCTGTGAAAGAAGAAGACACAGAAATAACTTGGCACAGACCCTGCAGCAGGAGATCAATAATTTCAGTTCAAAGAAAGGGCTGTGTTCTGGGGTTTTTTTGAACATGACTTCAGTCAAGGGGTCAGAAAGTAGGCAATACACCCCTCTCCCCCTCTACTGAAACTGCTTTACTATGACAGAGAAATACTCTGTATCTTTCATCAACATCTGTGATTCACTGTGGTTGAGATACAACCATGTATCTTGATTGTGGCAAATATGTGTATATATTTACATGGAGGAGCTGTGATATATAAATGGGAATCTTTTGCTAGGAGACAACCAGGAACAGAAACAACCTCTATTTCTCTCAATTCTACTGCATTCCAAAGCAAAGCAATTAGGAATTAGAGCCATTTCCTGATTAACTTCTTTAAATATTGGGCAAGATCTCAACGTGCATAACGTAGAGGATATCTCAAGAAAAGGAAAGTATAAGCCAAATACATTCCTGACAAATTTTAATGGCACCAGGTTCTTACTTGGCTTTTAGGAAAAGCTTCACATTTCCTCCATCAAATGCTACTCTGGCTCGAACCAGTGAGCAACTTGGAAGCGCAGCCCAGAGCCGCTGTGCCAGCTCCTTGGCTTCCCCCCAGGGGCGAGCCCTGGGTTTAACACCCTAAGTCCAGGCAGCGTTTGCTAAGCCTGCTACAGCAGGGGCCAAAGGGAGGGACGTGTTCTGCCAGCACGGCTCGCTGTGATCACGGTAACACAAAGAGTTTGGAAAGTCGGGCTTTCACAGAAACGCCTTCCGCAAGTTCTGATTTACGATGCGCTGGATAGTCCCGCTTGGCGGAAGTTTCCCGCCCGCGGTGACCGCACGTGTACATGGAAAAGAGACATGTCCTTACTTTCTCCTTGCGCCAGCTCTCCACCACCTCGGCGTCCGTGCTGCGGCTGTCGGCGGGGGCCAGCCCCTGCGCCCAGGCGGCCAGCTGCCCTGCGAGCCGCCGCACAGCCTCCTCCAGCCGCCCGGCCTGCGCCGCGAACTCCCGCTCCGACAGGGCCATCTGGCTGAGCACGTCCCGCAGGCCGGCCTGGCTGCGCCGGGCGCTCTCCTCCCACTGCCGCCAGTCCGCCTGCAGCGCCTGCATCTCGGCCGCCAGCAGCTGGCACCCGCCCGCCGTCGTGCCGCGCCGGGCCGCCGGAGCCAGCGCCTCCACACGGCTCAGCCGGCCCGCGCCGCTCTGCCGGGACTCCACCAGCTCCTGCGGGGCGACATTGCCATGGTAACCCGCGGGCCGCCACACCGCCACCGCCGCGGGGCCTGCCCGGGGGCGCCGCCCGGCCCGGCTCGGCCCGGCCCCAGCGCCCCGCACCGCTCCGAGCCGCGGCCCCTGACGGCAGCGGTCTGGGAACCGGGGGAGTAAAACCCAGCCAACAGCGGCCCTTGCGGGGATTCAACATCAGTTCTGAAACTGTCTTCAGCTTTGGAGAGGAAGACAGGAAGAGAGATATGAAAAATACTATTAGATGTATTTTTAGATACAAAAAATACTATTTAGGTTGAGATGTGGAACATGAAGGCTTTGTTGTGATCTCTTGCGTAAGAAATGCTGGTGTGTAGCTGCACGCAGCAGTCTCAGAAACAGAACTGCAGTTTTCAGCCTGCTTGTGATCTGTGATGTACCAGAATTGGTTGAACATGTTTTTGGGTTTTTTTTCCTGAGTGTATGGTTTTGGTTTTGTTTTCAGAGCTAAATTCTTTCTATGGCATCCTTATTTAATCTCACACATCTCAATCTTGGGACCTTTCAGCTTAAGAAACTGGAGAATGTATGAAAACCACCCCAAACACTACAGTAATGTTATATCTTCTCTTGTTCATCTTATGAACTAGATGCCGCTAACCCCTCCCTTTCCCGTTTTACAGATCAGGAGTTTGAGCACAAAGAAGACTGAAAATTACCCCAGAATGTACAAAAATCTGTCATTAGATCTTGGGGATCCTGAATCTTCATCTAGCATTTAAGTTCACTGTCCCACTCTCTCATGCTTAGGAGCAGAGTAAAATGTTGCTAGCGTGATTATCTGAATGTAAACACCAGGCATGGGCAAAACATGTAGCCTGCTTTAGTGTTGTATTCAGAAATATGCACATTTCTTAAGCACTCAGATGGCTAAGAATAGGTTCCAGGCTAAGGAGAGTATACACAGGGAGGCAACTCACATATTTCTAACATGTGCCCCCCTCAAACGAGGGGGACAGGACAGTCCTTGTGCTGCTTTACACATCTCCATTTCATGCAAAGCACGAAAGGTTGTCTCTGATTTAGACAATTCTGCTCATGGAGAAAGCGTATTTAGGGATGAGGAAAGAGAAGTATTCATTAATCAGCTAAGCCACATTCTTCTGTGATGCCACTGGGCTTCCGCTCTTGCAAATTGTTTCCATGTGTGCTGTGGTTAACTTAGGTCTGATTATACTTTTACTCCATCTGTTAATATAAGAAGGGAGTCGAAAACAAAGCACAGCTTGGAAAGCTTGCTTTCAGCTCACTGAAATGTAATCACCATTTCAAAGGAAAAAAGCAAGATCCCACAACTGTTTGACTGGGCTTTTTTTAAAGCATAGGGTCTGAATTGCAGAAGAAATCATGAACGCTCACTTACATTGATTTTGGCCAGCTTTTTCTGTATAGTTGGTGTATCTCCAGATGCATCTGACCAGCGGTGAAGCTCTTCCTTTGCAGAATGAAGCCAGTCTGTGAATTCATGCACAGCATCCAGATAAAGCAAATGATCCTTCACGATATCTTCCACTTTCCTCATTTTCTCCTGTCAATCAGATGAAAAAAAAAAAAACAACCAAAAAACAAAGAAAGACCATTACATTAAAGTACTTACATCCTATGCTGGCTTTGAGCATGCAGTGCTGGTTTGAATCCATAGCATGCATTTGAATACTGAACAGGTTATATAGCTTGTGGCATCAGAACAGAGACTGAGAAACACTGGGAAAGGTTTGGTTTGAGTTGGTCTGGAGAAGGATTTTCTACTGGAGCAGAAGCCTTCTTAAAATGGACGCAAAAATATACTTTTAAAGAGTCTAATGTATGGTTTAGTAGATATCAATGCTGCAGCTGTGTCACTCTGGCATGCTTTTCCCAGTACACCACAGAGGGTCTTGTACATCACCCATGAGCCCTCCCAGGGTGCAGCATCGCTGCCAGAAACATAGCTCTTACTTAGAAGCACCAAGTCTCCAGAAATGCTAAGCAGAGTCATGGAGACATCCCACAAACAAAAACTTTGGCTGTCTAAAAGCGCAAAATGATCTTTTGGTGCCGAGTCCTACTTCGACCATCCCATCAGCCACCTACCTGCAGTCCTGGAGGATGCTTCCCCTGACACAACTGCCTGAAGCAGCTGCTTCCTGACTCCATGTTAGCTTCTTAATGTAAGCTTAGAGTGGGGTCAGTTTATCTTACTGTGACACAGTGAAAGAGTACAGTGGTTGGGGTTTGCCTTTGGTCTGACTGATTAAACTATATTATTCTGAGATAACACTAGTGAATGTTTATCAAAACTAACCAAAAGTGAAATGAGCTAATCAAATAGATTTTTATCCCTGTGTAGATACTGTAATCTAGATTGAAGTTTCTTGCAGCCAGTTTCAAACTAAACCACCTCTGAATTAAAGTCAGTTATTTTAAAGTTTGAGTAACTCAACATTCAACAAATGCTATTAAAAAATAAGTTAGATTAATAAGACCTGCTGTTCCCTCTGAAAATAACCATCAGAAATAATCCCTCAGAATGTGTCACTGTCAACTAGAGAATGGATAGTTACTAGCTAAACAAAGAAGACCTAAAGCAAATCCTCAAAGTTTTTATAGCTCAATGCATTTTATGCAGCAACAGGGTAAGAAAATGCCCACGTGCACCTGACTCTAACCAAAACAGCCTCCTAGGGAACCAAAAAACTCCTAGGAAAGGAAACAATGCATCCCTGTGTACATTGCTCACACCAAAATGTAGCACCACTACAAGGAGAGCGTGGAGGCAAGGTATTTCACTCTCATGATCTGGTTGGCAGAAGGTCTCATGAGCTCACATATCTTTCCTCAGAATACCTGCATAGCATGTGCAGTGCTTAGTGGCTTGAAACACCACAAAATATGGGCATAAATATTTCTGACAATAGGATTTATCTTTATGACAGTATGTTTCCTGCTCAGGGAGGCATTTAATTCTTCCCTTTCTAGGTAAAGAAAAAAAAATGCTTGGAATGAATGAAAAGAATTAGATGACAATAAATGTGTCAGAATATCAGAAATAATGTTGTATTCTACTGTTGAAACTAGGAACAAAATATATGGCCTTCACTTTTCCAAAATTATAACCGCAGCAATTTCAACTCTCATTACCATTTTTGCATTCCACTAAATTTTAGTAAACTATATTCAATGTTTTTATTAGACTCAACTATACCAGAGGTAAGATTATTCACAGTCAATCCTTTAGTTACTAAAAAATACAAAAATCAAAGTTTTATATATACAAATGTCTAAACATTTTACATAATTGAAATGGAGATACTTATCTTACCTTGGCTACAGTTGTGATATCATTAAACTGTGTTTTCAGTTCTTCTTGAGCTGCATCTCCAAAGGAAGCATCCCCTGTTTTTTCAGATAGTTCCACAGCTTTCTCAATGAGTTGCTGTAAATCACCTGAGTGATCCTCTATCTCGGAAACAATAGCCTGGAAATGGTCCAGCTGAGCAAACTTCTCCTTCAGACCAATCTGTGGTTCTAAAGGCTGTTCCACTTTGTGATCCAAATTCTCTAGCCACTGCTCCAGCTGGTTTTTCCTTTCCAGATAGTCATTCCACTGGCTAATGACAGAATCTAGGCAACTTATATTAAAAGAAACAAAGTACAGATGAGAAATTTTAAAGTTTGGGAAAAAAAAAAAAAAAGGCTGCTTATACCTTAATTGTTACACTGTCTGTAGCCATATACAATAGGTTTAGAAGATACCTTTTTTCTCCATCTTGCTTTTGTTTCCTACATCAACTTGCATCCAAGTTATTTAAGAATTCCTGTGGCTTTTGGGCCCTTTTGTACAACCAACATTGCTGCTTCCACATTACAGGTTACATGAGCAATCTATCTGCCTCAGACTAATGAAAAGCACATTTCAGTGTCTGTTCAGCAAGGTAAAATATGGAACATTACTGGAGGTTTTTATGATCAGAGTAATAAAGTATGCAGCAGCCTATGAAATTACTGTCAATTAAGAGATATTCTGGCAAGTTTTGAAAGAACAAACCCATTATCTATAGACTCATTTACAATTTAGAAGACATAGGCCCTTCTGTTACATATTGCTTTACCTAGTAGATCACCATACCTCTCTGGGATTCATGTTGAGGAATGTAATTCTCATTTCCTGGGACTTACAGATAGACAAGGGTGTATAAGATTTTCCCTCAAAATGCCATGGTCTAACCTAATGTAAAAAATATTTTATGATAAAAATTGCGTGAAATTTGAGTGGCATTGTTAAGACAGCCCACTATAATTTTCTACATACTATTACAATTGCAATTTTGGTGCAGCTAAGAAAGTGGCACCACTTTCAGGTCTTTTATTTTAAGAAAAAATGTAGACAAACTGGTGATAGTCTTCAATCTCTGGAACAGCAGAACAGGTGTGACAGAGGCCCAGAAAGTATTACCACAGAGAAATTGAGAAACATAAGTCTGTCTAGAACAGAGATGATGGAGGCCTTCAGATGTATAAAGTTATCTCACACAGCCAATAAGAAAAACTTTCCATTTGCACACAGGTCAAGATGAGATGAAATCAGCTTAATATGCAAGAAAGATTATTTGAAGTTGATATTACGATTTTTTTTTAATCAAAGAAACATAATGAAAAACAGAATTGATAAACCTTTCCTGGGTTGCGTATGAAAAGGTTGATAAATATCTGTCACATGTTCTTGCTCTTGCCAAAGTACAGGCTCAAAAACTCAGAAAGTTCTTTCTAGATTTTTCTCTGTATGAATTGGTGTGACTTTCATTAATTTTTAAATCAATTTGATGTACCATCTCATGTGAAATTTGATTCATCTGATAGGGTCAACTCATCTTTTTTTTTTTTTTATAGAAAGGAGTATTTCTTCCAGGCAATTTTGGTTCTCTGTGATAATGCAAATTTCCTCTCACATACCAGTAGTCAATGAATGTACTTCCACATGCTGTAAGGCATCATCCTCTGTAAGCAATGATGGCAGGGTCTGATCTGTGTTTTCCAGGGATTCTTACCTCTGCCAGTTCACTGAGGTTGTGATGATGTCATTCCATACATCCTTCAGTGTCTGAAGCTCAGTTTGTATCACTTTCTGTCCTTCCTCATTGCTGCTTTTCAGTGCTTGCTCTCCTTTGCCAATGGCCATGTTCAGCTTAACCTCACCGTCACCTTTGAGTAAGAGGATCTCCTGTGAGGCAAAACAGGTCAAAATATCAAATGTAACATGATGAGAAATGAGAGCTGTTATTCTTTCAACAATGAACACCATCTTCTCTAAGCTCATCCAT
This sequence comes from Melospiza georgiana, assembly GCF_028018845.1. Taxonomy (NCBI): domain Eukaryota; kingdom Metazoa; phylum Chordata; class Aves; order Passeriformes; family Passerellidae; genus Melospiza; species Melospiza georgiana. The sequence continues at coordinate 68,809,315 of NC_080432.1, read as the reverse complement.
CCTTAACAGTCATATCCAGTAGGAATTCCTAGGCACCTTTTCTTCTAAGATCCTGTACCTTGTCATGTGCAAGTGATCCACTAGTTTTTCCCACATTTGTACAGATTTTTTCACTGTATTGGTCAACCTAAAATACTGCTCACATTGTAGCAGATACTGAGTAGATGAAGCACTGCACAGTAATAGCTAGAAGAAACCTCAGGAAAGCCCATGGCAGATCTCTTAATGATATCTCTCTCTCTCTAATCTCTCCTATTCTCTGACCTTCTAACCTTTTCCTCAAGACCTCCTGTGATAGACACACCACAGCCATGACAGAGAGACTCTGTCAATTATTCCAATTCCTCTCCTCTACTAGAAAGCTTTCTGGACCTACCTGCATATACATTTTCATAGTTCATTATTTCTTCTGAAATGTAATACCTGACATCTGTTTCCATTAAACTTCATCCTGTTCTTCTACTTCCCATCCCCATTTTTCAAGATAACCTTGAATTCTAAGCCTCTTCTTCATAACCATTGAAAGAATAAATTATAAAAATACACCTTTTCCGCTGAAGTGGCCCACACCCAATATTAATCTTGATGTGTAGTATCTATTTTATCTATCCTTCTTTACCTGAATTTGTGTCAAGCGTCTTTCCAGGGTGGCTTTGCTTCCAAGAGTGCTCTGTGATGATGCCAGTTTATCTTGAACCTCTTTCACCCATGACCACATACTCTGCAATGCCTCTTCAAAAGTGAGATGCTCTTGGAGTGCAAGCTGGCATGTCCTCAGCTTATCTTTGACACTTTTGACCATGTTTTGATAACTGGTGAGATGCTGAGAAGCCAGACGTACTTCTCTTCCTGCACCATGGCCTTCTTCATTTAAAGTCTGCGCCATTTGGGAGAGCTGATCAAAAGAGTCCCTGAAAGAAAATATCGAGGCTGAAAGTTTCAGAAAACATGAAGTATTTTAGCCATTGCCAGAGGTTATGAAGGCTGCTGACATAACACCTATTCCACCAGGGATAAGAGTTCAGAGTTAACTGAAAAAATTACTTAGGAGAGGCTGAAAGAATATAAGCAACATGTACCGATTAATATCTTTTCTTGTGTGCCGTGCCATTTCTTGCAGAATTTTGATGGTCAGAATGATCACAAACATTTAAATTAAAAGATAGCTTAGTTTTCTTTTCAGCAGTCAAACTTTCCATTTCTATATGAACCCAAACCCTTTTGTACCTGCCAAAGCTTCCAAAAAGTTTGTAATCTTGGACAGGTAGGAAAGCATGATGGAAAGGTCATTTGTCCAGGAGTAGACAATGACTCAGATTCAGTACGAGAGTCAGTACAAGGAATTAAAACTTGGTTTATACAGCTTCAGTTAATCTCAATCTTCTTGATCACCCTTCCTGATACCTGATGACTAGAGGGAATTTACATCAAACCAAAATGTCGTGCAGCAGTCTCAAGGCCATATGGAGTGAATGGATGTTTCCTTTAAAAAGGCTGTGAGACTTGGAAAACTGATTACTGTATTTGTTCTACCTTCACCAACCCAATAATGAAAAGAGAATTTGAAAAAACCTCTGTCTACTCAAAATGGCAATTACTTCATCATTTACTGGATAAGTCTGAATTTTAGAGAGATTTCACAGCTAATGTGAATGCTTTTTGAGCTCTTTTATAGGGCAAGCTGTATAGGGAAGTGCAGGGAAGGGGATTCTGCTAAGCTGGTTGGATCTGAATGTTACAGGACAGAAAGAAAATTTTAAAATAGACATAGTGATAAATGTAATTTTCACTATTGCTTTTGAAAGTAGTATTTTTATCTTTTATTTTTAAAAATTACACTCTTCAGTTTCCATTTATTAATGGAGTATGATAAACTTTTATTAATTTATCAAGAGCAAATATTGGATTTTGTTGAAATTCATTAGAATTCGACATATCTGGATTCAGCCTCTTTTCACAGAGTATTTTCCAACACATTCCTCTATAGTGTATTCCTCTAAAGCGTATTTAAAAATACACTTTACCCCAACAGTTTAATTTCACTTCTGCCCTAGGAAAGGAAAAATTGAGAGTATTAGAAAATGTATTTTCAATGTACCTTGAGTTCAGCAACTCTTCCAGGAACTTTTCCACTTTTTGCACCTCCTTTTTCTTCTCAGAAACAAGCTGTTTGTTCTCCCCTAATGCTTCTGTGCTTATTCTTTCTTCCATGTCATGCATCCACAGAGCAAGCTTCTTGTACTGATCTTCAAAGCTACAGCGCAGATAAATACTCTTTTAAAAAATACTTCTCAAGTGGAGTAAAGTTGGAAGAAATTAGTATCCACAAGACTGGGTATCAATTTCAGGCTTCGAGAATAAGAGTTGTACACAAAACATAATTCCACGGTGACTACTAGTCTAAAAATATTCAGCAACTCTCTAAAAATGTTCAGCAAAATCATGGGAACTCCAGGCAGACCAGAAGCCTCCAAAATTTAAAGTGACAGGACTTTTATTTATTACTAGATTCAATAAAAGCAGACTAAAAGAAAGCTTTTTTCAAATTCTCATAATGATTTAGTCTTAGAGCAAACAGTAGGCAACAGTGGGTTTCTTGACAAAATTTATGTGTAGAACATCTGAAGTGTGTCTTCAATTTTACCTTACAGAAGAGAACTGGAATCTTGACTGCACAGAACTCAGCAAAACAAGTTCTGGCCCTAAGTTTGAAACCTTTTTTCTTACATGCAGGCACACCCTCTCTCCTGCTGTTTTACCCATTACTGCCACACTAACTTTGCTTTCAATTAGCAACAGTTTTGAATCTGTTTAGATCTGAAAATATTTTAAATCTCAAAATTCAAGTCCTAAGCAGTAATTGAAGGGTGTTTTCTTCTTGGCTCCTTCAGAAATATGTCCATTTGGAATGGAACAGAACAGACACATGTAAAATGCATACTATCTACAAACCCCAGGGCAGAAATGAACTTCATCACACACTTTCTGTCCAGAAAATGTCATTTAAATTACTGGAATCCCAACTGCTGATTTGGAGTTTCATAAGAAACACAGAACTTGTGCATATATGATCCTGGCCTTTCATCATTTAACTTAATTTATGCCCTTGGAACAAGACCTGTTGATTTTGTTTTTTATTTTTTTAATCAGAAACTCCAATTTCTCTTAAATACTTCCAAAGAAAAAAGCAATCAGGACTAGAGCAACTGGAAATAATTTGGTTTTTTGCCCTGCACTTTGGAAGCCAGACCATTTCATGCAGTCTATTTGTGACTACTGGTGTTACTCACTTTCCCAGGTGTGAGGCACAAGCTTCCAGGGCCTTCTTGTCATTCAGGCACTGGTTGAGAAATTCCTGGAAGTTCTGGTTAGACTTTGCTATTTGCTCCTGAATATGGCTCACAACTGGTTTGGGTAAACAACCATATAAACTTTCTCCTTCCTTGCAGGCAGCATCTAATTTTTTCTGTCCTTCACTAATAGAATCCAGCACACCCTGTGCAATGAAAGAATATAGTTTAAACACATAAGATTTGATAATTAAAGATAAGCAATATTTCTATGAAAAGAGGTCAGATTTCTCCAAGAAGATGACGGCCATGTTTAGCTATGGAAAAGTTTCTAAGCAGATCAAATAAAATTTTATTACGTGGTACTGCAATTCACAGCACTCAGTTTTTTCATTTGATCCCAAGGTGGTCGTGGCTTTCTCTGAAGTTTAATAATCTCTTGAAGATGTTACACACTTCAGGAATTAGGGCTGCTTACAATAGGTATCTGCTACTTATGTTCTGTCTCATCAAAAGTATACACACACAATCTTTGACATATCAGTATTAATCTGAAATGTTGAATAAGTAAAAGTGTTATAAAAATAGGAAAAGGAAAGGAAGAGAAAGAAAGAAAAAAGGAAAAACTATAAATAATCAGAAACAAGAACATTTAGTTTATAGTAACACATAAACTTCCCAGAAATTAAATTCTCATCTCTCAGAACAGGGACCACAGTTTTCACTGTATTCCCTCTACAGTACATACTGCTGCCTCACACACTTTTTAAAAACAATGACTGTGCTAGCATCTAAAAATTATTTTAGAGATATTATTGGTTCCTATATTAAATTTCTAATTACTGGTTGTTTTATTATAATTTTTTCACTATACCTGCAAGTCATGTAGCTTTGCCTCTATGGCTTTGCTGTCCCCAGACCTGTCAGATGATTCTTTTACTGCAGCCTTCACACCAGAAAACCATTCCTGGAATTCTTGCATAGAGTCTTATATAATAAAAAAGTATAGAGAAGAGAATAGTTTTTAAGATACAGCATTATCCAGAATATTATATAGCTATTTTAAACAACTCTTTTATCCTTCAGAAACAGTGTATAAAAGCCAACAGAACAAGTCTAATTGTCTTCAACAATTGGAAGGATTAATTTCATAAGGAACTAGATGTTTCCATAGTAAACATCCACATTTTTACAGTCTTACTAGGCAGCCCTTGACAGTCCAATTCAGTTTATGACTCATCCCAGTTTCATGCTAGATAAAATCGAAATCAGTATCTTAATAAATAAGATTAAAAGTTGTTTACTTTTCTCCACTGACTATCCAGGGAGCCCAGGAAAGACTCGAGATCAGTGCTTTTACATTATAAATACCTCCGTTTTTTTATATACTTCTCCTTACTGCAAATAAACAAAGTGTATCTATGTGATTGTGGTGAATCCTAATAGTGAGGAAAGGTGCATTTTCATGCATGTTACATGGTTAAGAGTTGAATTCTGTTTATGCAAAATGCTTTGTTTCATAGCAGTTATCCAATGAACATTTGGTAACAGGACTTTTTGAGAGGCTCCATACAAAAATAAAGTTGTAATTGCAAGTGAAGTCAGTGGAAACTCTGGCAGACTCCAGAATGACTCACGGCTGCGGGATAGCAGCTCACTCATATGAACCAGCCTGAGGACTCACAGAGGAAATGTTTTTCCAAGGACTCCTGCATCCTGGCCTGTGTTCTGGAACACAGCAGATTCACAGCTTCATACTTCTTTATTAACAAAGAGACAGTGCCACCAAGAGCTTCCAGCTCTACCGAATGGTATTTGCGACAGAGGCTGTTGAGGGTCTCCCGGGTTGAGTCAATGCTGCTTTGCTGAAGCTGAAGGTCCTTTTGCGTTTCCTGAAAACGAAGTTTCAACATAATTACGATATTTAGAAAGAAACAAAAGAACTGGCTTTTTCTTAAGCATTCCTACTCCTGCCATATGTTCTTTCCTCCTGTGGTCTATAAGTCATCCCAAACACAATGAAGGGAAGAGGCACTGGATCGTGTTTCCTGAATTTTCCAAGTGAGATGAATCCTTGAAACTAAGGAGCCATTGTAGAAACGTGAAAAGTGCTGTTTCTCATGATTTATTACTCTCTTATAAATAAACATATTTCAAGGCATATCGAATAGAAATAGATATTTTCAGCAAAGTCTGAAGGTACATGTGGGATGCAATATGACACTGGTATTTGGCAGGACTTCTGAATGAGAAGTTTTACACAAAACTTGAGAGAAACATTTTCTGAAAATTAAATGTGCATTGGCTAGTATATCAATATTAACTGTGCTCACAGTTAAATACCTCCATGTGGTTTGTCATGTCATGATGCGCATAACTGTATCCAGCCAAGAGACCACTTGGATGTAGAAAAAAGAATTGCTATATCTGATGATTGACGAGGATTTCTGAAGTAGAAGTTTGTGTTAAAACTGAATTTGGACCAGTGTCTTTTACTGTGATGTGCTATGAATTTCATAACTTATTGAAAGGGAGTCAATGCACTTGAAAACATGCTGGAGTAATGACCAAGGAATTCAATGTATCAAAACCAGTTCTTGCCACAAGACTTTATTATTCATTAAAATTTTCTAGAAGTTTTGTAAAATACTAAAAAATCAGAACTTTTGTTCATTGGTGCAACTTCCTAAAAATAATCACTGTATTATTTCCTAATATTCTAGCATCTGTGCAGGAGATATGCATTTTTTATCAAAGGAAAATTAAGTATAAAGCTCAGAAAAAAAATCCCGAAAGATTACTAGGAAAATGCATAAGGAATAGTATATTGATTTTCTTCAGCACTGACCTTTAGTTTATTTAGAGCTTCAGGATCCAGGTTACGTGCACAGCTTAACAGTGTCTCTTCCACTTGAGTTAGCCAGTCTGTCATCTGACCAATCAGCTTCTGTAACTGCATCTTCTGAGTACTGAAATCTTTCAGCGTCTCTTTTGCTGTCTCTGATATTTCCTTGGCATGGTCCAACTTCTGCCTCAAATCTGACTCTATAAACTAAAACCAAAATGTTATGTATTAAGGCATTTAGCAATAAAAATGTGTATTACAGCAAATGCTTATTGAAAAAATGGAAGGTCAGAAAGAGGCACACAATGATAATTTTGCTCTCTTTACAACTGGAGATACTTACATACCTACAAACAGACAACCATTCTATTAAGCCTTAGATATACAATAATTCAAAGAAGAGATCCTAACTTATAAAAAGTCAGACTGCAAACTATTGCAGTTATTATCCATTTCTGAAAAATTCAACAGCTGGTATTTCCCCTTTACTAATTTGCCATATATACAGAACATGACCTACGCTCAAAAAGCTTGATAAAAATAAATATCAATTGGGTAGTGAGCCTTAAGAGCACTGAGGCTTAAAGTATCTCAGTATAAGACAGGTAAAAATTCAAGACAGTACTAAAAATAAGCTAGAATCTTGCCCCTTAACCTGTTCAAAGTAAGGAATATGCAAAATTATAATAGATGTTAGCTGAGCACATATAATACAAGTAAATCAAATCAGTCATAATATCATACTATATATAAATCAGATTCACAGAATCCTTTGGGTTAGAAGGAATCTCTGTAGATTCCTTTGTCCAAGTTCCCTGCCAAGGGAGGGTCAGCTACAGCAGGTGACGTAGAAACACATCCAGATGGGTTTTTTTCCTTCTCCAGAGAGGGAGACTCCACAACCTCACTGGACAGCCTGTTCCAAAATGTGGGCAAGGCTTGAGTGTTACATTAACTTCCATTAAAACCTGATATGTATCAAGATATATCCCTGCCCATGGAAATTACAGAAGTCACCTTATATTTTTGAATTTCTGACATTAAGTTAATAATCTCAAATACCAATTTCTGGTATTTTAAATCAAACTGCCAAAATAATAATACTGTGGTTTTGCAACTGCCCTAGAACACAGCAATCAGTATCTGCCCAAAAGTTTAACAGCTCACCTTTGTGTTAATTGTTTTATGTTTTTCTTGTAAGAGCTAGTTCAGGGCCCTTATTCTAGTGCACTAAAGAATACTTTTTGGTTGACAAAGCAAATGAACATATTTTACTGCCTTATAACCCTTTCAAGGAAACAAACTGTGCATGCACTCACATGTGATGTGGCTTAATGTTGTGCAGAGTAGAGAATATCTGTAGTCTAATATTTTATCAGCTCCATTATAAACTATTTATTCTATTTTGATTTATTAAAAATACTCCTACTACCCTTATGTTCACTTTATGACATACTGTTGATACAAAAAATCAAGGTTACCTAGAGAAATATGAACAAAGAATAGTTCTGCTACATATAAATAATAATGCTACATCTGTCACCCTGAAAGAAAAAGGCAGTGTGAGAAAGACAAAAATTTCATAAGGGATGTTTTCCTGGTTATTTGAGGACAATCTGTGGTTACCAATGTCTTTATTTTACCTGGAGATCTGCAGGAGGCTCTTGAGTATGGGTCAGCTCTTTGAGTTCTGAAATTTTGGAACTAAGTTGCTCCAACTTCAGTTCTTTATTCTTGACTTCAGACTGAAAAATAGATGTGGTCAAAGTTTCATACTAAACTACAAGAAGCTTTCAGACTTTCAGAAGTATTCTCCATGAATTTCAAAATTGAAGGAAAATGTAAACACAGCTTAGCAACCAGAGGGAAAACACTGTGCACTAATTTTGTGCTCTAAAAATCTCCCATTTCTTTTTCCTTATTAGACTCAGTTCAGAGTAATTTTCCCCTCCTTTAAAATAGATTATAGCATTTAAAATGCTCTAAAAGCTTTTGTTTGTTAAAACTGGGAAAATAAAGATGAAAATGTCATTGTTTATTTGACTGGAAGTATCTACATGTGGTGTTAGGTTCCACTGAAGGATTAAATTGCCAAATTTAACATCTGCCCTGAATGCCCAGAAGAATGGTTAGGAGGTATTTTGTGCTAGGGAGGATATAATATTAGGTAGGCAGTGAAGAAAGTGATCACTAATTTGGGCCACAGAAGGAGTAAACTGATTGATGCTGTCCATGCTCATCTATTTCTGATTGAAGAAAGGGCAGGACCCTGCTGTCACCAAACTGCTCTTCCTCTTGCCTTTGCAAAACAAAGTGCCAAAAAAGGGTATTATGCATTCTGTGACTGTAAATGTACACTCAGTGATCACATCTGTTATTCTGGTCCTTCAGCACATCAACTACACCTGTGGTTTGGGTAGTCTGCTTTTACTCCAAATCAGTTTTAACAGCTATGAGTTCAGGTGGTTGGATGGCTACATAAGGCATTTGATAAAGCTCAACCTTGAGCAAAACACTGATTTATCAATGTTTATATTCTACCACAATTCTTGAATATGTTCACTGTGCATCTTGTTAAAGACATAATTTATTCCAGATGAAGTAGAATATGGCTCAATCTATGACTGACCTGGTATCTCTTTTATTGTCTGGACAACCTACTTTCCTGGATGAGGTCTTAGAAACTAATCATTTTTTTTGCTAAACTTTAGCTTAAGTTGTCTAAAAATTCCATTGGTTTTTACTGGAACAGAATTCAGCCTAGAACCAAATATAACTGCAAGAACCAAAATAACTGGAGCTTAGATTTAGAAAGATGTGCCATTCTTGTTTCTGTTAGAAGCAAACACCTTCTAATAAAAAGGACAGGAATGCTCTCATCTAGCTGTTGGGTACCACTATTTAAACAGAGGTCTGCAACAGACAAGTCTTTTCTCTGGTTGAACATCACTTGACATCTTGGACCACAACATTTTAATCACAGATTTATGGGTAAGAACCTGGAAATCTTTCAGGAGGACTTCCATTCTCTGACTGTTACTGAAGTTGTTGATGCCTTCATTCAGCTGAGAAATGCACTTATTACACCATCCATCCAGTTCATCTCCAGTTTTCAGGATGTCATCCCATAGAGACACGCTTACACTCAGTCGGTCAATGTTCTCATCAAGTCTTTCAGACGCCTTTTAGGAAAGAAGAATATATCAATACCATTCAAAAATTAATTTTAGACTCTATTTTGCAGGCAGTTATAAGAAAAATGCATAAAAAATACTTGGTAAGCCTGGGTAAAACAATTTTCTTGGATTTAGTTCTAAGTTCTGAATGCTAATTTCAATTTGCTTACCCAGATCATAAAACAAACACAAATCTTATGTGTCCAAGTATTTGTATATTTTTTTACTGGAAAAGAGTTCAATGTTCAAATAAACTTTATTTCTCAAAAAAAAAACCCTACATTTATCCTTCTTGTTGTAATGTAGTAATCAATAGGTAGAAATTCTTCAATGTGAGGGTGCTGAGACACTGGAACTGATTATCCAAGGCCATTGTAGATGCATCCATGGAAATGCTGCAGGCAGGTTGGATGGGGCTTTGAGCAACCTGGTGTAGTGAAAGATGCCCCTGCCCTGGGGGCAGGGGGTTGGAACCAGATCTTCAAGGTCCCTTCCAAACCAATCCATGATTCTGTAACTAGCTTTTATGCTATGTTTCTCTCCTGTAGTTAAGTCTTTCGCAACACAGTAATATTTTTTGTGTTTAGCTTAATGTAATTTCCTGCTGAACTATTAGTCCAATTTACTTCAATGAAGTATGATATGTATTAGGTGTGAGTCCAACCCAAATTCATGCTTGGAACTGCACAGTGAGCAAATTTACAGCAGTAGCATTCATTCATTGCTGTAACACACCATTTAAAATCTTATCAAATTGATGTCACAACTTCATGCATAGAGTGGACACCAAATCCCTCTGATTAAAACTTTGAGTTATACTTAAAAGTAAATTTTACTAAACAGTTACTCTTAGTAAATTATACTAAACAATTGTACTCTTAAACTTTACTAAACAATTGTACAAGAGAAATATTGTAAGGTTAGCCAAACTTAAAAACTATATTTGTCATATAAACACCAGATTCTTACATCTAGCCATTTGTCCACCACAGAGTTCATATCTGTTTTCAGTGCAGTGGAGTCACAGTTATGCACTCTCTTCAGTTCTGCTATCAAATGTTTTCCTTTATTAGTGAAAGTATCCAGGTCTTTTTGTTTATCACTCAGATCGTTCCTGGCAGCTTCATGCTGTGGACATAAATATTTGGTTGTTAAAAGAAATCAGTTCTCCAGATACCCATCCCTAGCCCTGTGCTATGAATTTGTTAATTTTCATATCTAATATTTAACTACTCCACAAAATACAAAGCAACTGACATGGTTTTCTCATGAGCATAATCATATAGGATGATTGTTCTCATAAATAAAGCACACAAGTGGGAGTAAAAAGTTTTGAATATATTCCACTTGGTAACCAAATATTTTCTGGACTTAGGGAAATTTCATTTTTCCATTTGTCTTTCCATTTTTCATTATTGAATAATCACTTCAGGGGTTATAGCAAGGTAAACAGAGGGTGTTGCAAATAAAATTTAGGATTAAAAACACCATCTTTACTAGATATTCTGGAAAATAGTACAAAAGTAGAGATGAGTTCTGAAAGGAACTATACAAAATCTTCAGGGCTACTAAGTTTGCAACCCTAGCCATAGGGAAATATTTAATTTTGTCATTGAAAAGCTGAGATGCTGAGACCCGATCACAGTAAGAATCCTAAGCTTTTTTCTACAGCAAGTACTAGAGAGTAGTACTAACAATAAGCTACTAATCTGTATGCACTATGGCCAAAACATTTATTGCACTGGAACCACTATCTGCGGCCAAGACTGCAGCAGGGAATCGTCCTCAGCCCAAGGCTCAAAGGAATGATGTGGAAGTTTAATGAAATTCTTTTTTAGACTGGTGAGCTCTGTTCTGACTTTTTTATTCTTTTAAGATATCTACTAGAAAGAGGCCATAAATACACACAGTTTAGAATAAGGTTTATACAGATCTGACTGAAAGATTTTGAATCAAGAGCTCAAGAGCCTTCCAAATTAAATTACCCTCCAAAGGAACAGACAGAATTTAACTCAGAACTGTTTATCCTGGCAGGCTGATGGACAGCACAATTCAGTATCTTTGAAGTACAATCCAGTGAAATGAATACAATGTAAGGATCCAAATACCTTATCTCTGCACAATGGCTAGTATCAACATTATACACCACAGCAGAAGTCCTCTCAGGGAAAGAGAGAGACATAAAAATTTTACACATCAGAAACATGCAATTCATGATTTTTTGTGGCCTTTTATCTATTCAAAAATTTACCCAATATAGAAAAACATTGAATTATGTTGACCAGAACTATCCTTTCATACTATGGAAGGAATATATTTTCAATATATTTTATATAAAGAACTATCCACTATTTTCCACTTATGCTTTCTATATATTAAGAATATGCATTTCCATTAACAATAGATTAATAGATCTCACCAAAATGTAAAAAAGGGCTGTATTCTTCCCTCATCACAATCAGTACAATTTAAACTCTGAATGTCAGTGTGATAAGATTTGACAAGGAGCTTTAAACACATCTCAAGGGCATCTTTAAAAAGAAAAGTAAGTTCAATCAAAAAATTGTTAAAATTCCTCAAAGGAAAAATATGTCATTACCTTTGATAATGTTCGCCTGACATCTTCATGATCCTTCCACATGGATTTGGTCACAGAAGCACTGTTAGCACTGTCTATGACTTTCATTACTGTTGACTTCAAGCTCTGATATTCCTTCATCAGATCGATCAGAACACAGGACTGCTCCTTTCTGTAATATGAAAGAGCTGTTAGCACCACTTGCTGCCATGCTTCTGAAGGATAGAGAACATGACATAGCAATTCACCATGGGAAAACCAGGATGCAGTGCTAAACATGAATTGGGCAGCCAAGGAAATATGAATATCTTGGGTTTAGAAATCACTGTAGATCCATCACAAAACATCTTACTGAAGAGATGTGAATGTGAATTGCCATCTCATATATATCAGATACTAAAGCAACTGACTTCAGTGAAAGACTGAAATTGGAATTCAATCTTCTCAGTTCCCAAGTTTAACATCTTTTTGACTGCAAACACATTATAAAAATTGTGCCACTCACAGTTAATTTAAAAAAACCCAAATTTGTTTCTTTATTTCAGAGTGGTTTTTTGGTAAAAAGAAGCAAAAATAAAGACTAAAGCAATGCATGCTAAAGGCTGTCTATTTTGTCCTCCAATTGTCAGATGCATGCTTTTGGGACTAAAATGTTATATTCAAATTACCTCCCTTCTACTGAGAATAAATTAGCCTTCTGCTAAAAACAAGCCTAATGTTTCCCCCACCCTCTCTCTAGGAAACCTTATTTATGCTCAGGCAATGGACAGAGGAAAAAGACCTACTCAATCCATTCCTGGTGTTTATATTGAAGAGAAAGAGAGAACTAATACTTTGGATATATGCAATGTCTATTTATTATAGCGTTTTTCAATGAAAGAATTTTGGGAAACATGACATTGTCAAAAAAGAGGAGCATCTGTTTTAGGAGCTGGCTCTTCTCTGAATGCTCCAAAGAGCTCTCCAAAATAAGCAGGTTCAGGATGGTCTAAAATTGTGTTTATGTGAGAGAGAAAACAGTGCTAGTTTTCTTTAAAAATGATCATGAGGCAGTTAAGACAAAGAAAAGGGTATGATAAAACTTTCTCTAGTTTCTTTAACTTCTTTGGTTATCAACTTTCATTGATAAAACTGATCATCTGATCATGTGTCATATACAAACTGTAACTGATTACACACTAATGATTATTATAAACCTGTCCCCTAGGACAGAAAGAAATACTTAAATTTTAAAATTGTTTAGAAACACTGAATAGAGAACTTTCAGAAACACACAACCAATAGGGAATGAAAATTTGTGCTAGAAGGAGAATATGTACTAGCTAGAGTGATAGCAAAAACTCAGTGGAGAATTCTTATCTTTCAGAAAACAATAAGATGCAATATAGCATGCATGTAATAAAATGTATATCTGTCACACTGTACTGAGAACCTATCTGTGGCCTTATTAATAGTATAAGTACAAAAGGTACAAATATTCTTGTTAACAATGTGCTTCCATCTTCTACTGAGTATTTAACCTACAAGCCCTGTTTTTCACTGTAACTAATATAGCAAGAAGATATTATGTTTCCCCATCTTCTACGTTTCCCCATCTTTCCCCATCTTCTCCTTTCTCAGCTTAAGCTAAAGATCTACTTACTTTTCATGTATAGCTTTCTTGGTGTCCTTCCACAGAGATTCTAAGCGATTTATCTCTTTGTCACTCTCAGGAGCAAGTGTGATATCTTTTTGGGCTATTTGTTTTGCTTTGTCCATGAGCCACTGAAGTTCATGCTGGTGAGAATTCAATTCTTCATCCAACTGGTTAAAGATCCTCAATCTGCAAGTTAAAAGACCATTAAAAGACCAGTTTCATATTTACTTATCTTCTTTTTTTTTTTTTTTTTTTTTTTTGCAAGAGAGAGGAGAAAGAAAGAATAAAACAGTTGTTCTTAGTGTTACTGTGCATAAAACTTCCTTTTTCTAATATTTCCTAAAATATTTGGGAGTTTTTTTCTGCTAGAACTGGGATCAGAAAGTAATTTTTCTGATACATATACTGCTATATAATCATGTAGATATATATGTACCTCTGCCTCAAACAGCCACCTGGAAATATACTCAGATATTTAGATTAATACTTTATTACAATTAGTGTTTTTAATTCCATCATCCCTTCAGTACAATCTTCAGTTCTGCAAGGTAGAGATAGGTATGTTATATGGGATTTCTAATAGCTGTTTGGATCTTAGATTCATTAGGACAAAATATATTTTTGAGACGTAGACTTTCATGACTATTCTTTCAATATAAAACATTAGCAGGACTTGCTTAGTGTTTTGTGCATCCAAATAGTTCACTTATTTACAAAATTTTATTAAGTAGACACATATACTTGGCAAGAAATAAAGTACCCAGGTAGAAAATACACACATGCCTCCACTGAATCATAAAAGGTTTAGAGATTGAAATCAAGTATGAAAGTGCCAATATTTTTACCTTTGCTGGAGGGCTTGTAGTGTTGTCTCCTTCAGGCCCTCCTTGTCAGCCTTTTCCTCAGTATCTTCAATGCTCTTCAGTAACTGCTCTTTACGCTCCATGAAAGATCTTTGCAAGGCTCCAAGAGCTTCTGCCTCACTTTGTTTGGTTCCCAGCAGGTTTTGAACTGCCTCCAGTTCCACACCCAGATTATCCACCATGGCCCTGCAGGAAGTTCTCTGCCCAGAAATGCTGTGCTTCAGATGATATTGAGCCTTAGTAAGGGAACCATCCAAACCAATAGCATCAGACTCCAACTTGTTAAGATCCTTAATAACAACATTGAGCTCCTTCTCCAGCAATTCAGATTTAGCTTTATCCATATTTCCTGTTTTCTCCACTGTCTGCCTCAGATGGTGGAGCACTCCTGATACAGCACTATGGCGCTCCAGGAATATTCGCAACTGATCCAGGGCCTCTTGTCTTTGGCTAGTTGTCTGACTCGCCTCCTGGAAGATCTGAAAGCAATCTTCAGTCTTTCCCTGCAATGTCTGCTGATCCTCTGGGCTGCTGAAAGAACCCAATTTCTCTACATGCTCCTTCAGACTTTGTAACTCCTGCTTCTTACTTTCAACTTCCATTGAGTGATTCTATGGGAAAGACAGAAAACAGAGCTGAGTTTCTTCTTCAAATCAAGAGCTCAGTAAACATTTTAGAACTGAACATACGAGCGAAACAAGTACTACTGAGGGGTTTTAAGTAGGAAAAGTTCAGGGTTACAATCTTGCTTTAAAACTGTCAAATAACGAGTCTGTACGTGACTGCAACAGCATATTGGTTTTCACACAAATAAATTACTTGCTAGTTCTAGATGAGGATTTAGCCAAATGCACTGTACATTTTCTCTGTCTTTAATATTTACATCCAGAAGTTTACCTTATTGTGAGATGCAGCTAGTTGTTGATCAGCTGTGTTTATCTCTGAAGTGGCTTGTAGTTCAGCAAGAAATTGCTTAATCCAGTCTGAAAACCTGAGCAGGAGATCATCAAACTGCCCATGCTCAGCAACAAGTGATTGAAGGAAGTTGATCCTACAGAATGTCAGATGTAAATATGAAAGAACTTGATGCAATTTAATCACTTCCCATAATCTAACCCACAGCTGACTGGTCAGCATTAAAATCAATGCCAGATGCAAGGAAAGTAGGAAATGTTACTTCAGTTTGCCATATTGATTTTTTAATTATGGGAAATAACATAACATTTAAAACACCCTTGGATCTTTCCTGTTTCCACTCTTTTATTTATATCAACTGTTAAAGATGCCCCAAAAAAAACCAAGGTATGTTCTTCAAATTTTCTTTATGGGTGTAATCCCAGCAAAGACAATGTTATTGATGGAAGCTCAACTTTGATTTTCAGTCATAGCAATTCTTGCCTATCATCTGAAACACTGAATTAAGGTAAAAGTCTCATGAATATAGGCCAGGGGTGAGGAATTTCATATTCAACCTCCTCTGAAGTAGGAAAGGGTAAAGTCTGATCAGAAGAACACAATTCAAAAGAAAAATCTGTGCAGAGGAGCACTCAGCAGAATTAAGTACCTAAGTACCAAGTTTAAACCTTGACCTTCGAAAAGACCTTGTCATTTACCTTCCCATTACCCTTAGAAATTTTTCAACCTAATTTTCAACATGTAGAAGATCATTATATTGTAAAACAATTATATTGATAAAGCACCTAGAAGATTATGGCACTGATCAGGATCTATTATTTAAGCTACATTACAAATGGTAAAATATGTGTGTTCATCATGGAAAGAATTGAAGCCTAAATATATGATAACATAGAGTTTGAAATAAAGGAGACAGTTTTTCTGAGCTTAACATGAGCCAGCAGCCTAACAACTGAGCATTTATAGTATTTATGGCAAATTAGAATTTCAAAGTGAGTTCAAAACTACAATAGTGTGGCTTTGCACAAAATAAAGCATATAACTGAAACAATGAAGAAAAGATTATTGGAGATTTTGGGATTTACTTGGAAACTGGAACTGAGGAAATGTAACATTGCATTCATTTCCTGCACTACACTCCTTCAAACAGACTCTTCTAGCAAAAAAAATCGGAGGAGTGTATGTCAAAAAGACAGCATCATAAATGTGTGGTATTCTCCACCCCCCATTCCTGGGCGTTCAGGGATTGGTATTGACTTAAAACCTTTGTCTTCTAATGGCAATATTGTAAAAAAACATGATTTGGGATTGGGCTTCCTCATCCGGATATTGGTTACTTTAACAAGTAAAAAACACTCTGAAGCACAAACCTTTTGTCAACAATTTGTGGTAAAGCTTTCCACCTTTCATCCAGCTCTTCAAACTTTTCTTTAATTGTTTTCACACACTGCTTTGAAGCTGTTGGAAACAGCGACTCATTTAACTGTAAAAGACTCTCATAGACAGAAGTGCGGGACTCAATATCTGCTCGCAAATCCTGGGATAACAATGGAATGAAAAGCTTTTAGTTTAAGCATGGCACCATATACTGCAAAATAACAAAAACTAATAAAAAAACAGCTACAGACTTCCAGCACAGTACTTTTGAGTCAAGTGAGTGAGCAGAGGCAAATCCTTGGAGGAATTGAGGCCTATTAGGACAAATACTCAACACCTCTCAGACAGCTAAATTCAGGTACTCAACACCTCTCAGACAGCTAAATTCAGTAGGGATTCATCCAAGTTAGTATTTTTCTCTCCTTCAGGACAAAGTGTGACTTTTCCATACAGCTTTATTTTATGATGGCAGTGGCTAAAACTGACACAACATTTTGCAATAGATTTTTGTACAGCAAGAGAATTGTGAGGAAATGTTGCAAACTGGCTCAAACGAAGCAAAATACTAAAAAACCAACCAACCAACCAAACTAAACCCGCCAAAAAACCAAAAAAACCCCCAATAACAAGAAAACTCATCCCCAAACAAAAAACCACTCAACAACAACAACAAAAAACCAAACCCAAACCCTCAATTTATTTTCCTTTTCTACTTGTCTTCAAGGAAGAAGGTATAAAAGATGTTACATTTGGCCAACTGCTTCATATTAATCTAAAAACAAATGGCAAAAATTCAAAGGGAAGGCACAATTTAGAATAGGATGAAAGTCTTGTGTTTGAAAAAATAATTAGAACCAGACTTCCAATGTGATTTCAAAACCTTCAAGCATTTTTTCATCTGAGAACCTTTCCTCACATGCAACAAAAAAAAGAAAGTAAGTATTGCCTAATAAAGGAATTTCCCTAGAGAAAGAATCTTCTAACAAGCAGACTGATGTCCTTCCTTGGTAGATAATAGGATATATCAAGGCACTTTTTCCTTTTTTCTTTAGCTGGCATATTATAGTTAAAAGAAATAGTAAAGTCATTGAAAAGAGCAAGTGATAATGAGATTTGCATGAGATTTGCAAAACCCAGAATCAATTGACTCGTCAGACTATAACTGAACAATTCCTTCCTTTAAAAGACACAGAAATACACCAGAAAATGCAGGAGGACAATATTTCAGTTGAAACATACCTGCAGTGCCTGCAGTTCACCTTCCAGTTTAATTCTGTCGGCAGAAACATACTGCTCTGCAGGCCTGCCTGCAGCTTCACACCCCTCCAACCAGGCCAGGAAGGCAGACAGCTCCTTCTCCTGCCTAGCAAAAGCACAGCCTAGAGTTACCAAGTCATCCTCTCAGTCTCACACACTGAGCCCAGGAAGGTCTCTTGTGTCCACCACAACAGATGTGGGAGTTTACTCACTTCTGCCACTGAGCCAGAAGACTCTCTAATAAGCTCTGTTTCTCCTTAGCACTTTCCAGCACTTTTTCATATTTCTGCTGTAATGCTGCAACCTTTTGAGCAGCTTTTTCTTTGTTGGCCACCTTTCGGACACCGGCTGAGAGAGAGGCCAGAGGGTTGCTCAGTTTTTCCACAGTATGACAAAGGTCCTAGTGAACATGTAAAAGAAACAGAATTTACATACATAAACAACAGAGTTATGGTAGCAATGGTGGGGACAATTCTCTACTTCTACTCATAAATTTGAAGCAATGCTACATCCATCAGATCATGAAGTCACTTCATAGCTTGGATATTGCTCAGGTCCATGCTAGGTACACGTGTTCCCAGCATACCAATGAACTGGATTGTAGTGGCAAAAGACTTTCCTAGGAACAGTGCTAAAAGGAAAAAGCTCTGCAACAAAAGAGTCAGATCTCCTGAATGGGCATGTGACACAGCATCATCCATGCAGGACAAAGCTCCACATTCAGGAAAAAGCTTGAGATTCCCTCACACCTAAGAGTTGCTCTAATTTATACAGAGTAAACTCAAAACCTCACTCCAAAAGGTGAGGACTGCAAGACTTGCAGCCAATGTCATGACATGGGAGAAGCAGGGAAGAGTTACTTGGAACTTCCGTCAGCATTAGCTAAAGCTTTGTAGCTTTTTGTAGAAATGACATCTAATGTTAACTATATTTTCCAGTGTTGCTGTTTCTAGGAAGCTGGGAAACTTGTCCATATGAAAATGATTGAAATGTAGTACAGTGAGTTATAAAATCACAAAATGAAACCGATTTAAGATCACGAAAGCTCCAGCTCACAGGTGTAAAATAGTAACAATAGTAAGTTTTATAATTACAAGAAATCATATGTAGGAGGAAATGTTAATTATAAGTTGCTGATAATTTCACATCAAGATATTTAATGATCATGATCCCCTAAAGAGAACAAGCCCTTATAACAGCATACTCAGCATATTCATAATGTTTAAAAGTCAATAAAAATGATGATTACAAGTGCTGTCTAAATAAATTTCTCATATGCAAAATACTTTTCCTCAACTAGTATCAAGCTTTTTTGAAGCAGAAAGGTCAGGTCCTCCTGAAAACAGCCTTTGTAAGCAGTTATCGATCACCAAGTTCAGATTAAGTGCATTTTACTGCAAGAACAATATCACTATAGTTTTTTGTAGTATTTTCTTAGAAAGAAAGGCTATGATTATTGTTGAAAAAACATATCAGAATTTACAAACAAAAATACTACACCACATTCCCTGAGATGGGATTATTTGTAGCTTGAATACCAATCCAGTACTTGTTTTCTTTTTGTAATGGACTGAACCAAATATCCAAATACCCATGGATTCCTAGCATCACAGATAAAAGTTTCTAAGCTGAAACCCTGTCCAGTCTCTTAATTGCCCAAGTAAAACTGCTTCCAATGATATATTTTCTTTAATCACAGATGACCTATACTAAAATCAAAGTTTTCATTGGAAAACCTTAGAGGAAAAATGCCGAACAGACTTGTTTCTTCTGTTTTTCACAATGTTTTAGATGCACAAAGTTAAAACCAATAACCTGAAGGACAAAGTGGTACTTTTAGGCTTCTTTCCCCTTAGATTGGGGAAGAAACTTCCTAATCCTATCTGAAAAGGTGACAGGCCACCCTTGCCTCCTTCTGCCTTCCCCCTGAGCTGTGTGGCACCTGGCAGCCCCTGGTCAGGGGTTTCTGTAGGGAGGTCAGTGTGGCACTGTGTCCCTGGGCTCAGAGCCAGGAACAGCTGGCCAGCTGCTCACCGTGCAGTCCTGGAGAGCTGTGTATGTTGCTGCTGCTGAAGAGCACGATGTGAGGGGCTCAGCTAGCTTAGCTTCAAATTCTGACACTGACTGCTGCACCTATAAAAAAACAAAGGCAAACCAGAAGCTAAAATCAGCAGGAATTACATAAACGATTCTTTAAATAACATGTTTTAAATGTTTGCTGCTAAGAGAATTTTATATCCTAAGCCTTTGTAGTGCTGAGTGCCTTTTGAAATTAAAAGATGCTAACAGTGCTCAGTTCCTCCCAGATGGGGCAATAATAATATTTAAATTATTTTCTTTATAACCTTCTGTCAACCAAAGAATGAAGTTAAAAGTGTTTATAAGAAGTATGGATGTGGTTCAATAGTGCAATATCCAGGAGAACAACATAGGTTTTCAAGAAGACAACATATTTTTATGTGTATAAAGTGTATATATTTTACTGGACTTCTGAGGCAGCCTTTTAGGTAATTCAAAGCACAAATTTATGTATCTAGGTCTTGCAATTACCTTAAAAATCCAATTATTTATTTTAGTCCATCCTGTATAATATGCATTTTAAAGTCAATTTTAGAAAAATATAGAATAATTCTATAAATTGCTCCAAATAATCCATTAGATTTTTCATAGTCTACCTGTTTAAGACTTTCTTCATATTTCTGCTGTGCTGATGCATTCCCTGTGATTGTTCCTTCCAGTCTCTGTGCACGATCTCTTAGTTCTTCCCAATACCTTTTGACCTGAGTCAGTTTGGCTTTAATATGTGCACGTTCTCCAGAGGTAACAAACTGAGAAAAAGACTTGGCTTCCTCTTCTAGGTTTGAGATTCCAGTTATTTTACCATCTATCTCTTTATTAATAACCTAAAATGTAAAGCAATAGTAAAAAATTTCAACCAAAGTTTTTAATTATTAGAACAATATTTTCCAATCCCTTTTTCTTCTCTATGCTACAAACATCCTTCATCAAAAAATTACATAAGAGTTCATTGACCACTTGAAATTACTTGTTACCAAAGTCTTTAATATGACCTGCAAATACCCTTTTTCTTTTTGAAAAGGTTTAAAAGGTTTTCTCTGTCAAAGGTTTATAATACAGGCTGCCCTAAAACCAGTGGGTATGAGGAGCAACTAGAATTGGCTGAGGTGCATATTTTCAAGCAGACATGATGGTTCATATTTTAGCATCTCTTATGTCACAGGAAAGTAGTAGACAATTCTCTTTAAGATTAAAAATAAACAGAAGATGGAAAAACATGACTGTGTCACTGAAAAAGTATTGTCAAGGAGCTGAACCCTAACAGTTGGTTAGTTACGTTTAATAGGTTTTTAAGCACTTACCAAAAAAGGTGCCATGATTAGAAAGCAGTAGAGATGGTTTTCCTTTTCTAACTTAAAATACTACTACAGTATAATAAAGGATAAATTTAATTAGATCATAGGTTAGTGTGAGTGTGCCCTTAGGCAGAAGATTAAAAAAAAAGAACCACATTGCAGTATAAGCAGGAAATCATGAAACAAGGGTGAAAATGGTTTTTTGGTAACTTTTTTATCTGTCCTGCACCTCAATTAGTAAATGCATAAAGAAAAACTTGCACTAGCTTTACATTTCAGCAGCTGCATAACACCAACTGTCTCCTATTATTCTGTACTTGTCTTATTACAAATTAGAGGCAAACTTGGCAGCTACATCATCCAAAAAAGAAACTCACAGTGTTTCTCATTCAGTGGCTATTTATTCAGTTGGCACCAATGAACTTGGAATTAAGCTCTTTTTTTTCACAACAGGTTTTGGGTTTTTTTTTAATTACTGCTTATATATAATTTCCATATAGCCCTCAAAAGCAATGGAAAACACCCATTGGGAGATATTTGAAAGATCAAAGTGAGTTCTTTGTAATTGACATAGGCAACAGCGTTCTCAAATTAAAAAAAAAAAATTAGAATATGTATATACATGAAAGTAACCAAAAACTTTCTTGAAAATTCACTCTCAAAGCATAGGCAGTGCCCGGCTTCTAATACAATAGTGATAAAAATATGGTCTCTTTCTTAAAAAGCCATTATAAAGCTCAGGAGTGGCTTGCTGCAACATTCAGTCAAAAATTAGCAGGGTGACTGTCAGAAAAAAAAAGTGGCGCTATAAGAATTTATAGTTTCTCTTTACGCAATATATTCTGAATTAATTTGGATTATAAAATATCTTTTTTTGCACAAGAACATGTTGCTGAGGAAAAATACTGGATTTGCAGCCCTGAAGCTGAAATTATCTAACAATGCAGCAGATACAAATGAGGCAGTGCTTTCTCACTCCTACACTATTCTGTTAAATTCACTCAGTTACATAAAAGAAGGTGGATAATTGAGGCTTTCAAACTTGCACCGAGTCTGCCACCAATGGCAACTACTTGTGATAACTGTCATTTTGTTCCACCAGGAATTTCAGAGAAATGTGTAGGTGAAAATCTGGCTCTGCTGAAGTCACTGGGGCTTTGCAATCAGCGTCACCAAAAACAGAGTATTTCCACTACCATGTAGGATAATTACATTCAGCTGACACCAGACTTTTTATCTGGTCAGCCAAAGGTGTCAAGGAGCACACTAATTTTTTGTCATTTGCCCTACGTTGAAATGCTCCTTACTAATATGGTGTAGTAGAAATTATATACTAAGTATGCTGATTAGTATTGTGAAACAGAGTAGCTCATCAGGAAACTGAGAAAAAATCATAGCAAACTCTTCAAAATCAGGCACAAAGCAAAGCTGCTGAAGCAGATCTCTGGCTACGTCCATGCACTCGAGGTGAGATGACAGGCTTCACACATCACAGCTCATAAAGCCCATTAGCTCACCTGAGGTACAATGATGTATCCTATGCCTTATGTGGAGCATTTGCTGGTTTATGCCTGTTCACTCAGGTGTTCATAAACATCATCTGCTGGCCATGGTGCTTATATGTGTAGGAATTATGATGAATTTTCAAAAACTTTCAATGCAGTGTAAAAATGACTGCTTATCTGCATCTACAGTAAGGATCAACCTTCTGGGAACTTAGTTGGAATAGGCTAGTAGGACTTAAGGCTCCATTTATACAGACAAGAACTGACATACTGCAATGCAATATTAGCATAATTTGATGCACTTATTTTCTTTCTTAAACACTGGAATCCTAGTTATTGAAAAGCAGGACACCACCATAATATATGCCAGTGGAATAAGTATATACATATTACTTCATAAGGAAACTGTTTTTGAATTGCTGTGGTGATGAAGCAAGAATTCAAACATTGTTTTGTTATTCAATGATGAAGTCAAGAGATTTTATTTATTTAGTCTTTGCAAAGTTGCGAACAAATTAAGAACAGGATAATGTGTTGATAAACTGCTTCTGTCACACGAAACAAGTGCCTATTGGATCCTTTGGAAATAGTGTCAAGCTGGTCTGGAAGCAGCTGCACACCTGTGCACCTCCTGAAGAATAAGTAGGTCACAGAAAAAAGAAAATGGCAATGTGCACTGCCTATTGAAAAACTCTGCACCCTTAGAAACACGCTATTCCAGAGAAAGTACATTTCCATTTGTGGAAGGATACAAAGTCAGCCTTGAGATTAAATGCTTGGAGACAATATGCACCTCAGTCAGCAATTAGAAACTAAACCACTGTGTCAGTACAGGAATGTACATGGAACTGAAGACAGTGCAAATACATTCACAGTAAATGTTACGTAGGTTTTCAAGCTACCAAGAGCAATAGTTTCTTTATTAATTCAGCATACAAGATACATAAATTAAGTGATAACTTTAGCTTGCAAGATTAAAATCAAGTTCTATAGCCACTAGCTGTTGTATGTTAAAAAAAACCAAAAAACAACAACTTTTATTTATGTATCTATTTTGTTGAGATTACTCAAAAAATAAGAAGGGTATAAATTATGTTTTTAACCATACACATGAAGACTTCATATATGTAAACTAAACATGAAAAGAGAAGGCAGCCTGTAAGAATTTTCCTTTAGTTTATATAAGACCTTACTGCTTGGTATATTTATGTATAAAATTTGCCATCATTTCATCATGGTACTTTTGAAACATGTAAAATGTCTCTTTTCTCATTTGGCCTCTGGCAAAATAACAGCTAAATGGGCTTTTAATACTGAACATAACAATAACTAATCACCTTGATTTGGCTGATCTGTATGTCCAAAGGAGATGATGATGTTTCCAAAGTTTCCAGTTCTTTTTCTTGTTCAGCTATCCAGTTGGACAGAGCTTCAAAATTATTGCCAAAATGATCCCACTTGTTTTTCACCATTTCCATGCTTTTAATACTAAAATTAACCAAATCAATTAGAGAGAATAAACAGTTTAATATAATGAAGCTGCCCATATTCTTGCTAAAATAAAAATGGAACTTATTCAATCTACAGGGGGGTCATTTTAAAACGTCCTCATTTTAGAGGTTCAAGTTGTGCATCTACATTCAAACATGGCTCTCTATTGGACCATGCACCAAAAGTAAAACAAATGCATTGAGGGGACATCAAGAGGTAAAAGAAAGTACAGCTTTATTCAATAGCTGTACAAGAATCTCATCATAGTGGGAAGAGAAAGGAAAAGGAAAATCAACGGGATGAAATTTCTATGAAATAATATGGAATGGTGATTACATCAGAAATATAAATATTTAGATAACTGAGTGCATAAATGTTCATAATTTAGTCCCTAGACCAGAATGATTAAAACCAGTGAAATGTGGACATACACACAGTCACCAATGCTTGACTGCTTTATTGATCTTGCTTTTTTATAACAGTAATCTCCACCTCTTATAGGAAGTTCATGTTTGCTGTGGCAATGATTTCCTATCAAGCCAAAGAATCAACCACAAATGTGACTCAACTCCCTCAGAGTTAGTAGTTTCACATTATAGGTATGTTAAACAGAGACAGATTATGACTGATTTTTCTATGTCTAGAATTGCAACCAAAGCACCTATTTTTTTGTCACAAGCAAGAAGGCCATTATACATGGCCTAACAGCAATAACTTCCAGTATACAAGTTTCTGCTCCTTTCAAGTAATTGAAACCAGTGCTAATGTAGGCCCTGCACACAACTTGCAAAACACACATTTTCTATTTCACTGAAAATATTAAAGTTTCATCATAAAAGTTTGAATATTACAAAATTTCAAAATACATTTTCATTCTAAATATAGCCTAAAAACCATTCCACCATAAAAAGTTCTTAACTTTCCCTCCCCTTCATTAAAGCTAGAGGAAGCTTTAAGAAAAGATGTAGCCTAAAAATGTAAAAGTTGGTCATTTTATTTTTTCTTATTTATTTTCAAAATTTTTTTAAAAAGTCAACAGCCATTTACTTAAGAGAGTGTATGCAAATTCAAGTTATTTGTAGGAAAACAATGTGCAAAAATATTTCACTCAAGTCCAGCTTAGGAAAATACAGCTGGAAATCAGAATCCAGGGACCAGATCAGTGGCACAACTGCTGTTGCATTCCTTCAGTGGAGTTTCTTTAAGAAAGCCACAGACTGTAAAGAATGCAACCCCAAACACACTGCACAGCTCTGCATGATTGCCTTGGAGGACAGATGGGCTAAGTTGTTACAGCAGTTGACTGTGGAGAGCTGCTCAAACTTTTCTCTCCTTTTCCTGTTCACTGGCATACTGTGTAACTTAGGAGTTTGGAGTAACTTCACTTTAAATTACTTGGCCAAGATTTTTATTGATGATGCAAGTTAAAATATAACTCTTACATACTTACTATGAGTTCTGTAGATACCCTGTAGATAGTTGTATGTATTTGCATCTTTTACAGAAGGCATTTAGCTTTTTATTATCTGTCACACTAACACAGACATTCTGTATAATCCATACATTCAACTAAAACCTATTTCATATCTACACTGAAAGGGTATATCAATGATGACTTTCATTTATAAATAAATTACTTTATTTAAAAAGCAAATATTCATTGCTGGAAGGCTAAATTTCAAAGATTGAAAAATCACACTAGTTTTCTCTCTTACAGTAGAGAAAATAATATGTAAAGTATTTAGCAAGTAATGGTAGAATTTGACTGCAAATCACTCTAGCACTTCATGTTGGAGAAAGCATTACATAAATGGTCAGAGCACCATTTGCTGCACAGGCTAGTTATTCTGGTTTATAGCTGTTCTTTCACATCAGGAAGAAAATGGCACTGAATTAAAATCCAATAAGCAGGACAGTAGTCATTATGAGGAAAAAACCCCAATTGTTTGGGTATTGCCCTTTGCTCGTATTCTGTTCGAGCTGATGGGACCTGCTTAATCTTATACAGTAAATTATTCAAGAGAGTAATTCCAGTAAGATAAAATACAAATGGCACAGGTATCTATGACTTGTGTATCAGATCTAGTGTATGCAAAAATACTGATTTCATACATACATACAAATGTATCTGTATAGGGATAAAATGAGAATAGCAACATTATGAATTTGAGTAACAAGTTCAATAACTGAATTGAGAGAAGGGAAAAACTTTTTAAAAATACAAAAAGCTACAAATATTTATCAAGCTTTCCTTGCAGTATGAACCTTTCATTTTTAAACAAAATCTGGAAAATTTTGTCTTTTTTTTTGGCAGCAGAAGCAGCTTTTGATATTGCCCGTGAAATACAATCTGGGCATTCAGCTTAGATGAAGGCACTTCTTGACACTCCTATAGAGAAAGCGGAATACTGAAAAATGAGGCAAATGTGGTAAGTGTGCTGCTCTAATACTCTGACACTTTTTCTCTCCAAAAGAGTCCAGTACCTCAAGAATGAGCTCAATTATCCCTTCTTCACATGACTGGGGCTTAAAGATAAGTGACAGGTTTAAGGTAACTAACTTTTATGAACTACATAGAATTAAAAGAAAACAATTTGTTAGTTTGCACACACTCTTTTGACATATTTGGTACCATAGCTTTGTTATTAAGCCAGAGAAAGCAGTAAATGACAGAGCTGATGAGACAACACAAAATGCTGACAAGGTAGTCTAGAAATCTGATACAATTTTATAGTGAAGAATAAATATTAGGACTTGTTAAGAACATACTCTTCTTCAAGAGTAACTTCCATTTTTTTCACTTGTTCTTGGATTGATTTTGCCTGATGCTGAAGGGACTGCTTGTTCTTTGAACCAAGCTGTATCTCAGAGGAATTCTTCACCAAATTCTCAGCCTGTACTGCCATTGCTTCAGTTTGTTTAGAAAGTTCCTGTAAGGATGTAATACGTATTAATACAACCATAGAGTTTCATATATTTACACAAAAAGTATTTTTCCTCAATGTTTACCCATGTCCTACATGTATATTATGAATGTGTCAATACATAAAAACAATCTCTGAAGGAAGTTAATTTTATATTACATTTGAGAAAAGCCCATTTGAGCAAATTAGATTGAATTAAATTTATCAAGGGATGCTGCATGTGCAAGTTTTTAACTCAAAAAAATCAAATTTTCTTCTATAGCTCTTCAAGTAATTTATTTTTTCATTGTACAAGATAATATACATCTTTACTTAATTTTTCAATTCCACCATTCACCCAAGTGGATTTTGCAGTACCTCATATTTTGTATTCTCACTTCATTTAGCAATTATTTTCTGTCACAAACATTAAACCCACACACCAGAAAAATTGATGCTGAGCATAATCAAGGTAGGTATAATTTATTATTGGCTTAGTCAAAGGTTAACAATGGCACGCAAACCACAGCACTTAGGAAAAACAAGCACTATTATTACTTCTGTAGTAGAAAATAAACTGGGCTGGGATAATTCTGTCCTAATAAGGACAAATGGCATGCTATGGCTCTTCTCCATGGGGTGGGTAGATGTCTTTCCTTTTTCTTCTCAGGTCTAAGAGTGCTCTTTGTCCCATTCCACACAACTTTGCCAAAGTGCACCCTAGTAACATCGACATGCAAGTGCTCGACACCAGATTACCAGCATAGATGATTATTGAGCATAAAATGGGAAGTCCTCAAATAATATTAACTTTCAGCTTCAGATAACTATATTTTATATTAACTAGAACTATAGATACCTATTGCTTATATTAACTATAAGCTTCAGATGCAGACTTTGAGATATCCTTTGTGTTTTTTTTCACAAAATGACTTTTTACCTCTGGGAAGTTTATGCAATCTCTCATCTGCATATGCAATTTTCATGGCCATTAATGGGAAACCATGCAAGGATTAAAGGCAGTACACTCAGCCCATGTTAAAAGGCAAGGCAGAAAGACACCTCAGTTCCTGCATTTCACACAGTACCTTTGTCTGATCCAGTTCTGAGGAGAGGCTCTCTAAACTGCTAAAATTTAAGATACGTTCAAGTACAGAGCTTGCTTGATTGAGATATTTTACTACTGTTTCTTTGTCTCTTTCAAACTGCTCCCATTTATTTATTGTGACCTAAAAAATAGACAAACAAAACCAAAAAAGGAAAACAAGGAGATCAAAGGAGAGAAAACAAGATTTTTCTTGTACATTACTGAAAAAGGAAAAAAGAGAAAGTCTTGACATAAAATAATTTTTCTTAGAAGCCATCCACTCAACAGTGAGTAGATGAAACTCTTCTAAACCAAATAAAACTTTCCTTGAATGTTTGCTGATTCATATTATGCTGTGCAAAAAAAGCACCATTCTCTACGTTGCCAGCAGTATGTAAATCTTATGTCCTGTAAGAAATCTAAAGTAATACATGTAGACATTTAGGGTAACAAGTAGTAAAAAATATCAAAAGGATTTTTAATTCCTTTACCGAAATAAAATAGAGTAAAATGTTAGAAGAAAATCCCTACTCATAGGAAAATCACACATAGGGACCTATTTGCTCTTTTCTGATAATGCAGAATTATGATTAACCCACAGCATTTAATTACCAGTCATAAGGACTACTACAGCTTAAACAATTATTTTCTTGATTCTGAAGCACAGATTAAGACTTTAAATATAGGAATTTTTAGAGAAAAAATTTATTTCAATAATTAGTGCTTATGTTAAGAAGTTACTTGAGGTTTCATGTTTCTCATCTTGTATTTTCTCATGGGAAATAATTTTGGTGACTTTAAATATTTGCATGGAATAGTGACTATTTGGATTAACATTCTGTTCAGAAACATATAAAGAGCAAATCAGATACGGGTGCAAGAAGCTATAAATTCTAATCCCAGTTCAGTCCACGATTAGTTATATAAGCAGAAGCAATCCATTTGAATTCTTTGTGACTTTCTCCTTCCTTAAATTTAGGATCACGGCATGTATTTCACACAGTAGTTGTGAGGATTATATTTGCACATCAGGTGTTATAAACATAATATCCAGCCTAAGGACACTCAACTAAAGAGCAATACCATCTTTAGTAACCAGAAAAGAGACATTAAAAAATAAATTCACAGATAAATGATTTAAAACTGCTAACTATTATGACTGAATAGTCAAGACTTTTAAACACTTCTAGCCTGAATCCTATTTCTTTATTATTAAAGAGGTATACAGTTTCAAGAAGTTTTCATAGAGGTACTGATCATGAAAATCCCAAGGACCAAGAGTTAATGGCGAGAAAATTAGCTCAGTTTTTTGATATTAAAAAAATTGGCTTTTACTAAGTTTAAAAAAAGAAAATGAGGAAGAAGTAAGCATGAGGTCTTATTTCCAAGAGCAAAAGACTCACCTGCAGTTGCTCTTCCCGTTTCTCCATAGTCTGCTGCATGTTCTCCAACGTTCCCTCTAATTTTTGTAAATCCTCTCGTACTGTGCTGGGCAGTCCACCTTCAATCTGCAGCCGCTTGGCTTGGGAAATCTGCTTTTGCACATCTTGCCTTTTTGCACGGAGTCTTCTTGTCCTTTGCTAAAAGGATGCATCCAACAGGAATGATTACTTACTTCTTTTGAGTCCCTTTGGGAAACTGGAACTATGCAGCCCCTTTCTGCTTTTGCAGGGGTATGCAATGAGAGTTACAGACAAAGGGACAAACTGGGGCAAGTATTCTTGAGAGTAACACTCATCAAGTATATGTCCTAGCTTCCAAAATGTGAAATGCTGCCTTTTGTGGCATGTGCATAGAGAAAAAGAGTGAAAATATGGCCATTTATCCAAAACATATTTGAGAAAGCAGAAGCTGCAGCAGTTGAGCAACCACAGCAGGAGTCACAGGTGCATGTACTCCTCATGACTGAATCCACGTCTGCTCTGCACTCCTGAGGCACAAATTGGAACCCCAGATTGAAAAAAGCAATCTATCCGCCTTCTTAGAGAGCAGCAGGGTGTGGCTGGGTTGTGTAACTGTCCTGGAGGTCTTTTTGATTTCTAGCACTATCAGAAACTCCTGAGAATACATTCTCTCTCCTTTATAACATGCCTGACTCAGCCACCCTTGCTACGTAAACTCACAACTAGCTCAATTCTACTCTGGGGACCTTCAGGTCTGTGTCAAAATCTGTTTCTGCCTTGGTAGACTCCATACCACAAGGAAAAGAGCTCAAGGAGAAGTTAACTATTTCTACTACCTCCCCTAAAATGGATAAGGAATGTGGAGTATTTAAAGAATTAATACAAACCTTAACACATGCAATAGTGCTTATAAACACCAAAGAGTTTAGATAAGACACAAGTAAGACTTAGTTAGTGATGGGTCAGACACTAAGCCATCTGACTCCACAGAAATAGATATTAATATAAAAAACTGAAATAATAGCCAAACACTGGCAGTAAATGATTTCTATTCTCAATAGCTCTGAGCTGCTCAAGAAGTTATTTTCCCATATTTGGCCTTAAAAGCCATGATTCTTGGTGTATGGAAGCCATACCACTGATTAGTACTGTAGCCTGTAGATGTTTGGATCCATTATCAGTGCATTAAAAACCTCCTGTTCTACTCCTACAGAATGAAGGCCCATCTGTCACAAAAACAGCTATCCAGAGAAGGAAATGAGGCTAGAGCAACACCTTCTCTCCAATATTTAGAGTTGGGGCCACATCAAACTGCTAAAATAGAGAAATTTCCAAAGAATTGTGCTCAATTTACCATGATTGAATCTGAAATTCAATCTATAAAATGGCAAAAATGGTGAGTCTACATATCTGCAGAGTACATTCACCCAAAATTTATAGTGATTGAAGTTTTTTTTCCAATGTTTTGTGTCCCAAAACCCCATATGAAATAAAACTTGACAATTAACACTTAAAAGATACTGAAAACATTTTTCATTAAAAGAAATCTATTCTAGGCCATATAGGACTGTTTCCTTTATAACTCTGTCGAGTTTAAATATAAAGACTTACATTAATGGACATAACAAAAGTTTGTAATTACATAAATTAGTATTTAAAAAAATTGGACATGAGTAATTGCCCTACCTGATGATGAAGCAGTAGTTGCTGAGCTTGTAGTAAACTTTCAGTATCCAGGATCTTTTCAGCCTCTGCTTGGACTTCTTTAGAGTTGTTGATCAACTCTTCAATTGCACTTTTAACTTCTTCTTTGTACTGGACACAGTCTCCAACAGCACCTAAGGTATTTTCAATCTAGCATCACAGATAAATGTAAGTATTTCATGTTGAAAGACACATCTATATTTTAAGGGTACATTTATATTTGCAGTACCTTTCCAAAAACACAGTAATTTTTTTTATATTTAAACCATTTTTATCTCCAGCATTTTTGACACCTTTAACTTTACATTGAAAAAGTGTCTCTAGGCTTAAAATGTGACTGGGGAGAACTGTCTTGTTCAAGCATACTCTCTGTTACACTGCCAAATGACAAATAGCTACTTATGTGACAGCTGTGACAGCTACTTACTGGTGATCACTTAGAAAACACACACTCTCCTCCCTTATCCCTGCAGGCTGACCCAGATTCCAAAACACCTGCACTACTCAACACATACACACACAATTTTGCTGCCACTTGGACTGTCTTGTGTTTCGGTCAATCACAAATACACTGAAGTGCTGAATTACCCTGGTTTTATGGACCACAACGTGCATGTGCTGCAGTATCCAGTCTCAGCTTGCAACATTTTATAAAGAAAGAGGAGTATCCATTAAACACACCGGAATGGTCTTTATTTGTGTGATTCAGCTGAATTCATGTGGCTCTGTTCCTCATACAGTTCCTGTGATTTAGGGTTTTAATCATAAACACTTCTAGATCCTTTTCCTTTTCATTTTCATGTTTCTTTCCTTTTCACTTTGGAGAGTCATTTGAACTCAAGCCATTTAATTTCCTGCTGTATAAATATTTAGGTTTTAGTCTCCAAAAGTATTGCTGAACTCTGGCAATGCCCAGCATCAGTCCTTGCCTAAACAGTCTCATCCATCTGATTAACAAGTTTTATAAATAGTATTCTGACTTCTAAGAATCAGTAGTTGTTTAACTATAATATAGAGTGCCATTTAGATTATGCTTTTAGATTCAAACCAAGTATTTACTTCTATTACCTCATTAAGTTATTCTCATTGACTTACATTTAGTTCTGACTTTTAGAGGAAACAACAAACAAGTGATTTAACTCCAAAAATGACCCCCCAAAAAACTAAAAACAAAACAAAACAAAAGACAGAAAATTAAGCTTTTTTGCAGTCAAGTGGAAATTACATTTCTTGACCAAACTTTCCAAACAGCTTTCACACCACAGAAGTTTAGAGAACTTTCAATAAATAGATAGGAATTTTATACATTTGAAACTCCTATAAGGTCTCCACAAGAACTGACATCAACAGTGAAATTCTGGTCTGAACTCTTTCTCTTTCCTGAACTCTTTTTTGCTTTTAAGGGGGTCTATTCAACCTTTTAAGTGCAAGATTCTGTTTCACCTGATTTTTCTTTTAACTGCATAAATTGTGAAGCAGTAACTTCCCTGAGAGCCCACAGAACTCAAGGTTTCAGCGTTTCTGAAAGGTTTTGCTTGTTATGAGTTAGAAATTTCCCATGATTTCTGGAGTCACAGTATCTCCTTTTCATTCAGAGCTCAGAGAACTGCAGCCTTTTTCTGCAAGTTCAGAAAGTAAGTAAGTACACATCCTTAATGACTACAAACAACCCCAAAGCAGTGCTTTATTTCAGCATAAAAAATAAATAAATCATGATTAAAGTGAAATTTTATATCTGCTAGCTGATGTACATCATGGTTTTGACAATGTTCACTACAAACTGAATTAAAAAACCTAAAAAAATTGACATTTTGATTGCAAAAACATTTACTATGATACTTTCCAATTCTGCAAAGGGAAAAGAGCCAACAGAATAATGCCTTTGTTTTTTTTTTTGGTTTTTTTTTTTTTTTGCCTGGTAGTCTCTGTGCTTTGCTACCCATGGAGTATAAATTAATTTTTCCTTGCTGAAGGCTTGCAGTTTAATTAAAAAAACACAGCAGGGAACGTGCGCTTGCGAAGCCACGGTTGATGTCATGTCATGGGACACTGTAAGTGCAGAGCTTTGTGTCTGTCATACTGTACCTCAGCCAGCAAATCCAGAAGTCTCTTGAAGTCACTGGAAAGTTTACAGAGCTCATCCTCTGTCTCTTTGGCCTCCAAATCAGGACAAAGTGAGGTCAAAACAACAAGTCTGGATTTCAGCCAGTTGTGGTTTTCTCCGTGCTTGTGAATATGCTTCCTAATTTCCTGCAGAAAAAAAATCAAAAGATATTTTTTTCAAATATACAAAATACATCAATAACTGACATTCATGGCATAGTAGGGTAAACATACTACTTTACTTGAAACACTAGAAATGTACTAGTTTTCTATTTGCATAGCTCTATCAGATTCTGTTTCAGTCAATGGCTAGAATTTTGCACTTCTTCCACACTTTACTTCACTACTAATTAGACTGTTCTTTAGTAGTGGAATACTTTTCCCTCATAAACCTTTTTACTTACAGATAGATAGATAGAGGGCAGGTGCCACATATATATTTCCATATATTGACCATATTTATTAGTTGCAATTTAAATCTGAGTTGCTGACTTCCCCAAAGAGATAATTCCACGCAATATAAAGTTAAGTGTAATTTTTTTTCCTATTTAAATTTCTTTATTTCCACACCTCTTTTCAGTCTGTATCTATTCATTTGTATCTTTGTGGCAGTGCTGATGAAATGTTGGCAGCAGTGAAACTACATGAGCAAATCAGACCTTTTGAAGCAGAAGCACCCATTAAGCTAAGGGCTCTGTCAGTTTTATCAAGGCCATCCTAATAATGTTTCTCCATATAGGGTCAAGTCTCAGGTCTCACAATAAATCATTGCTTTAAACTAATTTAACTAACTAACTAACTAAATCTTCAGCTATTCTATCAGTCTGTTATCAGTGATCAGTACAAAACTGAATGGTAGAATATTTTTTCCTCCCTTGTTATATTATGGTAGAAGAGAATTTTTATAATAGATGATTTCCTTACATGTAAGTAATTAAATCTAAGATCATTCAAGAACCTGCAATCCAGAAATTTTTGCTTTTCTTTGAGCAGTACTTTTAACTCTGCATGCAATAAGATGAGGGGCAAACATTTTTTCAATCTGCCCCTATAATTTTAATGTTCTAAATATAGAGGGAAAGGGACCTGTCACTCTCTAAATTATTAAAAGTAAGAACTTCTGCTACATTTGCTGTAACATGCACCTTTCCCCTGGTAATGTTTTTAAGAATACCAGGAATCAACAGAGCTACTATGTTCTCTGTAGTAAAACAGTGCACTACTTTGGAGCAGAGTTTTATCCAGAGTCCCAGTAGCAGCGACCACAGCTTTGTCAGAATATAAGCTAAGGGCTCACCCCCACAGATGCTTTACACTGCTTGTATTTGGCAGTATCATTAACGTTTTCCTTTATCTTCTTTAGCTCTCTTTCTGTTGATGAAATCCAATTTGCCAATTCAGAAAATCTGAAATAAGATATCACAGGATGAAAAAAAAAAAAAAAAGACAAAAATTGCTACCAAAAAACAACAACCTCTTAAGTGTAGGCAAAAAATTATAAAATCCACTTGAAGCCCCACTATAATTTGTGGAGTTTACACAAAGTATAGTTTTCTACTTGAAGCTAAGATCACAGCACCACTTTTCCCATGGTACTATGATGACACACAGAGAAGTGACCATGCATAAGGCTCTGCCAGACCCAGGTAGGAATGGAGGTGACACCTGCTCCTATAGCCCTTCCAGGTGTCCGAGTGCTCTGTCAGCTTCATGTATGTGCTGTCTATCTGGGATTTCAGATCCTTCAGGATTCTCTGGCTGCTTTCCAATGTCCCCCTCACTGGATCAGACACTGGCAGCTTTTGGCACAGTTCTTCCATTCGTTGTAGCCTTTTCTCACACAGGTGGTAAGATCCCTTATCACCAAAGAACAACTGATGGGAGATAAAGCAGAAAATTAAGTAGAGATACAAACTGGAAGAAATCACCCAGCATATCTTTATATTTTTCATAAACTACTAAATTAAAAGAAACTTTGTTTTAGATCAAGAATTCATCTGTCATAAACTGGACACAGAGAGTTAGTTGGCTGAAGAGTTAGAACTTCTGTTTATTACTGACACTGAAATGTATTTCTGCAAACACCCCCCTGGAGGCATGGAACTCATACCATGTGTTCCTTGATCATTCTTTCATTGCCTTCTCTGGATAACACCTTGTTCTGTCGAGCTAGTTCAGCTTTGCACTCCTCCACTGTCACCAGGAACTTGCTTTTCTGTACTTCAATTTTCAAGTGGATCAAATGATATGGGGCTTCTGTTTGAAGATCCTACACACCCACGGGGGCAATAAAGAAGCACAGAGATAAAACACTACTCCCACTACTTCCATGCAAATTTGCTACAAATAAATAGTCTAAAACCTGATAATATAGAAAATAAAACATATATGTTCATGAACAGATAGGGGTTTGTTCATACCCACTTTGTTACCAATGCCTTAGATTTATCAAAAGGTCATCAGTTGTGCACCAAAATTACAGAGACATCTTCATTCTTGGCAAGACACAGCAAATATTTCCTGCATGAAATAGTATTCACAACTGCTTCCATAGGTTTCTGCCTGCCTGCTAGTGAGACCCCTCATCCATCACTCCAACCTTGCCCAGCAACATGCTGTAGCAGGCAAAACATTCCATAGTTGGTGAGCAAAGTTAGTTGAGTTGTTAGAGTCTTTGCCGTAAGACACAATTTAGGCTGATGGCCTGATGTCTTACAAATTTGTTTGTTTGGTCAGGAAAGTAACTGTAATTATCCAACATCAGCATAAGGGAAAAATGCTAGCACCTGTAGTCAAGACAGGTATCATTATGGCTGTATATAGCTGGGGAGAAATAATTAAATAAAAAGAGTTTTATAATTAATTTATTACATTCCTGAATTGACTTAAAAAGGTTTTTCAAGAGGCTACTTGTAGGTGTAGAGGTATCTAATATTGTAAAATACTTTCCCCCCCCTTTTTTTCTCAATTGTTTGAGAAGTCAAATAATACAAACTGTTTTGCTTTCTTTCATTTTAATTTTTTTTCAATATATAGGTCATTCAGAAACTTCCCAAAACTAAGACTGACAATATCCAGAGATGTCATTCACTAACCTTCCACTGCCTATGGAGTTTCCTCACAGCTTCCTGCAGGCTGTGCTGCTCTTGTTCTGGGAGGATATCAGTAAGTTCATCACAAGCTTTTAGAAAGGCATTTAGGACTCTCTGATCCAACTGGTTAAAAAATTCCTGAAGTGGTGGCAGAAAGTGAGAAGATGAAGCTCGATATTGATATGCCAACAGGAAGTTCCCCAATACACCCTCTAAGTCTCAATGTTACTTCTGTTCCATTGAAGAACTGATATTTGAATAACGGAAATAATTATTTCTAGCCACTTAAAATCCAGCAAATTAATTTATTCTCAGCCAGTACACTGAGATGGCATTTTAACAAGAAGACATTTCAAAGTCACATGCATATGTATGGTTTTAGTACAGAAACAGATATTAATCTAAAAAAAGAGCAGTAGATGTGTTAGATTTTCAAATATAATGTTCTAACTCTCAATGGTTTACTGAAAACCCCACTCTAGGTTTTTTCACCTTCTGATTGCTTACATCCAATCTTACATCAGTAAGTGAACTGATAATTTCCTCTTTTGTTTTTCAATATTAACATTAGTTTGAGCTGATCTGTACAACTTCTACACGTGCAAGAAATCCACACCAGTTTTGGAATTAAGTAGGCTTTTATGTCATGCATTCAAAGATTTCCATGAGGAAGGTCAGAGAATTTACTCACGCTATGTTTCCTGAGAAGCTCTTCAGGATTTCCTTTTTCTTTTAAGCAACAATTGGCAATCTGTATTACTTTCTCCAGTTCTGCTCTAGACTCCTCAAACTTCTTCATCAAACGGCTATTTGCTTCTATGTTTTTTCTCCACTCACCAGCTTTCCTGACCATATTCTGAGTCACAAGCAAAGAAAATGAGCTGGCACTTTCACACTGAGTTTTATTCGCTCTTTCACCATGACCTTACAAAACACGCATTTAATTTGCTTCACTCTTTTAAATATATGATTTTCACCATGCTTCTCTCTCTCATGATCCCATTTTCCCTATTTTTAATACTGAGGCTTGTGCTAATGTCATCATTCAAATAAAAAATAGTAGATTAGATGATTAGATGTCTCATATTTTCAGAATGCCTCTGCCATTTGATTAGTGAGGTTTTTCCTAAAGACTGTTTTCAAATGTAAAGCACCTGGTACGATCATAAGCTTGCCATTTCACTTTTGCTAGCACCAAACTACCTCCCCTAACATGACTCAAAGTGAAATGGATTTGACCCATAGATCCAACCAGTTCCATGCTTCAGTTCTTCTGACCTGGAAGAGGTTTGCATGATTATCACACCAGTATATTAGATAGGTAACTGGGCACAAAGATGCTTAGAGGACAGCAAATTTTGTGGTTTAGTTGCTGAAATCCTCACTTTGCAGCCCTAGTCACAGCTCTTCCATTAGTCTGCTTTTTAGTCCATCCCTGTGCACTGCAATATCCAGTGGCTCCAATTTCATGAGCAAGTAATAAAGCTTACCAGGAGAAATGAACAGTTCAGCACTTTAACTGCTGCAAGGTACTTGCATCACTGCTTAGTGTACATCCATTTCACCATCCTCACTGATTACAAATCTCAGCATAAGGAACTTTGGTGAGTTTACCCAGCCAGCTAATCAAACCTGCAGTTCTCAACTTAAGCATCTTGCTAAATCTCTTCAAAGTTTTCTGATAAAAATATCTGCATAGTAATAGAATCATATAGGGTTGCACTATTTACACAAAAAACTGCCAGTTTCCAGTATTTTAACTTCAAGTCTGAAACACTTTGTATGATTATACCCTATTTTTTGGGTTTACTTTCTAACACAAAAGAGATAAACCACAGCCCAGCCCTATAGAAACAGAGTAATTAATGCTGAACATGGTAAATGTACCAAGTTACAAGTGCATCTGCTTTTGCTACAATAAGCTAAACTTAAACAATTATTTCTACATCATAAATCAATCACAACTTATCTTTAGGTACACTTCACAAAATATAATATAAATTCTGAAATTCACCTCTCAGAGAGCTATTTATTGATAGGTGATTTTCTGCAGTTTAAAATTCAGCCTGGATAGTTTTATACTGAATAAAAATCACCTGAAAATAAATGTGATAAAACCCATTATGTGGAAATCTGACTCAAAGATAGTCACAGAATCACTGAAAATCCTAGATTTGAGTGGACATAAAGATCACTGAGATAATCTCTGGCTCTGCACAAGACAAACCCCAAAAAAATCACACCACATGTAATAGCTAATTTCACTTTAGAGTGCGGCTAGACTGGTGCTGAACAGCCCCAAAAATAGTAGTAGCAACTCATAACAACAGGTAAGGGAAAATACAGGTCAAAGGCCACATCTTTGGATTATCAAATGAAATAGATTTGCAGGTTTCTATATTCACAGTCCACTGCATTTTCTGAGGAAATAAAAAGTCCATGTGAAACTTGCATGTGCAAGTTTCCATCTTCCATGCTTTGTGTGAAAGGGGGTGTGTGGGAAGATAGAGGCAGATGATTAGCCAAGATAATAAAGTCAGGAGAAACGGCAAACAGTGCAGCCCTAACAGTAGGATTGCAGGTTCCTCCATCCAAAGGGCCCTAAGGCATGTGAAAGTTCTCTCAAATCCCAAGTTCCTCTGTGGCAGGCTCAGCTCTGAATAAGTGCCTGGAGAACATTACTGTCAATCCCCTGAATCCTTATTATGTGATAAAGACAAATCTTTAGTTGATAACTTGACATCAGAGAGGTGAGGTACCCAGGACAGTAGCTACAGAGCGATGAAATGTAGGTACAGTAGGATGGATCAGCTGCACATCAACAAATTTTCAGAAATATGCACCAAGGTATGGAATTTTTACCTGAAAAGTAATCTGAACTTGTGTAACTTTCTTCTGAAATGTTGACTGATGAAAATGTTTTAACACTTCAGTTGAAGCCACACACTGAAGGATACTCTGACTATTTCTCTCAATTAGGGACACATCTTTCTTGCAGTTTTCTTGATAAGCTACCAAATCCTGAAAGAAAAAAAACCCCATATATCTACCCTGGCCAGGAACAAAGAGGAAAAAGGTTTGGCAAAATAACAGGAAGATCCTTTTTGACAGTAAAGACAAAAGGGATGAGGTCACAAAGAGACTACACAAAATATTACGTGGAATAACACAGATGACACAACTTTCTGCTTGAATGTGAACTGTTGTACCCAAACAGATCTCTAGCTATTCACAAAACAAAATGCAGATATGTACTCAGGCCCTTTGGGTAGAGAATGGAGGTCCATTTATCTACATTGCCAATACATTGTAGATCAACACATTGTTCTGTGATTTAATTTTATGGTACTTCTATATTTATATAGTAGTATAACTGAAAATAACCAACAGTGACATAGGAATGACAGCTCTCAGTAGCAGGTTGAGATCTCAACCTTCCTGGCCTTTCAACAAATTAATCCTTCATGTCAGCTTTTGGAATTCAGATTTCATTATAAATTACATTAAGTCATGAGAAATATACTTTTAAAAAGAGAGAAAGAGAAAACATGCATGAAATAATACAGGCCGAAAAAAAGTTTTAAAAATCCTACTTTGATTTAACTTTTCAAGGGAGTTCTGACTAGCTCTGAATTCCTCCAAAATGAAATGCTTATTAGCCATTAAGAAATGGCTATACTGCAATTAATTAATGCTATACTGCAATTAATTTCAAATAAAGCACTTTTCCAAGCCTTCAAAAAACTTCAATAATAGTCCAAGGAAACTTAGAGAAGTTTCTGATCTTGATTTTTCATCTACCTAATAAAAAAACCATTGTATTTCTTGTATTTCAGTCCAATTTCCACTAGATTAAAAAAAAAAAAAAAAGTCTTATGTTTACTTCTTGGATTTAAACCAGGACACTAGATAGGTACAAAAGTTTCAATGTTTTTTGTATTTATACCTAGCTGACTTTAGGATAAGGCTACATCTGTTGCCTGAATATCTGCTCAGCTTACAGAGTTACAATCCAAATTCCTAGAAAGATCATTGCAAATACTCAGAGGCAGCAGACCTTTGTGAGATGCTTTTGAAACTTACTTGGGCTTTTTGCTTAAGAACAGTTGTTGGTTGTGCTTCAGGATCCAGGATAGAAATTATTTCATTTACTTTTTCAAGAGATTCATAAAAATGTGTGATTTGTTTCTCCAGTTCTTCCAGTGGAGACAGGAGACGTTGGCATTCATACAGCAGGGCACTGGAATACTCCTTAACCTTGTGGTCAAGAAAAACAGTTATTGAAACAGTTGTAAAATTCAATAAATAGCAGCTTTTTCTGCATGTAGTTTACATAGCTGTTACCTATTCTTTTTTAAGATAGAGCAGTCCTGATCTTGTATTACTCCTTAATGAAAAGAGTATTAAATTTAAGGATGGTAGTCTTAGCATTTAAGAGAAGCAACTCCTCCTCCACCCTGAACCAGCCTATTGTTACAACTATGTACTTGTTCAAACGCATATCTGTGAGAATTTATGTACAGGACCCTACTATTCATTATTACAACAGTCTACAATTTGTAGTAAAAAAAAGCATTCTGCAACCTTGCCCAGCTGCTCTTTGAGCCTTGTCAAAGTTGCCAGCATTTCATTGGCTTCCTCTTGGGAAACTTCTTTTGTAATAAGTTGCACCGTCCTTGAAACCGCTTTGTACTGAGCTTCCATTGCAGGCAATTTCTGCTTGATATTCTGAAACAAGAGTTTAAAAAAATTTCAACAGTATTTATGCATTCATGGGAGATGAACACTGGATCATGCTTCAAATCCATGAAAATTGAGCCAGAGAGTATCAACCTGAATAGATTCAGAGTCAACTCACCTGAATGTGATTTGAAACTACAAAGAAAGAAATATCTACCAAGACAGTGTTGTGGAAATTTGCTCTAAAAAATGTCACTAATAGATTACAACTATATATATTTTAGATATACATGAAATCATACCAAAAAAAAAGCACCACTGGTAAAAACCCAATTAATAATGGGAATGCATACTAAAATAATCTTATGCTATCAGAATTAAATATTTGCAATTTTCTTTCTTTTGAAAGAGGAAGAAAGAAACAAAAGTCAGACACTTACTTCTAAATCTTGCACAAACATTTTGACATCATGAAAGGACACTTCTACAGGGACTGAAAATTTTGCATTGCTTCCATCAATAAATGCTGTCAGATGAGCCACACCATCCACATACTCCTTCGTCATTTTGTCCAGTTCATCTGCTCGAGCATACTAAAAAAGAGAAAGAAAAGGAAAAATACAAAACAAAACAAAGTAACAACAAAAAAACCCTAAACAAAACAAAAACCCCAACCCAAATTAGACCAAATTACTTAGCAAATAAGTAATGATTTAAGAGAATTAGCATGCTTTCAGTGCAATTGTTTGTAGGAAATATTACATTCAATGAAATACAATATAATGGAAAGTAACCTAAATTCATCATCTGCATTAGTTTCAGTAATAATGATGCTAAGATGAAGGTCAGCCATACAGGAGGTCAGCCTCTTTTAAGGTCTGGGAAATGCAGACTTGTTTGTTTCTACCCTAGAATCAACAGTCCAATTGATTTCTCACTACCTACAATACCAATTTTGAAAATTCAGCAAAGAGAATAAAACATGAAAAGTCTAGAAAAAGCTAAAGAATAAGGGAAATCTTAATAAAGGAATGCTGGCTGGAGGAAGGGGAAACACATGCCTTAGAAAGTACAAAGAGCTGTGTGACAGAAATGGTGAAAAAGCCTGTGAGGAAAAAAAATCCCACACAGCCAGCATATGAAAGAAGCTGCATAAGTAGTGGAAGAGACATTTACATCAGTGAATCACCCTAAATAGCATCAGCAAGTAAAGCTTGAGAACATTCTTGTCAACAGTCTGGAAAAGTTACAATAGAAGAGAGACAATAATTTTCTGCTTTTCCTTTTAACTTGACTGCATAGGAGATAATAATGTCAATAAAGGAAACAGATTCAGTACCTTCAAACAGGCAACTGCTATTTAAAAATCACTGGAAGGGGACAATATTGATAAATGTATATTGACTAGAACAAAGATATTTTCTAATGTGTTTATAAGGTATGAAATAGTTCTGTGTAATTAAGATCACATCTTCTCTTTGATTTTTAAAGAGCAACTATGGAAACCACAATTCCTTTTGTATCAGCTGCATCTCTTACATGAGGTAAAGGGTAGGTTTATTAGTTTACTCTAAGAGCCTGCTTGTAGGCAAGATAGAAATAGTCTGACCAAAATGGAGAAACATTTAGTGGTTCCCATACAATAATTGGAAGGAGCTTTCTTTAAAGAGTAGTAAAAATAATATTTTTCACCATGTTCACTGTTTAGCTTTACAGAGCTTTTACAGTAGCAATAGGTACTGAAAAAGTAATTTTCTTTGTAGAACAGTGGAAGTTATGTATCAATAATAATGCATCAAGACAGGTGATGAAAAACTACAGCTTAGTTGAAAATGTCCCCTCACCAGCCCCCAAACAGCTGTATAATCAAAAAGGTAAATAAAAGAAGAGCCCAAATACAATAAATTACTGTCACGGAGTAATTTCTAATTTAAGTACTGATGAACAGTTAGGCACTTTAGAAAGCTGTCCTATAGTCCTGCTAACAGGGCAATCTGTCTTGCTTGGCTGGAAATGACAAAGTAAATATTTAAAAGTTACAAGGGCAAAATCACTTACCTGCTTAACTTGCATAAACAATTCTCTCCACCTTCCATTTAGCAACAGAAGCTGCTGTTTAAGGTCTCTGGAAATGGTCTCATCACATGTTTCAATTAGAAAATTACCAGC
This sequence comes from Melospiza georgiana, assembly GCF_028018845.1. Classification (NCBI taxonomy): domain Eukaryota; kingdom Metazoa; phylum Chordata; class Aves; order Passeriformes; family Passerellidae; genus Melospiza; species Melospiza georgiana. Next base: position 68,765,867 of record NC_080432.1, on the reverse strand, counting down.
ATCATTCATGGCCGTGTGCTGTTGGATCCAATGAGGCAAGTGCCGGAAGAAATCCTGAGGAAGGAAATAAAAAACAGTTCCAAAACATTTTCAATTAGTCTTTATCTTAAATCATAAGACTAAAATTTAATCACCCGCTCATGACTTGATAAAAACCTCACTGAACAATTATTCTCTGATACTCTTCACATCAAATATGCCACAACAGGATTTTAATGTCTGTGAATATAACCTGTGGAATTAAAAATTACTGCCAGTTTACTTACAGCTCATTTTACTCCACAGTGGCTTCAGATAAACCAATGAAACTCCTCCTTAAGAGAAAAGCCCATAATTGAAAATGCTGTTAGGACTCAAGTATTTTCTGTGTTGTCCTTAAACAGTGTGGGCTGACAGTAACCCAGCCATATGCAAGCTGTGGAGTGGTCCTTCCCCTCCTGTGAACCACATGCAGCATTCTAAGGTCTGGCTTCTCACAAGGCCTTTGAAGACTGATTTTTTTTATCACTGCTTCCTTCTATCTCAGTGCAGGTGAGCACAGAGGGGAAAGAGATAGGTGTCAGTGATTTTGTCCCCCTCACTGAGACAGCCTAATAAACCATATGCATCTTGCAGGCAGGTATGTGCACATAAACTGGTCGAGAAGACAAAGACCAATTCCCTCCTTTTCTCTGTTCCTGACAATGGGCAATTGTTCCTAAGGCAGGTATCCCTGGGCTCTATGGCTCCACCTGTATCAATAAACAAAACAGGACTCAAGCACTGTCTCATGATTGTTCACATCTTCTCTGACACGGTTTTGGCTTGTCCGTGGTACCCTTCTCACAAACAATGCATAATTCAGTGAATAGCACAGTCTGTTCCAAACAGAGTGGATCAGGAGGGTGCCTTCCTTCAGGGGAGAAGGAGTAATCAGAAGCATTCAAGCTACCTGATCCTCAGATTTAGGAGGGGCAGTGATGCATTTTGTTTACGACTATCAGCCTACCCTATAATTCCAAAACCATTCATCTTCCATGTGACAGTCCAATACAGTCCTTTGCTTAATGGTACGTGAGAAAAATTCCTATCCAACCACACTGTCAGACACCCCAAGTTTCAGAGCTACAGTTCTGAAACTGTATTTGTCAGAACCCATCCCCATATAAAAGAAATTCAGATGCAACTGTAAAGAAAAAGTCACGTGGTTGTATACTGGTCAAATATATTGAAGACAGAATTGAACATCACACAGTGTTTCAGTTCCTTAAAGCTGAGATCAATAGGATTCAGGTGCTCTGTACTAAAATATCAGTGAATAAATTTAATCAGCTCAGTAAACTGCATCTGCAGTTTGAAGCTTTTTTCACTTGCAGTGGAGCAACCCCCTTGCTTTGTACAAAGGCTAACCTGTATGAGCACATCCAAAAGAAATAAAGTCTACTGAATCTGGCACTGGTCAGCTTTCCAATGGTCAGGCTCATTAGAGGGCAAGAAGAAAAAAACATGTGGAATAAACTACTCACATCCTTGTTTCCGCACCTTATTCCCACAAACCACTACCTTCTGCAGACCTGGCTGGGGAGGCTCTCCATTTCAGAAGCCAACCTAAGACGTGTTAATTTTAAACAAGTTTGGGAAGCACACCTCATTCTCAATTAAAACACTGCACCTCTTTTTAAGGAAGTCACTAGATGAGATCTAGAAGCTCTCTAAAACCTTTTGGATACAGCTGTGTGAGAAAAGTGTGGGAGGACAGAGTGAAATTATGGAAAGTGCTTAAGAGGTAGTGGAAGTAAACAAAGGAGCTGTAGAAGGAACAGTTTGAAAAATCCAAGCATACTGGTATTTTTTTTGCAACATCTTCAGTATTACAGATTCACAATAAGGTTTCTGAAAACTGAAGCCAATGAGAAAGCCAACGGGTCACTTTCTCTTCCAAATCAAACATGCTGGTCTGGAAACGATGCAGAGATAATGCAAAGAAGACAAAATCATGACAGCATGATGAAGGGCTACTGTGGTAGCCTACCATAGAATATAGAGGCCTTAAGTAATGCAGGTAAGGTGTGGAAATGGGCAACTTTGTATCATATTACTGATATCATTGTGGCTTTACAGAAAAAATATTTCAAAATGTTAAAAATGTTTGATGCCATATTCCAAACAATAGTTATCATCTTTCACCTGGTGTTCCAAATGTTTTTTCTTCATGGGCGTAAAACTTAGTTTTACAAACCACTATAAGAATTGATTTTGGTTTTAATGATCAAATATTAAAACTGCTAAATCAGACCTATCCTTGGAACTATCTAAGTGAACATTATTGCTGTGGAGAGCCAAATTCAACATTAAAAGTAGAAGTAACTTTTAAATATGTATGTCAGTCTACAGACAGATGCTATCACTCAGTAACCTTTAACAGGTTTGAGCCAATTATTTTTAAGAAAAAAATTAGCATTTTGGGAAGAATAAAGCTTCAAGTCTAAGGTTTTCAATAAGATTTCTTGAATTTCTTGAAATCATATATCAGAATGAAAAGAATTACTTTTTGGATTTATGTTAGAAACAAAAAGCAAGTATATACTGTATGGGTATAATCAAATTTCTGCTTTGAAAATCTTTGAAGATAAAGTTATACATCTAAACAGAAAACTAAATGTTTTGATTTTATTCATATACATGGATTTAAGAATATTTAATTTTAATCATTGTTCAGTTACTTACATAAAACATCCACCATTATCTAAGATCACCCTGACCAGCAGAAGTCATCCTTCCTGCCCAGTAATAATTTTTTGTATCTATATTATGCCACACTGGTTTTTTTCATTATTTTATTTTATTTTAAAAACGTATTCCATTAATTTACATCAGTTTGAACTAACAAACTTTAAAAAAAGTATACTGTTTTTTTCACATAACATGAAATGCTCATTCCTGACCTGACGTCAGTTTGCCATCTTACAGCCCATGAGAACCCTACTTGAGTGTGAAGAGCTATACAGCTGCTATATTGGGATCAGGTGCAAATTCAGCACCTATTAAACAGAGGAGTATTCAAGTCAATACAGGTTATTATTGAAGGTTTACAAACCTAAATCTCAGTGCCTCAGTACTCTAACATTACAACAGGAAAAAAAAACCAAAAAAAACTAACCAGAAGAACTATCTTTATAACTTCAGGTCTCCAAAATCAATTGTCTAAAAGATTTCTGAAATGCCAGGGAAATGGGTTTATTAATCAGCCATCAAATATAACAACACATATTAATGACACTGCTCTTTGAAGGTTATGAGTACTGAAATTTGTCATCTAGAACAGTCAGTGGAAATGTCGTTATAGGTAGTCCATGATTACTCACTTTGGTGCTAAGAGCTGTACTTGCCTTTGAGTGAATCATGCAACATTCCTACCTCTGAGCAATACTGCTGCCCTCTATTCATGTCAAAGATGCCTCTAGTCAGGGTACCACAGATAAGGCTTTCTCTATTGTGTATGTATTTGTGTGTGTGTATATATATATATATATGTATATACTTGGGTACACATATATTTGTCTCTAGATGCTATACAAGCAAACACTGAATCTCCTGTGTTGAATGAAGACAGGATGTCCAAGTCTGAGCAAAACCTAAGCAAATGCAAAAAAAAAAAAAAATCAGTGTTTCACAATTTACAAAATAGCCATATGATTATGCTACATACCTTTTTGGAATGTTCAGGCTGATTCAGCATTTTTTCAGCATCTTCAAGCCAAGCTTGCAGACCTGCCACAGTGCTGCTGTATCTGTCCCAATTAGCAATTACTTCTTCTAGCATGCTTCTTACACTTCTCACCTCTACTGAGAGGTTCCTCCACTGAGCTGTGGTGTCACTCATGAATTTCATCACATTCTCAACTTCTTCCACTGAGATACAGGAAAAACATTGATTATTTTGTTTCATTACCATTTCTGTAAAGATTAACTTTATATCATGCTTATTCACTGTCATCAGGGAATGTTATTTTAATGTAACTTCTATTTCGGTAGGCTTTTATATACGAATGTTCAGTTCATAGCCCAATTTTAGCACAAGATCATGACTGAGAAATTAAATGTGTGAATTAAAGACTTAGGAAAGTACATAAAATGAGTGCTAAATTAAAACAGTAACACTGCATATTGTGTGTGGTGTCCATTTCAAATCTGCAATTAAAGAAATCAAGAGACAGACTTGACTTAAAAATAGTAGCAAATGAGAGTTGCATAATATAAAAACACATATTATGTCTACATTGCAAAGTATGGAATGACATTCTGATCTTCCTGCCATTGACATTGAAACCAAACTGCTGCTAATTTTTGCCATTTAACTTTTAGCATTTTCCACATGGCAATAAAGGGAAAAATGTGTCCTTATTCCATTTTCTTCCAGAAAGAATAAAAAAGGGCAAGCAAATGCTGAGACTTCACAAAATATGCAGAATATATTTGTTTTAAAGAGTTTTTAGCCAATTTGAACTGCTATTGCTGAATTCACTTATGATAGCATTTGTTCTTTAGAACAGAATTTGCTACTGGATTTTATTAATAGCAATGAATAAGTCTCTGACTTTTGTTCTTTGTAAGAATACCTTGAAAAAATGCTTACTTTTGTAAAATTTGGGTGACATTATCAATTTAATTTTCACAACAAACTAAAGTATCCATTTCCTCCCCCCCTTAACAGCAGTTGCAACAATCCTCCAAAGACATTATTGTGCTACAGATTAATGTGATCTCATGTCTGTAACTATCTAGGTCAAATATTGCCCTGGAATTCTCACTGAACTCAGCAGCATTCAGGAATGACAGGAGCCAGCTGTTGAATCTGCTAAACATTTTTTCTCATGTATGTCCATACTGCAACTACCATTTGAGTTCCTCTTGCAGGTTTTCAAACTTAATGAATAACCTCCAATAAACTACAGGATGATTTTGCAACTACAATACTGGGAACAACTCCCAGTTGCCTTTTTCTTTTAAATTAAGTGAAGCTAGGGAGTATTTCCAGGCACTAGAACACTCTTTTTCCCTACTCCTAATTTGGTTTCTGTCACAATTTTTTATCCCAAATTAATAACACTGAAATAATCCAAGAGTTAGCACGGACAAAGGGCTTTTCCCAGGAGGAAGTCTGAATATGACCACCCCCCTCCTCTGGAGATTCAGAAGCAGCAGCCTGCTCTGGACCAGGTGCCCACATGCTAGTGACAAAGAAATACAGGCATTTACCTGAGCCATTTGCTTTGGCATACATTTCAGCTGCTCGTTTCAAGATCTGGTAGGTAACTTCATACTGCTCAAAGAACTTACTATTTTCAATAACAGACTGAAAAGAAAAAAACCAGATAAAATAAAGATGGGTATTAGGATTAGCAATAATTTATATAAAATTACATCAGGATACTGATGATGACATTTAACTTCATTATTCCTCCATTCATATTTTCATCATTATAAAATAATATTTTAATACCATAATTATAAAACAGCATACAAATGTCACCTTTTCAATTCAATGGTACAGCAGAGTATATAATTCAAATAAAGATTTATTTACTTTCCACATGGAAAGGTTATTTGAAGTTCCCTTATTTGCTGTCTTACTGGAAATCACTAGCATATGATACTTAGAATATACAGAAAATGAGTAACTAACAAGTTGTTTAGTGAAAACTGTTTTACACTCAAAACTAAGAGAAGTCATTTTAATAAAACAGAAATTTTCCTTCATATATGTCACCACAAAAATCAAATCCAATTGTTCCTGCACTAAGCCTTTGCAGCAAGACAGGTTACACCTTAATAGATGAAAAACTTTTGCTTTATTCTTCAATTTTTCTTTACCTCCTTTGCAATTGCCAAAAAGTAAGATCATGGAAACACTGCACAAAGAGATGCTGCTTTTCCAAAGTGTGACACAGTTCTGTTCCTTTGTGAGTGATGGTTTAGCTCTGTGATGTGTTAAAGTGCGATGAATAAATTATCTGGAAATATTTTGGTAAAAAAATTTATGCCTCTGACATTTATGCCTCCTTATCCCTTATGGCAAATGAAACTGACCTTTTTTTACATGTCTTTCAGAAATGTTATTTCCTTTAAGTGCAATACAGAATTATAGCTCTAAATTATGCAAGCACATTATATCTTGCATTACCAGTGTTAAAACAGGAAGAGAAAGGTAGAGTCTGGAATGGTTCTGTAATTTATGTTATATCTCATCCCTCTCAGCTACAAAATTAAGGAAGCATACCCCCACATATGTCTATACAAGCTTTGGAATGCCAGAATAGACAAAATCAGGCAAGTGTGATTTTGATTAAACCAGGTTTCAAATGAAGTCCATGTTCAATGTATTTTAAGCAGGAGAATCGGATCTTGTGTGTTTATAAACCCATATTATATAACATGAAAAATGCAGTTAAAAATAATTCTGCCAGTATATACCTAAAACCTTTCTATTTAAAACCTTTGACAGTTGCTATGTCAGGTTACAACAACTATCTAGTAGATAATTTAGAACTGTGTTTATAACTAAGGAAACTAGAAGTCCAGAACAATCACAATTTTTCTCTGTTCTCCTGTTAAAAAAAAAATCCGCCATGTATGAAAACCTACAGGCTTTATCATGAATTGTGTGACAGACTCATGATTTCACCTTTGCCAAATCCATGCAGACATGTTAACCTGAACCAAAACCTCCAAGACTTCATATGAAAGAGCAAAAAAAATTATATAACACTGATATCAAGAGCTATCTGAAACGTTTCCAAAAATTAAATAAAGACATTTTACTGATTAATATTGTCTACCATCTGACAAGACTCCTTGAAGAAAATAAGCAGCTTTCTCAAAGCAGTGTAGCATATGATGCTAAAAAAGTGCTGACACAGCAGTGCTACAACACATTTCCATGGGGTAAAATCCATGGATAACTGTACCTAGTATCTCCATTACAGTGGAATTTGGTACAATTTATTATTCAGGTTGATGGTGTGCAAGTCTGTGCTGACCTTTACTTCTGGTGTATGACAGATGGGTGAAAAGACATTAAGATTAAGTAAAAATCACCACTTTTATTTTTAAGCTACAGTACATAAATATTTTCCAGGCATATGTTCTATCCAGATCCTAATTACGCATGTTCCTAGAATGCTGACATTCCCCAGTCTGTTTTGGCAGACAAACAGACTTACATTTTTATCTCCTGCTAATATAATCACTCTGACTATAAGGTACTGACTACAGTCTTCCTATGTAAGATTCCTAATATACTGGAAGAGTAACATTTGTCCCTTAGTCCTAGAAAACTGGTCCCAGGTAAGCCAAAGCACATCAATTCTCTCTCCATCACATCTTGAAGGAGCAGAAGTCAAGGCCATTTCAAGAGTGAAAATGAGATTTATTTATCTTCTTGTCCTGATTTCCTCATTTTGATGTTATACAGTTTCAAAAATAATGCAAGGAAGCATCTTCCTTCCCTAAAGACCACCTCAGCATCAGTGGTCTGAATTACAAGAACAGTTGAGGCACTTGCAAACTAATATACAAATTAATAACTTCATGTTCCTCTTAAAGGAAAAAAAATAAGAAAGTTACTAAAAAGCCATGAAAATTCAAGCTATTCACTGTTTTATTATTTCCCTTGTCACCTTTGAGTAGTTTTTTTTACAGCCTTAGAAAGTAAAAAAATGGACTACGATCCCAGTTATCACACATCACTCCAGCAAACTAAGTTAATTCAAGTAATTATCTGAAGCTTGTGAAGCTTGTCCATAAAAGAAGGTTAACTGACTCCTGAATTTTTGTGTGTCCCTAACTGCTAGAGTTTAAACACTTTGAAGAGTGAGAATTTCACCTAAATTTCACTGAGTTTGAAATTTTCTTTTAAAAAAAGTGGGGACATCAGTAACTTTCTTTGCTCATTGACCTGGCTCTGAATGGTTCTGTAACTGCATTAGTTTTTTTCAGACTTAATTTTTGTGTGCAAGTTTCTCCATATGGATTAGATACAAGGGAAAAATATATTTAGACCAACCCTGCTTCTGAAAGAATCCTTCATGCCCTAATGTAGAAGTGCAGCAGTACTATCATTCTACCTACACTTGGCACTGCACGTGTGAATTTAAAAAGATGCAGCAGCGTAACACTGAAGAAGAATTTATCAATGAACACTTGTAAGTCAAGAGTTTCTGTTCCTTAACATTGTAAATGGCTGACGCAGAGCTGGAGCAAGCTCTTTCCAGAATAGAAATTTTAAAAAAGGGTTTAATATACTAATGATGAGTAGGAAAAGAAAAATCTTTCTTTAAAAGAAGAAAATTAATCCCCTATAGGTATATTATATTAAAGAAATATATGAAGGTAAAATAACATTCTGTTTTATTTGTCTTTTGGAACACTCTAAAAATATTGTGTGTGAATGCATGCCAAATGCATCCTGTGTCTTTAACTCTTAAAACTGTATAGACTCACTATAAAGTGCTTCTATCCAGGAGTAAAAGGAGATTAAATTAACTTCTCTGGAATTTCTATAAAAAGGAAGCAAAAATCCAGGATTTGGAACCTCCAGACATGCTTCCTAAATTAATCACTGGACAGTAGCTGGAATAATATTTCTCTTTTTCAAAAAATGATGCAAAGAGAATAATTTTTACTTTTAGCCTTTAGACTAAAGTTCCTCCACGGGGAAGACAGATTCACATCTGAATATATATTTCATAGGAATGCAGTCATAAAGTTGATGACTGACAAATCTGACATCTGTGTCTATTCTTTTATACAATTCTAGCAAACTTAAATATGAAAATTTCAAAAATGGTTATAAAAAGAGGACAACACCAACTTACAATATAATTTTGAAGAAGCAGTTCCACGGACTCTCGCCTTCCGTATTTGATTATCCATGATTTTAACTTTGATTCTGCAAAGACTAAGAGTGACAGCAGACGGTACTTCAGCTCCAGAAACTCCATCTTCAACAGATGGAGCTCAGATGAAGAGACAACAAAATTAAACCTATAAAATGAATCAGTACAATATAATAGAGCAATATTCATTTCTGCAGAAGAGACTGAAAGCAGTTTGGATATTTTTCTAATCTTTCACCTCATTTAGAATCTACAAACATTTAATTATGTGTGATGATATTCTAATGACTGCTCTTGAACAATAAACTAATTACATTTCTTTTTAATCATAGAAAACATCAGTTCACTTCTGTTATTAAGTTTTGCAAAGTCATTTTTCTTTTTTTTCACATGCATCCTGGCTGTTATATAACATTTCTTCCAGGGACAAGTAATTACAGCATCAGTATAAAAAAAGTACTCCTATCCAAAATTTATCCCTTATTTTGATTCTCATCAATCTTAAAAGCATCAGGTTTTTCAGTATATTTTTATGTATATTCTAGGAGGTTTTTCCATCCATCTCAGTTTGCCACTGAGCAATGTAACTAGACAGGGATCACTGCATGAACAGATAAAAAAGCAAACAGGCTTCCCTTCATGCACAAAAGCTTTTCATTTCAGATTGAAAGCCTTACCTGTCTGCCATATCCTCTAACTGGTCATGTGGAACAGGCACGCCATTAACGGACCTGGTCCTGTGGATCTCGTGGAATGCCTTTTTGTGACCATCTATGTTTTTCAGCAGATCCTGATTGGATTTTAAGAAAGAGAGAGATATTGAGAGAGTGGGGGGAGGGAGGAGAGGGAGAGAAAAGGCTCACAGTAGGCTATCTAACTAATAAGCACAGTTTTAAGCCGGCTCTGCTGACTCAATGTAGTTAACTATTTGATCGTGCTCTCACATTTCCATGCAAGGTAATGCACACTACATGAGCATTTACACCAACTTAAACGTTTACACCAGGGAACCTCCTTATGTGAAGCTCTGTTACAGCCATTTCAAACAATTAGAAAATATTTTAAAACAGGATACACTGCAAAAGGTTTAACAAAACAAGAACCCTTAACTGTATTAAATAATCTCTGAAATTCAGTCTGCCAGTATGCTAACATCCCAAAAGCATAATCCTCCTGAATTTACTCTTTAAATCTTTATAACAGATACTAACCTTTGCTAAGTATAGACTGAAATTTTAAGCAACTAATCTGCTCTACTATATATGGGAGGAAGATCTATAGCTCCTTCTCTAAGTACATATTCCATATTTAGTAAACTTTTCACTCTCTCACCATCAAAAGACTTCAGGATGGCTGTCTCAGCCCTGCACGAGCGACTGCGGAATGTGGTACCCGACCTGTATGGCTGCGATCTGAACCGTAGCAGTGCGAGCCCTACAGCAGAGCACTCTTCAGCTGTAACTAAGCAACACCGCTTCACACGGCTTCCTGGAGATTGCATACTGAAGTGAATGACTGGCAGCAGCCTTTGAAGAGATACTCTCAGCAGAGACACGTCAAGTCCCCCGAGAGAGCACGGAATGGTGGGGGGTTTTTCACTGCAGACAGACAGCTGCTAGCACAAGGTGCTCAGAAGCCTGCCAGCAAAGATCATAGAAAGGTTCCCCCTCTCTCACCTCAGGGAAAAAAATGCAGGCTTCTGCACAGATCCTACATATGTATTTATTCCTACGTGCCAAGGAAGGGCTTCTCCCCAGCCAAATCTCGGTGCTTGCACAGGAGGAATCAGTGGAAATTCTCTGGCTCAGCTCACCAAATGGCCCCACTATTCCCATCAACCCACCTGGGCTTCCATTGTTTTCTGCTTCAGCCAACACCTTGCTGTGAAGAGAAATGAGCTAGGCTTTCTCAGATGCAGGTGATGTGCTGATTTTACCATGCTGAAGACTCCTGACTGGCATAGTCTCACATAAAGGGAAGATTTGGAACAAATATCTCAGCTGTGTTTGGGACCTTGACATACAAGGGATGCAAAGGAGGCAAAGGGATGCCCCTAACATGCACCCCTAACTGGTGAGTCAAAACAAATCACAGTAGTTTCATCCAACATCAACAAGAATCTCATGAAAACTTATATACAGCATGCTCATTAAATGAAATCCTGCCCTGGGAAATGACCCTTTGATATTGCCCTTAATTCCTGGATCTCAGTAGCAATAGCAACTAAAATAAGCATAGGTGCTTGCCTGATTGCACAAGGTTTGTCCAAATAAGCTTGTACATTTTGTACTAAATTTAATTAGGCCATAAGCTATAAAGTTCACTAAAATAACCCATTTTCAGATGAGACAAAGATAAAAAGGAAGCAATGATGTCATCTGAACAAATCCAAACAAACAAACCAGAAGGCCACGAGGAAACAAGGACTGAAAAAAATACATGAATGCATTTCTGGTGCTATCCAGTAGCACATTTGGATTCATCAATTCAAATCTGAGCAACAAAACAAACTCCAGGAACAGATATAATTATATATGCTTCTCTTGAAGCTTTTTCCATCCCACTCCCATGGGAAAACTCCCCTGGCACAGATTAACCTAAATCAAAGTTTACTTGTCGGCATGGAAATCCCTCTACACAGCATTTCTGATGCAAATAAAAAATAGTTTAGGGCACACTCTTTTGTACTTCTTATGAATGTATCAAAAGGAAGTCTACAGTGTTCACATTCTAAGAACAAAAGAGTGTTTGACTTGTTAATTTTTTTTTAAACAAATGTCAAATCCTATGAATCCTGAAATCTTTGATGTTACCAAGAAATAAATGAAATTTAGTATTACAAGGGACAAGACCCTGAAAAAAATCCATATCTTCCTTAAAGATTTTAACTTTTTTTAAAATTTAATTAGTTCCTACTCAAGTTAGCAGAGCTACAATTGTTTTAATAAAAAGGAATCAGGTGACCATGAAACTTATCAGCTTTTCATGATATAACATTACTTTTTGATGAAAAAACCCTACTCGTATCCTAAACACAAAAAGTAACAAATTTACAAAAAAAGTTTTAATATAGTAGTGATAGAGGAGAAAAAAAAAAATATAAAACAATACAGCCTCAAGTACTGCCTTTCTCTACAGCATCTTTTCCCTTCCATTTACTGGTTCAGTTTCTTTAACATCTCACCAGCATATTTTTTCACCAATACATTTTTCTCACACATATTATGCAAATCCACAGAAAAAACCTCACTGCTTTGGTTTTAAATGAGAACTTGGACTCAGCATAGAACGATGGTACAATTATTTACATTCATCTGGAAAATTTCCTGTTTACCACAGCATGCTATCTGCCATCACAGATGGCTATCATGCTATCTGTCATCACAACACTATCAAAATTCACTGCATTCTCATTCCCCCCACCTCCCATGAATGTCACCTGCACTGACTATCAGCACAGTTAGTGCATTTATTCCCTTTTTCCTGTTTCACCCAATTCGTTCATACTGGTTGAACAACGCACCCAATATTATGAACTCCCTACGGAATTTTACTGTAGAAATTATAATAGTAATACCTGACCTACTTCAGGTAGAAGAAGTAAAAACACTTGAAAGCAATTCTGAATACCTGAATATTGGTTGCAAGATACACAGATATCACAGTTCAAATCACCATGACAAGATACCAATGTTTAACCACCACCAGCACAATGCAACCCACAGAAAGTAGAAACAGGAAACAATGGAGGGTAACACACAGAGCTAATGCATCCCCATCTACCTTATGTTGTTCAAGCTTCCTGTGTATTGTGTTTGCTGTTTCCTCATGAGCTTGCTGGACAGTCACTTCTTCCCTCAGAGCAGCCTCTGCCCTGTAGAGCCAAGCACCAATGGTACCCAAAGGTGCAGGAAGGGATTTATCAAGGTGTATGTGCCAATCGAGCATCTAGGAAGTAAAAGGAAAAGGACAAATTCCTCTCTTGCTGAATAATACAAATAAGTACATTTATAAAAATCATACTTTATACTGTAAAATCAAACCCCCATGTAACAGAGTATAATTGAGACATTAGTCTAGGTATATTATTCCACGTGAGTTTGGAAATTGCAGCATTCTCACAGGCAACAATATCTCTATAAGAATTTGTTGATTTATGTATTTCCCTTTCTGAATAGTAATGGAGTAACTGAAACAAATGAGAATCAAAATACCTGGAATTTTATCAGTTAATATGCACAGAAAAGGGATACAAGAACTTCTTCTGCCAATGTAATTTAAATCATCTTCCTGTATAAAATCTTTATATCTCTATATTGAACATACTTTCTATATGCAAGGTTCATATGAGTCTCAAAAGACAGTGGAGGGGAGAATATAGCAATAAAACACTGTGTCTTATTGGCAATGCCAGTTATGAGAATGAAAACATCATGAAAATTATGTGAAAACTCCAGAATAATTTTAAACAGATCCTCTGTTAAATACATGACATAAAAATATATATATTTATGCAGTATGGATATACACTAGTAATAATGTCTCCATAACTTTTAATTTGGGTCAAACAGTATAATTTGCTTAAGATTTTTCATTCAGTTGTCCAAAATTCCAACCATAAATACTAACATTAATTTATTGCTATTGAAAATAGGTCAAAAATAGAATTAAAACCTCATTTATTGGTAACATATTCAGTATTACAAGAATTAGTTTAGTTATACTAAAAACTGCTATATTAGAATTTCTCAAATAACTAGCAATTTAAATTGGAACGTTGAGTTTGGAAGTGGCATTGTGTATGCTTTTCTTTCTATCAACAACCTCTTTAACTTGGCTGAGCACAGTTACCACTCTTTCAAGTAAAGGGAAATGGGAAATCTCCAAGTCTTGTCCTTCTCTTAAAGTTCATATTCTATCTTTGAGTGATATTAAAGATGATAGTACAGTAAATATTCTCAAAACAAATACAAAATAATTCAGCAGTGCCAGAAATTTGGTCCACTTTTAGGTCCCTAATGCCCATTTAAATCAATAGCAAACAGATGTTTAAAGGAGTTCAAATTCCACACTTCATTTAATAAAAAAATACATAGCACAATGACTTTCAACTTACCCTGGAAGTAACTCTCTCCCATGCTTGCTTCACCACAGCTTGATCAAGTGATAATTTACCATCTTTCCTTACTGATTGGGTTGCAAGTTCAAACTGTTTCCTTTTTACCTCATACTGTACTCTGAAATGCTTATATGACTGCACAAAGAGAAAACTAAATCAATTGCAGTAGAGAGTGAAGGAGTTAAATTCTTTAACATTATTGAAGTACCATAACCTATGAAAATTTTGCACTGACAGCTGTCTTAATCTTTCCTAAAGAAGAATAGCACTTACCTTTTATATTTACTTGTATATTTTTTATCTATAGATAGGACTTTTGTATTTCCCTTCAGCTATGAGGTGCACACACCATATATGAAATGAGATAATAATTGATGAGATAAAACTGCAACTGGATTTAATGCTACTTGGGACAGTGGCTGCATTTAGAGAGCAGTCAAGCTTCAGGAGTAAATTTAGGCCAAGTTTTGTATTTCTGATTTAGACATTAACCTTTGAGGGAGCGAATGAAAATAAAACACTGTGTCCTGTCCTCTCCACCTGTCACTTCATCCAGCCTTCAGTCATACCTCCTATCTGAGCTAAATCGTGCAGGATCTGGAGGGAAGGCACAGACACATGCTCTCTCCTAACTAGGACAGTCCCTTTTCACACTGCTGGGAACAGCTCTGTGTTAGGCAAACCATCTGTGCACTGTCCTACGTAGCAAAGCTGGAGCTGGCATTGTAACTCCTCCACCAATAACAGGCAAGACACTTTGTGTCCTTATTTCTTTAAACAACATTATAGTGACTCTCATACTTACAGATTGCACAAAATACTGCAGTACCTGTTACACATAACGATGACAAAGATTTGTTATCATACACAATTTCCCTGCTGCTTACCTGATACTTCTCTTGCAAGCTTGTTTCTGCCACCTGTGCTCGGCCTATGTCTCTTTCAAATTGTTCTGCCCACACTTTGAGGTCTCTCAGCACCAGTCTGTCTTCCTTCTATGATGCAGTACAACCACACATTAAAAAAAACAAACCTTGCAGCCTTTTAGTAGAGCTGTCAGATGCAGTCCAGAAATTAACATCTCTGTAGCAATTCAAGGTCATTAGTTGTAGTGAAAGCAAATGTGCCCAATGCCTCTTATCATTTACCTTCTTACAGTTTAACTGAAATGCATTCTCTCAGCATGAGAGAAGTCACCAAGTAGACATGAGTCTTACAGGAGTGAAATCATGACTAACAGGGACATTGCAGAGTCAGAGGTATCAGCAGTTTTCATCTGATATTAAATTAACACAAAGTTCTTTAAAGATATCTTACCAACTAATTGTAGTCTTCAACAGATTGGCAAAGCCAATTTTCAGTTAAAAAGTTAATAGAGCTGAGACAGGAGAGGATTTTTTCATCTTTTACCACGATTTTATTAGCTGGTCTGCTAATGCTGAAAAGTTACAGGCTGATTGACTTCAGACTAATCCTTGACTTAAAGCTCCAAGTCTAGAAGTTAGCAAAATATTTAGAATATTTTTAACATAGAAAACGAAAAAAAGAAAGAAAACCCAAGTATATTAAATTTCTTCTCCTTCTGTGCCATTTTACAACTTTGATGAAAAGCATATTTGTTTACAGTTTACCACTTCAGTCTGTCATGGCACTGCAGCTTTGCAAGGCTGCAAAGTTCTCTGCAGAATTCAGTGACCTGGCAGTGGATAGAAAAACACTTCTGGGAAGTCTCAGGTCTATGAGCATGTTACAAGCAAAAGTTATCAAGAAACAAAGTGTTCTGTGCACTGTGTAAGAAGGCTGGTCAAGCAGGATACAAGTGTCCCTCTCAGATTTCCAAACAACCAGATGTTCGTTGGCTGCTAATCAGTAGCTACTTTTTGAAACCAAAGAAGCCTTATCACTGTAAAATTTGTCAGAAACAGACAAACAACAAATTTGGGTATTACAGAACAAATGCATCTTACATCTCATCATATAAGCTAATCACCTAAAATGAGTCACACTTCAAGCATTACATGAGAGAAGAAAAACTGAACCATGGGTTAAAAAAAGAGTTGTCACTGCCTGCATTTAACAAACAAAGTACTGTCTTGTAAGAAATTAACCTGACTGGGGAAAAAAGCCAATTTATGGTTCCTTTCTTTGAAAGTTGCCTAGAATTTGTAAAATATAACTTCCCCTTAATAATTTTTAGAAGATAAAGCTTTTGCTTCATTTCAGCCAAGGAAAGGACAGCCTCTGCTCAGAACAGTTAAGTTGGACGTAAATTGCACAACAGATTTGTAATTATCACAGTTGTCCTGATAGCCAGGTAACTGCAGTGAGGTTAACATGCTGTTAGAGCAGCTGTGCTGGAACCAAGTTCTCTGTAGCTTGTGCTTCTGTCTTCTGAGAAACAGTATAGCACAGATACAACACCTCCTTGCTCCAGCTATCTCTAATAATGGGCTTTCCTTGGTGTCCCAAGAAGCCAAAACTCCCAGCACATCTAAATTCTCAAATCATTTCAATATAGAGAAGGAAAATACAATTTCTATTCTTCTTGTTTGTGTGAATATAACATCAAGATTCCTTAAGAAAAGCAGCAAATTCATGACTACCCCCGTATGAGGAAGATCATAAAATAATTTAGGTTAGAAAGGACCTCTAAGATCATCAAATCCAGCCAAGTAGAATATAAAAAAGAGCATCTTAACTCATTCAGCCATGAAGAAAGAACTTTGGTATTAGATTTGCTCTATTCCTAAGAAGCTATAACTTTAGTGAGACTACTGAGATCTCTATTAGTATTTAGCTGCCAGCTCCATAAAAGCAATACTAAACTATGCATCTTAGTGGATTGAAAATACTACAGCAATCTCACTAACTGAAAATTTCAGTAAGATATTATTGATTGAACTGATGAAGGGAAGAAGTGTGCCCCAATGCTCTGTATATTACTTCTAATTCACACTATAAAATTCAGTTTCATAAAACACTGTTTCATATTTCTCATATTACTTAAGGTAAGACAGAGCATCTATATGACTGCAACTGTTCATACAGTAATCTGAGAAGAGCAGGTATTTTGCATGATTACATCACTAGTGTAAAATTTTAAATTTAAAACCCATTCTGACCAAATGTTTTTGAAATAGAGTACCTCTGGGATTAAGAATACCTTGATGGCACCTGAAGATAACACAGGAACAGCTTCACCTCTCTCAGACCACATATGGTTTCTCTGATACTAAGTTAAGAGGTACCATTTAGCCTTCTGCATTTTAAAAAACTATTAATTGAGGAAAATTTTGATCACTTTAATTGCAAAAGATGTAGATGTTTTAGCAACCACCTAACTGGATGCTATAAATTACATTGTGTAACAATGCATGATGAATCTTTTATTATTCATATGTTTTCACAGGTGTCCAGTTCAGTAAACCACTTACCACCTGCAAATTAAATTCTGTGGTCCTTGGTTGATACTAAAGCATTTTAAAGTCTCAGTTTGGGAAATCAACAGAAGAGATTCACTTTCTTAGACACCAAGGTACTTGTCATCAACACCCACCAGATTTAATGAGCTATCATTCTTAAAAAAAGTCTTTCATTAGTGTCTAGTATTCTTACTCTTAATAAAAAAAAAAAATCAAAATTACATTCTCACTGATATGTAAACTATTTTCTAAAGTCTGGCCCTCTAAAGTAGCATACAGATCAGAAGATAAATCATCAAACAGAAATTATCTAGAATAAATATAACTATTTGTGCTTTCTCTGGCATGAGGACCATTGATCTCTGATCCATCTATTTGAATTTATCTATAATCCTGTGGTTCATTCAGTATGATACTTCAAAGCAGTATTTCTAAATATTAATTTATCCTTAGACAATTCCATGAATGTTCACATATTCGTAGAGACGAACAGAATTGGAGCACTCAGCTGACAAGGAACATCAAAGAAGGTATTTAGAGAGAAGAGTTTGAGTTCTGGTGTGATAATGGCAAAAATTTGCAAAGAAAGGTTTCAGCCCAGAATCGTTATTTTATTAACTGATATGCCAGATTTAATTTGAAAATTACATAACACAGAATACTGTAGGGTTGGAAGAGCTTAAAATATAATGAGAATTTTAATTATGGACTGGAGAGGAAGTATTTTGTTCAGTTCCCTAACATGTAATTATAGACAAGGTGTACTGATCAAATTCTCAGGCACAGACACAATAAAATTTTCAACTATTACCTTTTAAATGAAAAAAAGCTTAAGTCTGTTTTTCAGGGACATGGAATCATTGTATTGCACATGTACTGAGAAAATGAAGTCCCTTCAAAAACATTTCTGCATAAATTCAACTGATTCTGCTGCTCATTTTGAAAACTCTGGCTTATATATGTACAGGTTACTGGATATATACATATATAGGTTACTGAAACTCACTCTCTGACAGCAGTATCACAGACAGAGGGTGAAAGCTGAGCCAGGCATCACCTTCAGGGATGAACTATTAATGACTAGCTGCAGAAGTAGACTAAATCCCTGGAAAAGCTCAGAAAGCTATTTTTGCAGCCGCTGCTCAGGAAATTCCTCTTACACTGGGGAACTCTGCTGGCATAAAAATGTCAGAGATGACAGGATTATCTTCTGAATTACTTGCTCATCAGAGCACAAGAAGAGAAAGACTTTACATCAGAAATACTTTGAGGGGGTGAGCTTTAAGTACAGCTAAATTTATACCATGATAAAGAAATCAGCAGAGCTTTTACCACTTCAAATCTCCTCTGGCTTAAGAAGTAATGTACTGGGGCTGTGTAAGGCTAAGGATTTATAAAGTCACATTAAAGGTGCCCAAACTTGCTTGAATGGATTGAGAATATAGGAGTAATTCTGCTATCAATATAAATCTTTGCTTCAATACATCATTAGTTAGATATACATAATATGAGATGAAGATGACCCCTTGATCCTAGTAATTTTAAAATAATCTATTTTATAAATTTATTTAGAAAAAAAAATATCCCAACCAAAACCCCCAAGAATGTGGAATCTAGGCAACTAATTGGATCAGATAAAACTATAAACACTACTGACTGACTGCAGTTACACCTGCTATTTATTTCACAATGTATTCACTTCTGCAGTCTTCCAGTTTTACCTCTGAATGCTCACTTCATATACTCTGTGTTAGGTTTCTCAACTTCTCTCAGTCAATACAAGAAAATTAGAAGTAGCTAAAAGTCTAGGATGTTTAAAAAAGTATATTCTTAAAAATATAATAATTTAGATAAAAAAGGAGCAGCACATCACACAATTACAAATGAATATTCTCCCTCCAACTCACAAGTCACACACACCACTTACACAATCACACACTCTACTATCTACTCTATAAACCTAAAGACATACAAAAATATCCATCTAAAATGAGATTAGATGTGTAAAAATATTGAACTATAATCTAATTATTTCATGTTTATACTTAAGAAAATCAAGAGCATAGTCTGAGCTTTATTATAGGAATGTTGACTTTCTTTTCTATATTTCTGTGAAGTTATTTGCAAAATTAGGTGCTGAGCTGTTAGGGTCAGCTCATGTAAGAGAGCAGACCTAGATTCATCATGTTAATATATTGCTTTTCAGGAAAGATAAACTTAAGGTTGGTAAACTAATATGCATTAAGCCCCCCAAAATCTCAATTCAAATAAGTGCAGGATTAAAAAAAGGTAACAACCATGAAAGGTCCGATTCAAGCAATTATTCTGAGCATACACCCTTACCTTAAATTTCATAAAAGAAATGACAAAAGTTGGGATTGCTTGAAGTTCCTAGCAATATGAAACAAATGGGAAAACAAGAAGCAAGGAAAAAAAAAAAGAAAAGAAGCAAAATAAAATAAAGCAAAGCAGGCAGAAAGTCCAGAGAGAACAGTAAGAGCCACACATGTAGGAATACAAGAAGTACTTAGAACTATTATCAAGCTCATGTGTCTGTATTATATCTAGTGAAGTAATTTTCATATTAGATTCGATTTCCAGATTGTTAGTCACTACATGATTTATTTTATCTGGAAAAATAATTACTTACCTTAGAGTCACTGTGTTTCTTTGAGATATGTTGACTACATGAGTTCATACATGTTCATAGCTGGTCCATGCATGAGAGATTAGACCCCTTCTAATTCTGAAAATGCACATGCAAATAGCTGCTCCCTCTGACACCAAATAAGGGATAAGTTTCAATCATTACTCCACTTCTTCCAATGCAAATTCTTTATAAACTGAGCATTAAATAAGAAGGGAAGATGAACAGGAATTTGTGTGGACAACATATCTTGAGGAAACACAGTGACGGCTGAGCTGGGTGGAGGTGGGGAAAGAGGGTTAGAAATCTCCTCTTGCCCTCCCTCTCCCTGCCAAAATTCACCCAGACACATTCCAGTCTGAAGTAGGATCCTTCTAACTAAATGTAGGCATCTGCAACTAGGATAGTTCCTTTTCACTCCTTCAGGCAAGGTAGATAAAACCAGCTGTATCTAGCATCTACTGTCCAACTTATTCTACAGCAGGCACTGTCAGGGAAAATATATTCTTAAACAAGAAATTAGGATTAGTCCAAGAGTTCAGGGGACAAGAGTCTTGCAAGGTTATCTCTACCAGGTACCTGGATTGTGTGATAAGTATTTCTTTAGACTATACTTCAGCAGGATGACAGAGAGGCTAAAAATAGGGGGTTATACTGGTCACAAAAACAAGAAGTTTTTTAATCATCTGCAAACAATGTTTTATATATCATTACCTAAGGGATGGATTAATCTGACTCTGTTTTATCTCTATTGAAATGCTCTGCAGCACAGGCTTCCAGAAGACCGTTTAAGACACTGCCTTAAGAAAGATGTATCTGGGGAAGTGTTTATCTTTTGCTGACCACAGGTGGAGTGTTGCAAACTTTTTAGGTTTTAAAGGTGAATTCTATTCTAAGTAACTAAACTAACCATGGACAAGAAAAAGGAACATAGCTCTTCCACCAGGAAACAAAGAATGATGACATGAGAAATTTAGTGCAATGTCAAACCCCTATTTTCTTTTCAAAGTCTGGAAGTTACCGGTTTCTGCAGCATGACATGCAAGGGGTCAGCACTTGTACCAAAATTTATGTGGCTTGCTAGTGGAATATCTAAGAAGTGCTTCTGATATCAGCATGTTAGCATGTCAAACTGATTTGTGTTGTTCTGCTTCCCAGTAATTCACATGGAATTCCAGATGCAGCTCATTATGTGCCCTTCCATAACTCATGTGCTGGCAAATCTGTGGGTACAGCCAGAGACAGGCAGGGCATGGAATGGCTCAATCCTCCATTCTCCTGCATCATCTCTGTATAAAGCTCAGGGGAAGGGGGTGAGGTTGGTCCTCAAAACCCAATCCCAGCATGGCAGAAGGCCTGGCCAAGGCTGTTGGCAGCAGAAGCTGCCCTGTGTGCCATGGTATGAGGATGGCAGGGCAAGCTCAGCCTTAACAGGCCACAGAATGAGGCTTCAGTGCTCACTCAATCCCTTCAGCAGCCCCATTGCTTAGTGGGATGCTGAGACATTGGCACAAGTATGTGCCCAGATTAATGCTGCAGGAAGGAAAATAGTAAGTTCGGGTACTCAGGCACTGGAATCTAACAGCAAAGCTACCGCTGCCTTAGCCTCACACACTCCTTTCAAAGCTCTTTTCTACCTCTGTAGGGAATGCAGAGAAACACAGATAAAAATTGCTGTTTCTTTCTCTCTTGCTGGGGCTGAGCAGATTGTCTCAGCAGTGCTTCCCGTGTTTGCCATGAAGAAAGCAAATCAGCACTAGGAAGTGAGTCATGATAACTTGGCACTGCTGAGCACAGCACTCCAGTGAAAAGCCAATGCACTAGAGCCTACACAAAACAAATTCCAATGAAAAAACACGACTGAAAACAATTCCTTACAACAAAGAGTTAAACATCAGTGTGAAATAGAAAAGAACCTCTGCCAAAATTGTAAATGCCTCTCAAGCATAAAAGCCCAAAGAGTCTACCTAAGCAATATCTTGGCCCATTCTTGTTCTTATCCAGAAACCCAGTGTGATAGAAATATAAATGACACATTGCTTCAGGTAACAAATTAGTACAGTATCATTGGTGTTATGCTTAAAAACCTGTTAAGGAACTTTAGGATCCATTGGTTTGCTACTATTTACAATAACTGTTAGTGCTATTTTTTGCTCCTGGTACCCCTGAAAAGAGGAAAATATCTGCAAGATGACCATACTATTTTCTCTACCTACTGAACATCTGCAAGACTTGTTCCTTTATTCTTGGCTAATCTTTCCCAGTTTTCTTAGTGTGCTTGTCACTTGAACTGCTCATCACAAGGAAATATAATAAACCAAAAGAAAGCTACAAAATGTATTTATAAAGCCCCCCCTTCATTATAAACTGGTTTTATAGTTATGCAAGAGAAACTTACTTCATTCTCTGGCACATCAGTCACTGTATGATGAGGATCAGGATAGTACTTCAAAAACTGGGCTACATAGGTCATGACAGACTTTTCATCTGGCTTTTCAACATCCACATCTAGACAAATAAAAACATGGAAAATAAAATTTTTAGCTGAAGGGCATAAAATGCTGCTTAAATAGCTAACCACAATGAATTAGCACATCTGGCTTAAGACACACCAAGTAGTTGAAAATTCTTCAAGTTGAAAAATTCTTTTTCAGCTAAGTATTAGGTACCTTCTGGGTCAAGGAGCCTTGGGATTCCTAGTTCTGCTTCTGCAATTGCAAAGGCTTCTTCCAGGTTTTCTCTATTTGACCTTCCCCTCACTTTCTCCATGTCCACTAAATCTGGGCGGATAGCATGAATAACAGAATGAAAAGCAACACCACTCCTCCAACTTTGTCCAAAATCTTTGATTTCAATTCCAACTTGCCTAAAAAATATGAAAGGGAAAGAAGTTACTAACAACATCAGGACTAAATGAAACAGGGAGAGATATGAATGCTCCACCCAGAGGTAACTCATTATTAAACCTAAACCACTTGTTCCTGCCCAGTTAGGTCAACTGCAGTCCCATTTACCCACTGCATAAATTCATTTCTGCCTATGAAGATCCAAGTGTTTTTTATCATATACATGATGTATTTGTCTCCAGTGTGCTTGCTAGAGCCAATAAGCCACAAAGCAATGAGCAATGGAGGGTCAAAGTTCTCAAAGATGTTATATGACACACACAGAGTCTGTGGATGTACACACTTCCAATCACTGTTATCTCCCTCCCTATAAATTTCACTCCATTAAAACAGTTGAAACAGCTGCAGTTCACTTAGGTACATCAGTATCATACAAATAAAATTCAAAAAAACCTGCACTAACCTGTTATTTTTTAAAATGATAGCATGAAGAGCAACATCACTGCTGTTTAGGGGAAACTACAACACTCAAATTTCTCTATGTTCTTATCAAAAGAATGAATGCTACTATAAATTCATATATTTACAATACTTAATAAAAAAGTTTATTTAAAAATAAAGACAAATGATCCAGAAATAGCAATATACAATAAGAAAGTAATCAGAACTGAACCACACATCCAAATCACTGCTTCTTTTACCAGTAGTTCTGAAAGGTATGGTGATTCACAGACAGCAAGATGGTTTCTAACTTGTTCTGAGCAAGCAAGCATCCTTTCAGGACACTAAGACACTAAGGTAGTCTTGCCATTGGGAGGTTCACATAACTGTAACTGAGAACAGCTTCATTCAAATCTCACTGTGATCAGTGAAACACTTTCACTGACTTTAAGGAAGTAGCCCTTGCAAACAGTGTGAAGCAGGCCCAGGTACCACTAGGCATCACTCAGCTTCTTTTGGCATATTTTATCAACTCTTCCCAATAAAACTGACAGCTTAATTTATGAATCTATTTTCCTTTTGTCTGTTTGCATGTCTGGAAATAGAAACTGATCACTTTCCATTGCCAGTGTCTTACCAACAACAGTGCAAAGGAAGAAATTCAAATTAGACAGCACTGCACTACGAATTACTGTATTCTACCTATGCATAAGTCTGAATCTTTGCAATTACATTTATTTTCTCTGAGGCATCATCCAATAACTGACCATTTCCCCTCTATATTTTGCACAATTGATGTCTTGAAATAGCAGTGATTCTTTAGTTTGAGCAAATAAATCCAAGTTATTTTACATCTCTGATTTTCTTAGTGTGGAAACTATCAAACTACTACAGTATTTTTGATATAATTTATGAGAGGGTTAATGCCTTTTTGAAAGCTGAAACAGCATGGGATAATCTTACAGAATAAAGGAAAAAATTATAAAGTTAACTAGACATAGCAAGAAATAACTCCAAAATAACTTGGGTTAGGAAAAATGAAGATTCAGCAATTTGTGTAATAATATTTAAAATGTATCAAGAAACTACAGAGGGATATACATAACTTTTCACCACTTTCCTTTCAACAGCAAGTTGTTCCTCCAAGCTTTCACTGAGGAATGCTTAATCAGAGTGGTACTGGCAGTGTCACACCAAGAGTTTTGGCAGCAGGACTAATGCACTGTCATTCAAACATCTAATTCCCCTTTCAGCTCCTCATTCTGTCAGAGATAATC
Organism: Melospiza georgiana; assembly: GCF_028018845.1. Lineage (NCBI taxonomy): Eukaryota > Metazoa > Chordata > Aves > Passeriformes > Passerellidae > Melospiza > Melospiza georgiana. Next base: position 68,741,239 of record NC_080432.1, on the reverse strand, counting down.
CCATTCATTAGTCACAAATTATAAAATATGATTGCATGCAAAATTAATGTAAATCATTAATTATTACTTGATTTGTTGTATGGTGGTAACATTTAGCAGCCTCAGCTATCAAAAAGAATGTGGTGAGGGGATCTATAATTATATATAGAAGAAGGTACTATATAAATAAAGAGCAAAAGGATGATCCCTGACTGAGAGAGCTTAGAATGTGAGCAAAAAGCTTTCACTTAAAATATAAAATCAGTTAATCTGTAGTTTACTTACTTTGCTGCTGTGTACTGTAACCATTTTAACAAAGCCTTCCTGGCACTTCCTTGGACCTTGGTTACCACCTTCCGTTTGCTTGGGGGACTTGCAGTTTCTGAACTGACAACACTTTCCACAGAAGAAGCACTGCTAGACAAGGGCTGCAGCTGTGGGAGGTTGCTTGTAAGCTCTTCAATCTGCAGGGGAAAAAATGTGAATGAACTCTTTGTAGATAACCTTCTTGATTCACACCAGTTTCTTTAATAATTTCCCAATACAACTGTCTAAATAAAGTTGGGCAGAAGCTATAGTTAACTGTGTTTTATTTAAGCATACATTACAGGAGCTGTAGAAACGCTAATGTGCCCAGGTGATGGTCTTAAATTCAGAAGCACAAGGCATCTAACAATTATTGAATTCACATCCTACAGCTAGAAAAATATACAAGTGTGTCATATTATCTATTATAGCAAATTATCATCACAACAGAAGACAATACCTTACAGGTAGTTTAACTTCAGATTATAAAATAATCTACTAATTTCAGAAGAGTGCCATTCAATTAAAGAATGGCAGTGACCTCATCTAGATAGTTTTTTACTTCCTGTTGTACTGTTGTGGCATAAATTCAATTGTATAAAAAGGTACTTAGAGGTACCTTGTGATGAAATAGTGAATGTACTGCAGGCAAAGGGCATTAAAAGTGCTTGCTGAGGGTGTAAAATGGTAATTATGCTTTTCATCAAATGAAAATATTAATTTGATTCTTTCAAGAACATTAATTTGACTAACAATTTCGTTCCTCTACATGATAAAGCTATATCCAGAGGAAGTTGCAGGATTTTTTTATGCTGTCCTCTTAAAATCCAAAGTTGTCACATCACAGAATGAGTCTGCCAGAATGAGAACCACAGCTCTTGTGGAATGCTGTTTTCAATCATGTTAAAATTATGTATCTGCCTGTGAGAACTAAAGGAAAGGTCAAAAAATGACAAAAATGATGCAGAGAACTAGAGTCTCAGTAAGACTGAGAAACACAATCTTCTCTCTTCATTTCAATGAGCTATAAATTAAAATGTCAATATCATTCTGACTAACTTTTATTCTGATGAACTCTGAACTACAAAGGCATCAAAGTGGTTGGTGCTGAGAACAGCATCCCTGAGACATCACAAGGGAGCCAAAGAACCCCATAAAGAAGAGCAATAAAATTAGTTGTTATTTTGAGTGCTGAACAGTGACTCACTTTGTTAACCCATATGGACAGGATTTAGAAGCCAGTTTTACCTCCCACCTAACTTCAACAGAATGCAAGTGATTTTTCCTCTACAAATTCAACCCACTCTCAATCTACATGATTCACAGCTAAATTTCATCCTTGCAAATACCTGCATCTGCCAGTGAAATCACCATGTTTACATGTATGGTCTGAGAATAATTACTGACTGACATCCAGTGCACCGTAATTAGATGTTCAGCACAGTCACCACTGAGGCTGCTGAAGATACTCGTACCAAGAATCCACAATTCTATTCCTTTCCACTTTTGCTATGTTGTATTCTTTAGAGAAAGCAGAAGAATAGGCTTCAGTGATGAAGGAACTCTGCTCTAGACAAAGACCAATCTATTCCACAGACAAGCATCTAATTTTATGCAATGTGAAGCACCATCACTTGTTGCTTCATTCAGGATCACATCCTCAGTAGATGACAAAGTGACTTAGCTACAGTGAAAGCCTGGAACTACATCAGTTCATATAAAGTGATGATCTGAACAATTGTTTGAGCAAGTGACTCTGAAGTACAAAAAAAATAGTACCTGAAAATACAAAATTATGGTCCACACCAAGCCAAGCACAATAGAAGGCCTCCCATCAGCAATATCAGTTGAGTTTATGTTGACAAGCTTAATCTATACAGAAAAGAAAATGTGTTACTACCACACACAAAGTATAGCAATTAAGAAATGCATTTCAAATAGGTTCTATATTTGAAATGCATTTCTGCAATCAAACAAGATTCTCAGTTAAAAAAAACCCAAATATTCAATAGTGCAATTTCACATTAAGACAATTATAATTTCACATTTAGAAAGGTTTTGCAGATAATGGAAAACTTTTAAGACCGATCCATGCTATTATATGTAGAAAAAATAATTTCAAGCAGAAAGAAAAATAAAAATTAGATAGAAACACTGTACAAACCGGAGATCCTCTGTATACGGACTAGCATGAAAAGCAAAAGGAAAAATATGACACAAAAATAAACTTTAAATGATTAATTTTTAGGTAAATGCATTAATCCATTTTTAATGTAAAGAAAGCACATTTTTGGCCAATCTTACAATAAAATTTTACCAGGAGAACAAATTAAATACTCTGCAACAGATTTTAAACTATGCAGGGTTTTATTGATAAAGTTCTAAACCACGTGTAATAAAAAAAAGAAAAGTGAGTTTAAAAATAAAAATGTAAAAAGGAAAGGGGTGGAAAAAGCATAAAAAAAGAAAAGGGAAGAAAGAATACTAGGGTTCTCCTGCAAAGAGCATTTTATTGTAAAGGATATCACAACCACTGATTAAGGCCCCTTTGTGAGAGAAGCCTAACAATAGCTCTTTTGAAAATAGAATGGGAAAAAATTAGTTGTCCAAGGTCAAATTAAGTTTTTCAACAGAAATGGGAACAGATTTCATGACTATTAACTCTCAACTGCTAATCTACAGTCTGAATAAAATACCACCCTAAAATAAATTCATAAGATAGATGGAAAAAAAGAGAGAAATGTATGATAAAGAAAAATACATGCAGATAATGCTCTAGGAAATGAGATAAAAAAAGTAATATTGGAAAGTTAGCAGCTATGTTAGTACCTATTTCCTCAGCAAAACTAAGAGTCAGACACCAATCACGATAAAAATATGAATGACTGCCAAAGTGCCCATCTACCACAAGCCTGTCCAAGGACAAAGGTTGTAGATAAACCCTGGTGAGCAGTCTAAAGAAAAGATGGAGAATGACTTCAAGCAACATCATTTGTCTCTCCGAAACAGAGAAATAATTGTATTTTTCTGAATAAGCAGTTGGAAATCCAGTAGATAATGTCAAGTGCAAACAAAATGCTGTCCGGACCTCTAAGTTTTTTTCCAAATTAAATCTGCACAGGCTGCTTTGGAAGAGGCACAGCAGAAGTCCCTATAGCTCACATTTTTAATCCTCTCCACGAAGAAGTCGACAAAACTCTAGGAAAAATGACATTACTAGTTCCTCCACCAGTCAATAAGGAAAATTTTCCATTCCTTATCTTAAAAAAAAAAATTCTCTCAGCTGGACCAATTCCAAGAAAAGCTTTTGTTTTTCTAGAAAGTGAGGTTATTTTAGTATCTATTACCAATGGAAGACTTACATGGACTCAGCTAAAGCTTCTGATTAGGCTACTGTTCACAGAAGCACAGTCTATCTAGCCTAGTTATTGAGTTACCTTTATTTTATACACCATTAAGATGGATCCAGAACTACAAAGAAAATCAATTTTGTCCAGAATAGTATCTGTTAATTGTAAGCTGTAGTTCATAGTGTAACAGGATGTCCTAGGTTACAATATTAAGATGCATTCTATTCCCATCCTCAAGAGCTGCTGAAAACCAGGAAGGGCATTGCTTCTTCCTTATCTCCTGTTAATGGGCCCATCAATGTCTTGCCTCATGACTCAGAGATATAACACCTTCCAGGAGCCATTTCTGTTTATTGGGCCCACCACATGACTCAGAGAATCCTATCAGCCCATTGTGAGATGCTCTACCCAGGGGGGAGGAGTTAAGCATCCTCACCTAGATATAATCTGAGATTTGGGATAGAGCAGTCAGTCTTTCTACTGGATTGCCAGAGGAATAATTGTCTTCTCCACTGGATCATCAGAGGAAGACCATACCCCTTCTACAGGATCACTGCTCCAACAGAACCACATTTGCCACTCCAGGAGGACTGCAATCCAACTGGACTGCTACCAACACCCAGACCAACAGGGTGTCAGGTTGTATTCTGACTTTGTCACTGGTTTTTCTTTTGTATTATTGCATGTATTTTGGTTTTCCTTTTCCTAATAAACTGTATTTCTGACTTGGAATCTCTCACTGGTTTTGCTTTCAAACCAGAACACAGGAATATTAGCAGAAGTCTCTTTGGACATTGAAAACAGGAAGTTGATTAAAAGTGTAATAAGGTTTGTTCATGGGAGAGCCCACAGAGGAAGGACATCCTGTCTGTGTTTGTTGCCCTTTGGTTACAACCCAGGGATGGCATCCAGCTGCTGAAAGGGCATTTGTTGTCTGAACAGTATCCCCACCTCCTCTGGGAGGAGAAGGGTGACAGGATGGATAGAGGCATCCTTTGGGTTGGATTCAGCTTATGGAACACTGCTATTGGCCACCCTGATTTGCTGACAGCCTGCATATTTCCAACTCCCTCTAGAAGAAAATCCGGGACATTAACGCAACTACTAAGATGAGTCCGCACAAAAATCCTGAGACAGCAGAAGGAAAAACACAGAGCTCTGGCAATCTTTCCTGATCCTTGGCAGGGCCAGTTTTCCAGCTGCACTGCTATAATATTTGTGGGATCCAAGAAGGGTAACCCACCACGCTGTGACATGGAAACTAAGGAAGTGCGTCTCTTTTGCTCTTCACCCCAGCCTTGCCTTATGCCTTGTATTAACAAACTATACTTCCTCAGGTAGGTAGATTGTGAGCTAAAATGGACTTTTGCATCAGAAATATATTTTTCTTTGCTTTGGTTATACATTTTCAATTTAAAATCTTTCCAATTTATTTTTACAGGCATCTGCTAAGATTGTTTCCCATATAACATAGCTGCAATTAGGTCTAGATATCAGAGAGTCAAAGGCAGGGAAAGATTGCCAAAATCCAACAAATCCCAGTGAACAGTATTGTGCAGACTTAAAATTCATCAGGTGTAACATCTGCATTGACAAACACTGAAGTAAAATGCAGAAATTAGGGGACAAAATACCTATAATCTAAAGAAAAAAATCCAGATCTGAGTAATTACAATCCAGAGAGAAGTCAAAAAAAAGGGTAGAAATACATTGCTTTTTTATGATATTCAGCTAGATGAAAATGAGTTTTAAGTTTTCTTCTTTTGTTAAATTTTTTTTTTCTTTTCTAAAACAGCCACAGCACCAACTGCACCACAATAAATCCAGGAATTAGCCTGAAGTCCTGGCAAGCTAATAAGTTTTCATATCTGTATGAAAACTAAATTTTAATATTCCCTAAATTTTCATATCTGTAATTTCAGGGAATAGATTTTTCACATGTAAAATCAAGTGAAGATCAACCAGAAATCTATTCTTTAAATTATAATTGAGTGTCTCTCCTGAACTGAAGTTCATTCTTTGCTGAGAACAACAACAGGAAAGTAGAGATCATGAGGAGTCAATAAGCACATTTAAAAAAAAAAAAAAAAAAGAAAATCCTCCAAGGTGATTGATTATTAATTTAAAAAACAAAAAACACAAGCTTCACCCTATGCATTGCCACATATTAGTGTTGGACCTTTTTTACTCTACAGCAGCTTTTAGATATTGTGTAGAAACTGAAGACTGCATACATAGCTCAAATTTTGGAGAATAAAACCAGATGGGTGGATACAAATAATATCCTTATGGAGACAAAGGGAAAAACAAAGTAAAACCAGGGCTAAGAGCTACCATACCTACCCGTCTACCTTCCAGAAACTTTAGAGCTGTGCCAATGTTGGCAACCCAGTGAATTCGCTTCAGCTGACGCCCCTGCTCACAAGGCTTAAAGAGAAAGAACAGATTAAACTCCAATCAGATTTATGCCTGTTTGCTTCAAAAACTGAACTTTCAGATTTATTGTCAATGGCTTTATAAAAATGCTCCTTGGAACAGTGAAATTGTTGAATTGTACCTTTGCATGTACATCAGAGGGAGGACTGACAGATACAGGGGACACAAGTGTGATAATGCCATTATAAAAAAGTTACATATGACTTAATCTCAGGATGCAAACTGTTGGCTTCGGTCCATAAACATCATGAAATCCGAGAGATTTTTTTCCCAACGCAAAATAACTATTTTTGTACACATGCAAACACACACATATATATGTGTGTGTTTACATACATATATGCATTTGAGAGAAGACCACATTCTCTCAGTGAAATATTTTTGCCTGCAATGTGTAAGTCAAAACTGTTGTTATTTTAAAATCAGTCTTCAATGGAGACATTTTACCTAAGATTTTTCATCCTATCTCTCTAGTACCTTACTGGCAATTAAAACCTCAGCCAAATTCCCATAAAGAATGAATTTCACTGAACTTGAGACATGTAGGCTAAAAAAAGAGAGATTTTCAAAAATTCAATCAAGAACATATGCTAGGTTTCTAATACCGGACAGTAGAATTAAATTCCCCATGGAATTTTCTACTGTAATGCAAATGTGCAACTATTGTAATTTAAATTCGTGTTCATGATGTTACAAATGGCTTTAACAAAGGCCTACGATAAATTCTGAATCCCTCCTGCAGTTTCTACAGGATATCATATGCTGGTATACATAACCTTTAAGTTTACCAGACATTATTCTTATTTTGGAATGTCTCTTGTCTTTCCCTAACTAATACAGGCAGGATACAATCCAGCGAATTTCACTGTAACAGGTGCCATCACTAAAATTCTTTTTCTGTTTTACTACTTCTGGTTTGCCACAAGAGGGAGGCTTTCTGTCTCAGACTGACAGAAACTGAAAGGGATATATTTCAATGGAGCAGAAACACATTGGAAAGTACGGCTTTATCCCATTTCACAGTAAAATCACTTTTGCAGTTTGATTTATTGTCTAATTTTGGGGTTCACCTGCAATCAAAACAGAGGTGAAATACGAAAAGGAGAGCAAACTGCCTGTATGTGAAGGAGCCTGAAGCCAGCTAAACAACAGACTACACTGCTTCTTCAGATGCTGCCACCTGATCTGCGAGCTGGTTTGGGGAAAGTCACAGCCCTTGCGCTAAAATAATTTCATTTTTTCCCTCCATGCACAAAACTAGCTTGCCTCCCAAAAGACAGCCTATTTGCTGTGGGCACACCATCCTCTCTTTACATAACTTGGCTGTGAAAAAGCCATTTGGCATCATTTAAGGCTCTTTACAGTAGCAGAGCAACTGTCAATGCAAATGGATATAGGCCCCCATGAAATTTGAGGAGCTTGTTTGAGGTTTTTTTTTGAGTCAAAGCAATAAATTTAACAGAAAAAGTCTCATTTTTTTCCAAGATGCACAGAAGTAACTTGCAGTTTAAACCCTGATTTTGTCATAGCGGTAAAACCCAGATGAACTGCAAAGACTAATACAAGTAAGAAGTTTTTAAGAGCTACATGGCAAAATTAATAAAAATGTGTAATAATCAATAATCAAGCATGCCTGCAATCATATGTAATAATGCTGTGTAATCAGATAATCTACTCAGTGAAAACCTTATTTTCCTATGAAGGAATAAGTTTTGTTACAGTAGAGAAATATAGAAACTTATTAGAAAATTGTACCCCACAGAAGTTATGCAACAATCTTGTATAAAGAAGTAGAAAGTTTTTGTAGAAGGAAGAACTTACCAACTTCTGCCCTGAAAGAACCTCCAGAAGGGCAATTAGCATTACCCCATCTTTGATATCCTCAAACAGGTCATTCACCAGCATGGGAGGATTGCGCTGAAAAGGGAGAAGGGTTCAGATATCATAAAGGCTCACCAGTACTGCACCCTAATATCAGTCTTCATGAACAGAAACCCAAAGAGAGTGGCTGGTCCTCTTCTTTGTATTTTATAATTTTTCATGTCAACATATCCTTTAACCACTGCTTTGCCACCACATTGTTTATTAATATTTCTGCCACAGGACTGTAAAATTTTGTGGATTTCTGCAACTGAAGACACAAAAGAAAAACCTCCTTCCCCCTGCAACAAGCAGAGAAATAAGCCAACAGCTGCCTCTGGTTCTACAAAGCACACACAATTTACAGATGTACTATTATAGTCACATTTCAATCCATCAGATTACTTCCCTTGTGTTAAGTATTTCACAGAAATTTCACTCTCTCATTCCAAGCAATAGGAGGAGCTGTATGAAGGGAAAATCCCTAGAGTAGCAGAGCAGGTTGAGTGATGCTGCCACTTCTCACAGCTGACAGTTGTTACACTGAGTTGCTGTATTTTCTCTCCTCTCCTCCAGCCTTGCAGGCTTTGGGTGCTGTCAGCACTGTCTCAGCTCCTACTTAAGACAAATTGCTAACCAAATGTGTTTACCTACACAAGAACAACAATGACAATACTCAAAAATATGTAAACAGATGATATTTTAGAAATTTCAAATAACAAGGTCACATAATGAAACTCTGTATTCTTAAATGCACACCAGTTTGTGGAATTATGACTCTCAGCTGGTCAGTAGTTTAATGATCATAAAATGTCTCCCAGAAACAAAAAGTTTAAACTTGGTCCAGCTGACAAATAGAATAGGCACCCTCCAACATCCATCAGCTTGTGAGAATTCATAAGCCTTATGATGATGATAATAATACAAATAATGATAATAATACTAATACCTGTTCATTCACTACAATTACAATGAGACTACAAAATTCTTGAAACTACTTTACGTTTAATAATTTACTTTTGGGGTACTTGTTAAAAGAAGTGCTTGCACAACAAATTATCTATTCTTCTACCTATTTCCATCTACATTTTTGTGTAGAAATAGAAATTTGAAATGATGAATCTAATAAATGAAACATTGCTTTTGAAAAGGTAAAACTGCAGTAACAAATTTGGAGAAAGAAAAAAGATTTCAGCTCCCCAAATTAAAAAAAAAATCAGCTTGGATAAAATATTATTTCAATAAAACATAACTTTGGTATAAAGTGAAAAAAAAAGAACTGTGCTGGAAGTAGACTTCATCTCAGATTTAACATGCTCTAATAGTCACACTAATAGAAGAGCCTATATTTTCATGTATATAAAATAAAGTAGCACTACAACTCATTATGAGGGTGTATTAAGTCATAGTTCTTTTTGATTTCCTAGCAAAGCTATAGATAATGTTCCTCCTTGGATCATGTTCTTCCTTAATATAACACCAAAGAAATCAATGAAGCAAGTGGGTCACTGAAGATTAATTTGTCCCAGTCTTGCATCACAGGCAGTTGATACAAATGCAATTAATTTTCCTCACCTTCTATGTTATCATTTCCTGTTTGAAGCTTGGAGCAGCTTTGGTTTTATCAGCATTACCACATGACAAAACACTGAAGAATTATGTGCTAAAGTAATTCAGCCATAAAGACAAGAGGATTACAGCAGCTGCCATCCTAATCCAACAGGAGGTGAAGGCCTGAAAAAACCACCTATCCAAATGCCCCAGTAGTGAGGTTTGTCTATTGAAATTGACTCTACAGCAATGAAGAGAGATGGGTTTCTTAGAAAGGGCAATTTAGGATACATTTAGTTTGAAGGGTATGTGAGATTTACAGTACCCCGTGATTCTGGTGCCCATAATGTGCTTGATAGACAACCTTTTTGAGCATAACACAGCTCTCCTCTCACTTGTGTGCTTTGGTATCCTTACTCACAAATCAAGGTAGAAGTCAAAATTTGTCTCATCCCAACATGAAGCCAAAAGTCATCTGGAGGTCATCTGCAAAGCAAGTCTGGGAAGCACTTCAGTTTTCCCCAGTGTATAGCTTCACTCTGTAGTTAAAGCCTCTGGTTACCCAGGCCAAACTCTTGCTCTGAACCACCAGAGTGGTGGTCTTGACAGAACACCACCACAGTGGTGGTATTGAGTGGTATTGACAGAAGCTACAAAAATTAGATTTACACCCAAACTGAGGCTTGGTGCTATGGCAAGGCAGTGAAAGCATCCCAAGCAAATGAACATCTACAGTACTTACTACTTGAATCAAACATCGGTTTGGGGAAAAACAGCTGTAGAGACAGCACTGAATAAGATGAAAAGCTGAAAAGAAAGAAACCATCAAGCAACAAAGCTGGTAAGAACTCCTGCTCTGAAGTGTGAGAATCACAATTGTCCTTAAGTCAGCAAGCTGAAATGCACTTTTTGTTGCTGGAAGGTGGCATAATTGCAAATTATGTGTTCAGCAGCACACACCATGGATGTTACATCAATAAAACTGGATCTTTACACCAATAAAACTGGAACAGAAGGCAGATACAATACCTGTGTCACAAGATGCCCTGTATAAGACCCCTCTAATATGGAAATTTAGTTATTTTTTATTATTTATGTAGACTGCCAGAAACGTTCTCAGTAATATGCTATGTAATATAATGCTTTACACTATCCTGAAAATGTTAACACCTAACTACAAGGAGGTTACAATCTCATCACATTTCATAAATCACCTTTTTTTTTTATTTAACTACTCTACTTTGGGCACATAAGCATGGCATGATGATTATTATTATTTCAGTCGCTGAGTTATATTTCTAGTGGCATATATAGAAAAAGAGTCCTCTTCTACACAAGTATAGATTTCAATCTTATTCCCTGTGTTGATACAAATGCTAGCTGATACTGAGAAGTTCATACATACTTATTTATTATACATGGACCACTGCACAGCATGGCCTAAGCTACTTAAATGTTTTCTAGCAGATCCTCCACTGATATTAACACATCTTCTGTTGGAATGGGTTAATACCTACTCCTTGACTGCACATATAATGTCAAATGAAGTGAAAGATGAAGGTAAACACTGATTACTCTTTTGCCTCCAGAAAAGAAAGTTTTGGGGCTTTTTTACGCTCTATTCACTTAGAATATATTGAAAACTTTTTATTGATTCAGACTTAACAACTTTTCACTTAGTTCCTTAATGCACTGCCAAAATACTAATTGTAAATCAGTAAAAGCAAGGAAAGAAAACTAACTTAAATTTTTGCTGTTCTAAAATGTTGAATGTACTTCAGATTTTGGTTTTTTGCACTTAAGGGTATAGCCCTAGCAATGCAATCAGCTGCAATGATCCTAATACACTCTGTTTTGAATGTTGGAAAGCCTGTGCAAAGAATTCTCCTATAATAGTAAAGAAAAACCTTCAATTATAAACTTTTTGAACAAAATGTATTGGCAAAAGTCAGAATATACTTCAATGAATAATGAGACATTAAATCTGACCAACTTATAAGGTGGTCCACACTATGATTTCAGGTGCCTCAGTACTTGATTAAGCTTTTTTGCAAGCTTCTTCGAGAAAGAAAAACAGCAAATGCAGATTAATGATCTGCTACATATTGCATTGCATGAATTCTACTAAAGACTCCTTTATTGCAGTTTATCCAACCACAATAGTGCAGTTTATAGTAATAATGATATTTAGGAACAGTCATGTCCCAAGGAAGGAATCACACTCAGAACACGTAAATTCACATGATCTGTAGGAGGAATACAAATTAAATAAGAACGAATCTTCAAGGCTAATAAACTAGATTTTTATAATATTAAATATTTATTTAAATAACTGTTTTAGAACTGATCATAAATGGAAACTGTGGAAGAAATGCTGTGCATAAACTCGTTGCTCTTAAAAGTTGTCTAATTTGCTGTAGTCTCCAAGAAATATTCTGAATAACCTAAAGAACTGAACATTGGTACATATAAAAAAAATTTGACTGATAAGCCTCAAAAAAAGATTTTTAGTAGACCTGCAATCTCTAGAAATTCTTTGTGTATGCAGTAAAATAATTTTTGTCAAATCCAAACTTCAGATATGGAACAAACATATATTTGCTAAGCTTTACTCTTTTATTGCAAGACTTTTTTCCTGCATTTAATTTCTCATTTGCATATTTTCTACAGGAATCTTTTCCTCACACCCAGCACTTAACTGCTCTAATGAATAAATCATACTATACAAATAACAGCATCTGCATCATAATGAATGCCAATGCAGACATTGAATACTATTTTTGCTACCTTAATTTTCAAATAATCTTTCAAAGACTGCTGGAAAAGTGCATGAAAATCTATCCACATGCATAAATAGGAACAAATCTATGCAACTGCTGAATTTGACTCTGCAGGGAAATACATGTGAGAACAGCAAGGACAATGTGAAATTTCCATTACTCTGTAATAGCTGGACCCCTTCTCTGGCAGAATTTACTTCCTAAATCCATAAGAATGTTTTCATAGTCCTTGCTGTTGGTGACTCTTCTAATTACTAAAGCTGAGGCACTCAGTCCTAGTTTTGCATGATTAATTTCATTGCCCAAATTAATTTACATTCATGGTTTAACATAAGAGGTTATATGCAATACTAACTGAAAACATATAGTAACTGTTGAAGCAGGACAATACCAGTCAGATTTTCCTCATTATGCAGTCAAGGTCAACAGCAGCTTATTTTTTTTCTGTGTCAGTGACAAGGACACTGGGAGCCTCTGTTTTCCCACTTGAAAAAGACCAAAAGGACCAGACTCAGTTAAAAGATGAAAACTGATGAGGCTCATGAAAGACCAAGTCACATTTAAATTTTAAGAACCAGCTAAGTTCATGGAGAGCACTGTGTGTGAGAGCTGCCAGTCTTGATATACCTGCTTCGTTTTCTTCCTTTCTTTGCTATGAAAGATATAATTTTGCAGTTTTAAAAGCTTTAATATGAGGCTTAATGTCCAGGTTTAATTCATCATTATAAAATATTGCATAAATAAAATTAAAAATTTTCACCCATTCTTAGTTTTATTTTTAATTGATATCCATCCTCTGCTTTTGTTTTTTATATGTGCGCATCCTCTTAAGAGAAACACAAAATTAATAGCAATTTCTTCCACTAGGTATTTGTTGTTCACTCTGTCAGTGAGTTTACTTTGGTGAGTACAAATACTAAAATTATCCCTACACCTGGGAACAAAACTGTTGTTTGATTGGTTTAAACCAATTTACAGTATGTGTCTCAAACTTTGAAACTAATATTTCCCCAAACTTTCATGAAAGGTGAGAAAGGCAATAAAAAGTACATGCCTTAGCTGTTAAAGAAAGTGATATATTTTTCATCCTCTTTACTGATCTAATCCCCTACCTCAAAAATTGGCATAGGTAGTGAAATGAAAAAATATTTAAGTAATTGCTGTTCTGAATGCAAGTAATATCTCCTTTTTGAAATATTTGGTGTAAATTTGTTCTGTATTTTAAATTTAGATTTTGAAAAGATGCTTCAATAGATAATTAGAAGCTTACTCAAATTATGTCTATACTTTGAAGCTGAGATTGAGATGAGGAAAAACAGTTCTACAACCATAGAAAAATATGAATAAATTATATGGAATCAGAAAACTTCTTGTCCTGTTACACATGCATATCGCATTTATCATTAGTAGAACTGCACAGATGCACAAAAATTCAAAAGGATGGCCAGAAATTAGACCACATTAATTTCAAAGATTATGACCCAATTTCTGCAATTGGCTGGCAGAGAAAACATGATTTCCAATTGATGAGTCTCACCAGATTACTGCTCAGAATCACAGAACAGGGACAGCTGTGCTTAGGGAAAGGAAACAGCAGAGGGACAGATGCAGCCTCGTGCTAACAGCTCACCCCAAATGAAGCTGCATCACACTGCCTGCTAGTTAGCACACTTGCAGGCCTTTCCTCTCTCTTCATCCCCTCTGGGTGAGGGCACAGCTTGCACCAAGGCTGTTTCACCTCCATCTTTTGAGTTGTCCCATAATTAATGCCAAGATGTACTTGTCCTCTGCTTGTGAAAGAACATTGAAATACATAGCTTAATCTTAAAAAGGTAGCATTCTCTTGTAAGAGTGAAAGAGAATAAAAAATTCATACCTTCTCCTACTGCCTTTCATAAAATTCAGTAAATAGTATCATAAAGCCATTTAGGCTGGAGAATTGCTTTAAAATCAAGTCCAACCCTTAACCTAACACTGACATGTCCACCACTAAGCCATGGCCCTATGTGCCACATCTGCACCTCTTTTAAACACCTCCAGTGATGATGACTCAATCACTTTCATAGGCAGCCAATTCCAGTGCCTGACAACCCCTTTTGGTGAAGAAATTTCAGCAACAGTCTCACTTCATTTATCTATTTTGCTCATTAGTATTTATTTGTATCCATATTTTCAAACCTATTCCTAACATCAAATAGCCAAAAAATAAGTGGTTAAATGTAACTGACAGTCTTAGTTACTGAATTAGTTTCTGTTTCAATTAGAGCATGACTTTTTAGATGAAAAATATACACTAAGAGCTTTCAGATTAACAGGGGAGATTTTTTTGCTCCTAGCAAACCCTGACAAATAATCACATACTGCTTAATGTTCCCAAGCTATGAATTGGTCTTGGTTCTACCTAAAATAATCAAATCACCTCTGTATTTCCATTTCTTTCAAATCACTACTCCTCACAATGTAAGAAACTACTCCTTCTTAGATCCACCTTTGCTCTACTCAATCAACACAGTGTAAGGATGACAACTCTACCTGAGTGGTTTCCTTTCCTTTGCTACCTCTAAACCATCTTTCAAATCACTACAGTAAAACCCCATCAATCTTTGGATAGAAACCATTAATTTCTCCTATTTTTGAGATTTCATGCAGTACTTATTTTCAAAACCCCTCAATCTCACTGAAGATGAAACATTTCTTTAGATGGACATGGTGCTTGGAGTAACAGATACCCTAATTATAGTTTTCCGCTTTCTCTTACTTCTTCCTATTCCTTTTTCAATTTATAATTTTATGAGATTATCAAAAATGCCAATGAAAGGAAAGAAATACAGAGTTTTCCAAGAGTAGCCAAGAGACAGAGAGACAATTTGACATGAATTTACTGAGAATTTGGAATGCATATGCTGGGTCAAATGTAGCACACTGTTTCTGGATCAATGGTGAGACACAAAGGCAAAATTCAAATCATCTTCCCCCTGTCTACCCCTTTTTCCCCTGGCTCAGCATCTATTGCTGTTTCTCTGCTCTCAGTTTAGGCCAGCACTTCCCTGTGTTCCTCACTAGGTACTAGACTAGTAGATGCTCCACTTTATATTGGGTCAAAGACAAGAGCAGAATGCAGACAGTGCTGCCTAAAAGTGGGTCTCCTTCCAGGATTTTTCCGTATCACATTTCAAAGGCTTCCAGACAATGGAGATCTTGCGTATCTCCAGTTTCTTTTGAAACAATCGAAACCACAACAACCTTTTACAAAACTCAGCCTAAATATTGAAATTTTGAGTTAAAAGTCAGAACATAAGTGCAAGGGGAATACTGGGCACTTCAGAGACCCACCTGTATTTCCTACAGTTGTGATTAACTCAGAAAACATATTTTCACTTACATATTTCCAGAAACGTAACTAAAAAAGTTTTAAAAGTTTAAGCTTTAAACACCTAAGAATTTGAATGTCATGGGTCACTTTAACTGAGGCTAATTTCTGCAAACAGTGCTTCCCTTCGGCAGCATAACCGTGAAAATGGGAAGCAGAGCCAGATGATCTTAGGCAGTGAGGCAAACATGCAGAAAGCCATCAATAAAAGTATCTCAGACAGCTTTCCTGGTGAAGTGTGAACGATGAAAAATCAGTTACTACAAGTAATTGGAAGGTACCTAAAAGTCAGGGGTGTCACTGCAGAACTGCCTGGTTTGGATGTGTTTGATCAGTCTTTACAGTATCAGGCCCATTAGAGAACTACACACCTAAAATCATGCAAGTCAAAAGCTCTCATGGCCCAAATGGACTAGCACAGCAGGAAACATTCACAAATCCCAACCCACAGCAAGATCTTTTAGTGGCTGCCACCACTACTTAGTCTCTTGCCAAGGATTAGTCTGTAGACTAGGGAATTATCATGATATGGACACACACGCTCATAATATCTAACAATATGTTATAGATAACCTACCTAAGAGTTCTACTTTTCCATAGTTATCAGATTATTATTAATGACACAACACAATTCAGAAATAGATGAACATGAAATAAGAGTTATTTTTTCCTCTGACACTCGTTCACAGCCCCCTTAGTTGATGCTTTAGCAAACACTGAATGCTTTTTAATTTCAAAGTAAACAGAACAGAGTGCTTAAGTTCTTTCCTACATGAGGGCCTCTTCCAAATAATTTCAAAGACAATATGGGGACAGACCTCGTTTCCAGTGAGAATCCATTGCCAAGAAGTCCTGAAGGTAACTTTGTTCTTGCAGTGGAATTTTACAATGCCAGTGTAGTTAATTTCACAGTAAGTTCTCCCACTACATTCTTCAGCAATGTAAAATATTGCTGCTCTACCATATTGCCTTGCCAGATCAAATCACACCATACAGCATTATATGAGCCTCCTGCTTTGCTCAGCTCATTTTTGAGGGCATTTTTTGCCTTACACAAAAGTTAAAAAAGTGCTGTTACAGCTATTCTTTACTCAGTTTTAGTGATCATTAATCTTCAGGCTTAAAAATGCACACTTCAAAAAGCTGCTCTTGGAGTTTAAATTTTTAATTTATTAGACTAATTGATAACTATGGTTAGAGGTGTGTTGTGTGAAAAGTCCAGGAATGCCAAACTGAATCTCACTGCTTAGATAAAGCTGTTACCAGTTGTAGCTTAATACTTTAAAACTGTGTATAAATCACTGTCTTTTTACTCTTCTAAAGGCAAGACCAGGAGTTTAAGTTGTGCTAAGAGGAAGGAACAATAGTTTGATGACAAATCTCACAATTTATCAGATAATTAATTCAGCACTGGATTCATGAAGCACTACTTATGTCGGTCACCAGATCAAACTGCACAAGACATGACTAAAGTTTTATTTGAATATATTGTGTGCAATAAGTCCAGTATTTCCCTTTCATAGAAAGCACTTTCAGATGTTTCCTCTGGCTCAAGTACCACGTACTGTGCTACCTAGTTCTGGCCAAAGAGGCTGGGTGGCTGCCTCTGAACACCACTCACAGTTCTGCAGCTGATCACTACCACACTGGGATTCATCCCCAGTAGTGTGCAGATGAGGAGGATCCTTTTTTAACTTTAGGAAATACTGCCCAGAGAAATCTGGCATATTCTATACTCCTGGGCTGTATAGGCATAGACTAAAAGGTTTGAGTTTCAAAAAAAATAAGATTCAAAGCCATGTGTTACCTTAGCCAGATGAGTATTGATCCATTTTGTGAAAGTCCGTTTCTGCACTGACTCTTGCTCATCTGAGAATAAAAGGAAATCAGTTTGATTAGACATCATTGGATACTTTCAGATTTACATGATGGAAGAGTAAAATTTCCTACTGACAACAAATGTATTCTGCACTTGCCAGAAATAACTCTATATTTTATTGAGACAGCCAATTTTGCCTCTAAATACTCATAGGAAATACTTCTTATTGTTACAATAATGTTCTGATATCCGACTATTTGAAGAGCTTCACAGCAAAGTTCAAGTCTTAACAAGCTAATGAAGAGAAAGACACAACTTAAGATCTAAATGTCAAGACAAATTTGAGTTCTAAACCCATATTATACTTACCCAAGGTCTGAGCACCTAGAACTTCTCTATAATTTTTAACTAGAACCCACATCTCCCATAGCCAAGCTGCTTTTACGCAGAAAGTCAGCTAGGGACTTAGAAAAAAAATATATTTCTTAGCATATGTATTTGAAAATGTTTAGAATGTTGAATTAAAGATTTGAAATTGCATTATCAAACTTAGCTGTCCCCTGGGAGATCCTGCCAGGAAGGAGCCATTAGCTAGTCCAGGCAGTTTCTGCATCACTACTGACTGGGTCCCTTGGCCCTGTCTTGAAGCACTTGTCTGGTTTAGGGTGCATTTCCCTGACTGTCACATCGTCCCTGCGGGGCAGCTGCCAGCTGCACAGATAAAAATAGCTCCCAAATCAGCTCCTCCAGCTCCTCCTCCAGCTGCAGCAGCAAGGGTCACAGCAGTGGAGGGAAGAGCATCCCAGCATTATAAGCAATTCACTAAGTCCTGCCCCTTTCTTGTGGGCAATCATTTTTGACACATGGAATAATTTCACAGCTGAGGTATTCAATTATTTACAATGGAGATTTTTCTTTCAAAAATAGGAGGAAACATCTACTTCATGGAAAAATAAATCATGTTATTACCATCATCAGTTCTGAGTGAACACCTTCATTTCCCAACAGAAAATTCAAATAAATACAATTTCTGTTTGATATTTACTTTTCATAAGAACATGCACATATTCCAAAACCTACAGATGGAATATCTAATTTTAGCTCCAGCATTTGCTCATAACTTGTGCAGCACTGAACAGCACTTTTCCTATTCTACAGCTGTAAAATTAAAATGGAATATTCCTTACCTCCCATTAAAGTTCTGGAATAAGCTTGTTGCATTCCTAGCAATAAACTCCCTAATTTGCACTCACACAATGCTGCTTCACAATTAGGATACATAGGTCAAAATGTTATCTTCAGTTGGTCAGTGGCCATATACAAGCTCCCAAAAAATGTCTGTGCATTATAATTCAGGAATATTTCCTTTATGTACAAATACCACCTCTCATATAAGAAACAGAAGAAGGGAAAAAAGATACCTACGCTCACCAGCATCTACTACTAGATTATCACATGATAGATTACCACACTTTATGCCTAAGAAAATAATTCTGCATTCTATAGTTTCCTTTTATATCATTGGACAGGCAGAATTACATACTTTTTAAAAATTTATTACATACTCAGAATCTACTTGTTGCAGTCATGGGCAAGTTATGAAAACTGTCACTAAGATACTGCACCACGCTTCATTCCACACTGACTGTTTTTTGCAGGGAGGTGTCTTGACTTTGTATGTGACAATTGTTTCTTCATTCTGAAAAACAGACTTCTCATTGCACGGTTCCTAACCATGAGTAAGCTTTCCTTTTGGCACACAGTAAATGTCAGCTGTGATCTGCAATTACATATACAGGTAGCCAAATTAACTTCCATGCAAGTACTTGCACACTTCCATTGGGTTGTGTGGGAATTGGTGTAGGGATAGAGATCAAGCACACACAGAATTAATCAATTTCTGACTTAATTCACACCTCTGTATTTCAAAAATCTCCCCAGCAACCCTGATACAAAAAGGCATGCCAAAAGAAATAAACCAGGCCTTCAGAAGCTAAACTTCTCATCAATTAAATGAGTGAAAATTATTCCGTAATTTGTAGTTCCAGTGCATCTTGATGATTTAAGAAACAGTCTTCTGACAAAAATTGGAAATCAGACAACCAGCTTCCAGCTTCTAAAGAGACACTTTACAAGCAGAAGACACACAGAGTCTCAGTCATACCAACAAACAGCAGAAATAGCCCTTCTAAATAACCTTCTTCAAGAGAATTTATATGAGCAATATATTTTTATGAGCCCAAATGGAACCACTAAATAAAGTTTCCTTGGTTCTAGCATTTATTTTGTATAGGCTTAAAAGGAACAGATTTTACCACTGTAAAATCTATGTCTCAACATAACACAAGAAGTGCATTGATTTTTAAAATTCTATTGTAAATATGCTTTTAAAAATATACCTGAAAGCAATGGTGTTATTTTCATTGATTAAATTCTCTGCACAGGTACTGCTTATTTATATCCACAAAACCTGGGTGTCACACAGCTCCTTATGCTCTCCCCACTCACAAGGACTGTCAGCTCTGCATTCGCATCACTTACCCTGCTGGCACTGAAAGAATTCAGGAAGCACATCCAATGACAGCACATTTCTGCCAGCAGCACCTTTACAGTGAGCCATAGGCACTGCTGCTGCTGCTGTGGATGCTGCTGTGGCTTCTATCCCTCTCTCCTGTGCAGCATTTCTTTAGGATACAGCCAGAAGTAATTTTTCAACAATGATCCAACTTCTTTCCCTCACTGGAAATGCAAGCCTCTTACAAAAATCCCTCCACCATCTCTTATCTGAGAATTCATAAGAAGCCAAACCTTAAAAACATCCTTATAGGTTCTTGCAGAGAGGCAACAGCCAGACAAAGCCAGCTGTATTGGAAGCAGCACTTCTGCTGGTCTCACTGCCATCATCCTTCTCCACTGTTTTTCTGTGGAATGATTTTATTATCCCAGCACCAGCCAATCAGCAAGCAGAAATCTCTGATGTCAAGAGCTTGAATAATTCATCCAGGGACCGTGACAACCCAACTACACTGCTGATATCCTAAAGCAAAAAGATGTGTGCAAAAATTGATGCAGCTTTCTCACCAGTGCTTTTTTAACAACATAGTGCTCAGTAAGTAAAAATGGTTGAATGGCACAGACCTTCTTTAGGTTGTCATACATATAAAGGAAAACAGCTTTTAAAAACAACCACTTGGGTTCATTGCATACTCCTGTGAGACAGAGATGTCCTTCAGCTTTGCAGCTGGAAGTGGAAGAAATAGCAAGCAATAGATTTGAATAGATATGTAGGCCACTTAGCTTTGAATAATGTATTTGATCTGTTGTACAAGGGGCACAAAACATATGTAAGGATGCTGAGAATTTTTGGAGTGTGCCTAGATCAGTCTGAAACATACTCAAATTTCTGATAATATGCAGTATTTTTGATTTCATTAAGTCAGAGCAATAGAGCACTTGAACAGATATATTTTCCCCCTGGTAAAATGAAGGCAGATATGAAACAATCTTTGTGGAGATTCATATGTTATTCCCCTACAGGGGCCAACAGAGTAATACACACTATGGAAATGAGAATAAAAAGGCTCACTTTTATTATGACATTATTGGAAATGTATCATTATAGAGGCCAAATTCAAATTTCTGTGTCTGTAAAACACAAGGACACTGACAATATGATTCTATATCTGAAAGAAATGATGTAAGAAAGATACCTTTAATCAAATATCTTCTTTTAATTGGCTGGAAATATGTTCATATTTTTACAAACCCTTTCTCTACTAAACCATCACCAATAGGCTTCTTTGCCACAAGAATTTCTGATCAGGCAAAAAAGGACAAACTTAATTGGATATATTTACTTTAAAACATTTAGAACAAATTATTTGGATCAATGACCACAACCAACTATGCACCTTCAGACAGTTATGAAGATGCTGATGGAATGTTCATCATGCACACTTTTTCTAAGGTCTGCTACCCTGCTGACAGGTGTGTTCTGTGCAGCAGCAGATGGCACATCAAGCACTGGTGCTTGGGGATGGGACAGTGCAGGGTGCCAAATACTGCGTTCTGCTTCAAGGCAACACAAGAAGGAGGCTCATGCCCAGAGTCACAACAGAGTCAAGTTCATACATGTCTAATAAAAGATTGATTCTCACAGACCGAAAAACGTGAAGATTTATTTTAGTGAAATTCAAGTTTTAGTGAAATTCAAGTTCCTCCTCATTTTCAGTATCCTTTTTTTTTGTTTTCTTTGGTTTCAATGGTGCTGCACTAAAAACATCAAAGAGTTTTTTGTCTTATTTTGTTTTCCAGGTTTATCTCATACTGCTAAATCAACCTGTAAGTACAGAAAAGTGTCCCAAAACAGCTGCCATGTTTCAATATCATGTGAAAACACAGTAGAGAAAGCAGTGGGCAGCACCTCAGTGGAAAATTTTGTTTGATGAGCAGTATGGCATACATTCTCTAAAGCCTTCAGTGAGTTATGGTATATAACTATTCCTATCTTCATAAAGGACAGTTTTAACTTAAAACAGCTGTAGAAAAGCTTTCAGAGTGAAAGCAATATTGGGAGGACACTGCTTATGAAAAGCCTTATTAAGCTTCCATTACAGGTAAATGGACCCAATTAGGGGTACTGCACAGGGGCCATGTAAATTCATTTCTTGTCCTTTAAACTACCAGTTGACCTTTTTTATGGGACAATGCCAGGAAATTTTTTTAAAAATCCCAACAAACAAATTAAATTTGGTGGTAGCTGTAAAGTATAGATTTATTCCAAGTTTCTAGGTTTAACAGTAACTCTAGCATAGAAGAAAAGATGAGAGTAAAGAGGGAAAACTTGTTTTCAGCAGCCTTTGCTACTCAGCAGCCTTTGCTGCTCAGTAGACAACAAGACTTAGCAGCATTGATACAAAGACTGGGGATATATTTTTATATTCCTCATGCAATTATCAAAGTTTTATATTTTAAGGGGAAAGACAGCATTTGTCAAAGTGCAGCTTTCAGATATGTGCTCCTGCTGAATGTGCTTTATCAGAGATGGTGAGAGGGCCACAGTAACAGACCTATTATCTAAATTGTTCCAAGATTTGGGATCTAGGTCTATACATCACTCCTAGCCTGCTCCACCACTGAGCACCAGTCTGCTCCCCATCACTTTCTGCAGAAAGCAAACCCCTACACAAGGGCTAGAAAGAAACCAGTCATCCTTGGCCAAACCCCTACTAGAGAAAATTACAGGGATCAGCTCTCTGGGGTTTACACAATGTGCAGGGAACATTAGTACAGTCCTTTGAGAGCTACAGGTTTTTATCATTTGGAAGAGTGGAAATAGAGAAACCCCCCCACACACTGGTGGAATAATTACAGGAAACTGGAGCATGGAGAAGCAGGCTCACACCTGCAGCAGCACTGCCTGCTGTGTCACATGCTGCTGCACAGCAACTGGCACACAGCTGAGGACTTTCTGCTCTTACTGTCTAAAATGTACCTCTAAAATATGTATTTTAAATTTAAGACATTCTTATTGATTTACTGCACTTCTAAGAGACAGAGTGTGTATCTAGCCACTATTTAGAAAGATACAAAGAATGATTCCATTTATCATCCAAAGAAGGTCGCATTTTAAAAAATATCAGAATAAAATATATTGATTTGTCAGTTTGTGTCTTCTTTTCTTCTCAGTCAATTTATTGCAAGCACAACCAGCAAACAGGCTCTCTGGATGCACATGTTGTGGACTGTGCAAGCAGATGAAATTTCTGAAATCTGGGAAACCAAAAATTTAGCCAGCACCAGAGAATGTGTGCTTTAACTCAGGCTGTTGGCTGCACCTCACAGCAGCACTTAGAGTTTCACAGCATATGCTCATAGTGTGGGACTTGGGAGACTTCCAGTCCTTAAATCCAAGGTAAGGCCCTGTTGTGGCCGTATTCCCATGAGCATATCAGATGCTTCTGAGCCATCCAGACTTGCATCATCCTCCACTTTCCTGTGCTCTGGTTTTCACAGGAAGGAACAGAGCATGAACAGAGCACAGTGCAGTGATTTTAATCTTGATTCTTAGAAGCCAGGACATGGTCTGGGCATAACTGCACTGCCCATAACCACTCTTGGATTTGATCAAAAAAGCTTCCCCTGGGTGCCTGGAGAAATGAACGAGAACAACATGAGTTCTGCAGTGGACTGGAAGGTATGTCCAAAATATCTTTTTTTTTTTAACTCTACGCATTTTTCCCATTTCCAGCCCCTGCAGCATACTTCCTTCTATTTCATGTTTTGAGTGATGAAAAATAAAACCAACTGAAATTTAATTGCTGTGCACTATATTTTGCCTGGATGGGCTGCATTTTGTTCTTCCACACGTGTAGAAGCCAAATGCATCCATAAGTAATCAATGAATGTATTTGCATTTTCTGTTTACTGTGTATTTGCCTGTGCTGCTGCACTATTATTTTTATCTCCACTGACTACTGTCTTAATCTCCATATGATGCAAACATATTACTCACATATGACTCACTTGCATAGTATCCACACTCAAAAGAATACAGTTAGAAATTAAAAAAACACCATTTAAAAAACCATTGTAGGCACACTTAATTCATTTTTAAAAGCAGCACCCTGGAAAAGATATTAGCTAAAATCAGGATACCCAGCATTTGAGTTAATCATGTGTTATGGTTTCAGCTCAGTCTGAAAGACTCAGGATTTGCTGCTCTGCAGGTGTCTGTTTATTCACCCATTTGGCACAGGAGACAGTGAAATTAAGTGTTTACACACACCTATATTTTCCTGCACCAATAGATAAGGTGAAAACAGCCTGATATAATTGATCAGACTCAACTTGCCATTTTTTCTTATAATTATTAATTTTCCTTAATTATATACCTAAAAGGATGGTATGGACACTGACAAATCAGACACAAAACTAGAAAATCCAGTGAATTTCATTAATAAGAATAACTATCCTACATAGCACTTCTATTTCAATCATTCATGCTAATAAGTAGGCATACCAGTTGAAAAATTCGTTTTTCCTGAAGACTTTAGTATTTAAAGACACTGACAAGAAATAAATCTCTATTAACTACCTACTACAGTAGCATCTGCAATGACCACAATTAATAAAAAAGAAAAAAGTGCTAAAAAATTATTTGGGGGTTTTCTAACAGCCCATTGCAATTCTGCAACTGGCATCATATTGCCATTTACACATTCTGCAGCCATTCTTTCTATTGACATGAAAGCCTTTTGTGTAATAACCTTTGTGTGGTTTTGGCCCCCTCCCTTAGAGATTTTGAAAAAGTCAAAATTAAAAAAAAATATGCCACATAGAAAAAAAAATCTAATTTTTAGCAGAAGTCATAAAGACAAGCAGTACTCACATCAAATCATTTAAAGAAAATAATTTAAAGAATATATTTTAAAATGTTGATTATAGATCTCTAGATAATCTAGATCACTACCAGTATGTCTACAAGTACCTTTATTAGTTAGGGCTTCAAGCAGTCATTCTGCAGTCAAGAAAGGTACTTAAAAAGAAGTTGTACAAAAATAACTATGAGATCAGTTTGAAGGTCTCTGAAAATGGAAAGCACAGGCTCTGATTCCATCTTTTACACACTCTATGGCAATTACATGAACCCCTAAAACAATGGAGAGTCTTGCTTTCCTGAAGCCAGCCTTGTCAGGGAGGCAAATTACTGTAACAGTCACCACTGATTTGAAGGAGACTTGCTAATATTGTTTGACATTAATAGGACTGCTCATACCATTATGCACTACAACCCTTGAGAGAGACTTTGTGCAAAAATGTCAGAACTGAATTGGAATCTGAATGTTTAATGTTTCTCTGTCATAAGACACAGAAATGTAAATGCACTGCAGCAAAAGCGCTGCTTGGAGCAAATTTCTACTACCAGTAGTAAAATTATCATTTTTCTATGCCTAAGTGAATTCATTAGCCTAAAAACAATGAAAAAAAAACTTGATTTGGATATGGAAAAGCTCAGAATCTACTGAAATAAATCAAAACTAATGGAGATATACTGGGCACACACTGCCCAATAAATTAAATCAATAGTGGCATTTTTACAATAGTGGCATTTTTAGTATGTTACTCATGAATTCAGAATATTCACCAATAATTATAATAAGCATTTCTATTTGTTTATAGTAACAAATCTTGTGATAACTCTAAAATGAATAAAAGAGACTAGAGCAAAACAACAGAACACCTCAAAATCAGTAAAAATACAGACATGGTAGAAAGGATTAAAGCAATACTAAATTTGTGGCACCAAATAATATATCCTGCTATGCTCTGACATGAAAAACAGCACACCACATAGAAAGGAAGCAAGCTGTCCAACAAACACCAGGCAGCATTTTGAGATGCTAACTATCCAAAAGTGAGGGATTCTCAAGGAAATCAAATGGGGCAATGTCTTGAACAGAAATAGATTTCCCTGAAAATGATAGTTACTTTTGAGATCCACATTCTTGCAGTCTCTGTACTGTCTGTCCTACATGGCACATGAACATCTTTGAAAGACACACGACTTTGACCCCCATTTCTGATAGAGTCCATTCACAACCAGTGATCAAACATTTTGAAGTTCAGCCGCTTTTACTCTCAAGTTAAGTAACCAAATAGCCCACTGAGAACACTGAATGGCCTAAACATCCAATGAGCCCTCACAGTGATAAGAATCACATACCTGTTTATGGTGTTCAGTTCATCCAACCAAAGGTAAAAGAGGCTGCTAAAACTTCAAGGCAGACTGGTGAGCTACCAAGTGCAATTCTATTAGGATTTGTTCCAGTAAAAACTTCATTCCTACAGACAATTCTATTACAGCAACTGAGGGCTGTCTAGGCCTGGAAGACAGTGTAATTGCTCAAGCATGGAAAGATAAACAGAGCTAGTAAAGAAACTACCTGATAAAGTGCCACAGACAGCAAAGAACTACAAACAAACTTACAACTAAGGGCTTTAAAAAATCAGTAGAATTGAAATTACTTTTTGTCAATCCATCTACAAGCTATTTGTGATGCAGAGTCTTAACTTTAGACTGGCTGCTCCTTTGCTTTTTTCTGCATAAGCAGGACCTTCAGAGTTACACATTTGGCAAGAGCTCTGGATTTCCCTGAAAAAAATCTATCCCAATTTGTCCACATTATAAACCATCTCAAATTCTCACATACACTTGAATTTTAGCACTTAGACTCTCCAACAACCCACCTTTCTGGCCTTGATAAAGATTAAGCAGACTGCACACAAACTGTTCGCACAAAGAGTGGCTAAACATGCTTCAGCTTGGGGAATACGGGGGAAAAAACCCCCAAATTTTCACTGCTCATAACTTCTTCAGATTCAAATAATACTATAGAGAAGCTGCAAGCTCAACATCTATCCTCACTTCTCCTCTCATCCCCATGACGGCAGCTGGATGTAGCTCCCTGTTTCAGGAACAGAAGGGACAAAATCTGGATTAAAGGGAGGAATCTATGGAGGAAAGAAGAAATAGGTGAATTATCTAGATAGCATATACCCAGAAGGTGGAAAAAACCTCTGACTGGCACCTGGAAAAGTGAAAGAAACAGAATCTGCTTGTGCTGGCCTGGGGTGCACAACACTATTGTCATTGCCAAGACAACTCAGAAGTTACATCTTCCAGTTGTAACCATGTCCCTACAAACTTTCATTTCTTCTTTTCTACACATGTGATAAGACCAGTCTTTAATTACATAACCAAACAGGTTTTTAAATACATGCTCCCTATCATTTTTTGTGCATGAAGGGAAAATTGTCAATGAATAAATTGTGGGGTTTCATTTTTTTAATTGTTTAAAATAATGTTGGTCTCCCTGTCAGACTTAATCATTGAGCATGTGACTTTGCAACTCTTGCACTATTTATCTAAGTATTTCTTCTCTTTGCTATGAAAATACTATGAAAAATAATGGGGAAGGCATAATTAAGGTCACAAAAAAAACTTTAAATACTTTAATTCCAATGTTTTTAATAGAAAACTAAAAAAAAAAACTGT
Organism: Melospiza georgiana; assembly: GCF_028018845.1. Lineage (NCBI taxonomy): Eukaryota > Metazoa > Chordata > Aves > Passeriformes > Passerellidae > Melospiza > Melospiza georgiana. The sequence continues at coordinate 68,713,731 of NC_080432.1, read as the reverse complement.
CTACAATTTGAAGACAATTCAATCTCTGAAACCAAGTCTTAGGAATTATGGTCTTCATCATACATAGATATCAGAATCTTTTCTCTGAATATCATTCCACTCCAAAGTCCTAGGATATAGCATTGATTAGTATTTATAAAGGTGATTTGACATTCTTCTGTGAAACACCACAATAAGCAAGTAAGAGTAGAACAAAACAGAATTGTCCCAACTGTGTTTGCCTTCAACAGTCCCTTCCATAGTAGCAAATCACAGACACCACACTGCAAGTAACAGAACTTTTGTAGTGATTATATTACTCAAAAGGACTAAAAGCAAATCTGGGCCATTGCGTTAGAATAATGAAGTCCCTGAATTTGTTGAGGGGCAGCTAGAGTAAAGCTCATGCCCTGGGAGAGGGAAAGCAGCCTCCTGCCCACCTATGTCCTTGCCCACTCAACAGAAACTGAGCCAGTGGAAGAGCTGGAAAGAAGGGGGCTGCAGTGGAGGGAAAGGAAGTGGTGGTCTGCAAGCAAATAATTGTTCTCATCCCTAATAGCCAGGGGCAAGTGAGACTTCAAGCATTTATGATACTTTGTGCATGCCCTTTAGACAGAAGTGAGATGCTTACTTTGCTTTTGGACAATTATTTTTGAAAGGTCTGCTAGGCTCTTATACTCTTATATCTGTTTATTTTTATTTTTTTTCTTAGTAGCAAAAATTATTTTCTTCATAATTTATTTAAACATAACCATGATATTATTCATCATTCTTGCCCTAACACTACAACATGGAAACTAATGAGAATTTTGCCAGTGAAAGAAACAAGCATTTATCATTGAGATTATACTTCAGATGGCCATTATTTCTCACCTGAAATACAGAGGTACACTTTTTTCATTGATTCTATAGCATATATATTTGTAAGGAGGAAATATTTCTTTGGCACACAAAATGGTTTGCTCTTACTAGGTCCTGCTGCATTTAGCATCTCGTAGCAAAATTTTTTTCCAGAAGCAATATTTTTGCAAGAAGCCTGAAAACCATGTGATGTACTGAGTTCATCAAGTCTACAACCAATCACAGGAAGAATTTATTTGTGCTCCCCTGTGGGAACACCATTCTACTTAAACTGACTGGATCTTGATTTTGACAGATATTCTTTTGTATAAGAAAAAGAAGAAAAAGGTATTTCCTCACAGGAAATTTTACATTTACTGGACATCCAAAAATATATTCAAATGTTATGAGAAAGAAGAGATGACAAGCATATTCAGAGCAGGTTTTTCAATAAGCAAAACAGAACCAAAACATCAACAACCATCAAAACAATAAGAGACATTTGACAAAATGCATAAAGGCAGTGATATCTCAGATTTGCCCAGGAACCATGCTGTGACTAAACACTGCTCACATTTAATATATTTCTTGTCAAACTCAACAGTTCTTATTTATATTTCTAATCAAGCAAGTTTTCCAGGCTTCATCACAGCTTTTATATAAGTGGATGACTGCAGACCATCTCCAGAGACATCTGAATCACAGTGAAGGGAATCCCCACTCCAATGAAAGAACTGGATAATAATGATAGTGCCAGGACTCACTTGGAGTTTTTAATAAAAATTCCAACACTATGCCACTAGTACACAGGTAAGTAGCAATGAGCAATGTGAATATTTCACACAGAGGACCTTATGTGAACAGAATCCATGCCATGCATCACCTGCCCTGTAAGCCATGCGGTCTGGCTCAGGCTGGGGCAGCAGTGGCTTCAGCAGGACCTATCTGCAGCCCCCCAGCAGCCATAGGGAGGGCAGTGAGAACATGGCTGGGTTCTTCAGTAGCATGGCTGGTGCATGAGAGACAATGGCAGAAGCCAAAACAAGAAACATCTCAGGAATGGGAAGGACTTTTGCTTAGAAGACTTTAGGGCAGTGGATCAGGTCACCTGTAATCTCTGAATATGGAGATAAAATCCTGAAAATCTGGTTCCAGCTGGCCAACCTGGAAGCTGGAAAACAGACCCCTTTCCAACCTAAATTTTCCTATCAGCCTATGAAACCTATCCTCCTGACAAAGAGGTAAGGAAAATCACACTTTCTAAAGAACTATTTAGAGTAAAACCCAGAGAAGTTTATTCAGTAGATCAGACAGCCACACAATAACTGGAAAAAACACATATAAGCATGCTGCTTTTCAGGAGACTTATCCCATACTAGCATAATCAAAGCAGAGTACTCACAACTGCACACATTTAGAAAGTTTCTGTTGAGAGTGATATTCATTGCATTTCAGAAGTTTGAAACTTCTCAGGTCCATCTAATTTTCTCATAGCATTAAGCTCCAAAATAATCCTAATTAATACTTCCCACCACCAAGAATTTCAGTGCTTAATCTCCAGCCCTTGAACAGATAAACCTGATGGGTACATTCCAGAGTCCACAAAATTTCACTGCCAGTAGTTAAGGAAGTAACAAGAATACTGGTCTTAAACAGCATCTGTAAGATAAACACATTTTGGTTTGCCACAAATGGTTAGGAAAAAACCCTTTGTCTTAACCCAATTCATAATCAATGAGAAAAACACAATATGAATTCACTTTTAAATACCAAAAACCTCACTTCCTTCAGCTCATTCACACCTTACATCAGAGAGTGAACTTCAGGAGAAGCTCTGCAAGTTGAACATGCATTTTATAAGATTTTTTTTCTGTATTTAGTCCAGTTGCCCTGACACAACTCGTCTGCCATATGGGAAGGCATGGAACATACAGTACTAAATAGAAAGAAACTCCCTAACACAACTTCTAGACTCTAAATTCAAATAAATTGAAGTCAAATTAATGCTGATATAGTTTGTGCTTGTTTGGTTTTTTCCCCAAACATCTTTCTAATATTCATGCTGGGCAAGTATGTGCTGATTGCCATCAATGGCAGTGATGAGGCAGCTCATTACAAGTGCAGCAGACATTGGAAATCGGTGTGGTAACATATTCCGATAGGCACAACATGCTGTTTGCATCCCAGACACAGAAACAGTAACCTCATCAACTCAGAGAATACCACAGGCAGGAAGCCTTCACATTGTAGGATTTCCATGGTTTCAGGATACCTTCAACATAGTTACAAATTTTACTGCAGACTCCCAACTTTCTTCTCCTTACTTCACTCTCAGTAGAAACAACAGAAAAACATTTATTACTGTGTAATATTATATTTCACTTAGCATGAAAAATATTAATAATGAATCACAGAAAATTCAATGTTGTTGCGAGAAGCATGTATCTTCTATGAAATACCCAGAAACATTCAATAAAGTAAAAGTGATAGTAAGTGCACTGAAACTAACTTCCATATTTACTTTATTAAAAAGTCATAATTTACTTTTAAATGAAATGATCAAACACTAGCCACCAGTTAGCAGTATAAAATCTCCTATTTTATACATATTACAGAAACATAGGGTAAAAACAACTAAGTAAAACTTTGTTAAAACAGATATTGAGAAAACATTGGTTTGTTGTTAGTAGGCTCTTTTTCATTGTATCTATTTATATCTTTCTTTTGTTTTGTTTTTTATTGCCATAGTATGAAAAATAAAAAATATTGTAAATCTAACCCATATATTGTGCTTGTTTGGCACAACTATTGCTTTATTCACTACATTTAGCATGTACATTTTCCTTTTCTGTATTCCCATTTTACGACATACCTGAGACTACCTTCTAGAAAGCTTAAAAGCCTGACTGTGATTTCATACTGAGTCATTCCAGTGACATCATCAGGGCTGCATAAGAATAAATCAGAGCATGATGAGAACTACAGTGAGATGAGCACATTGGGGCCTACATTCAGCTGTAAAGTCTGTCTAAATGAAGGGAAAAACAGACCACACTGATTTATACTTCCCCATTCTAAATCAGGCCTTTCCATTTTGATCTTCCCTAGGATGCTTCTATTGTATTCTCCAAACAGCAAAAAAAATTATGAGAACCCACACAGTATCTGCATTTCACAGTCATAAATAAAACCCCTGAGGACTCCTAAGAATACCTGTCAGTTTTTTCTAAAGGTAACCAAATACCAAACAGCAGAATGTGAGGACTGCGCTGTAGATGAGATTATGATGATAATGATGATGAAGCTAGTGAAAAGTTTTAACCACAGTTCACAAAAAATCACATCCTAAAATATTTTCTTATTATAAGTTTAAAGTTTACTTTTCAAAACACACCAAGATCTGGGGGTTTAGGCAAAGTATCTTCACAGTAAGGGTACATTACAACAAAGCTGCCTGCCCAACCTGAAGTTCAGACCCTGTACAAAGTCAGAGCAGCGACTGTGGCTTCCAAAGATTCCCGTCCCTTCTGCTTCTACAGCAGTAGCCACTGTCCTGACTCCACAGGGGAAGTAGCAGCTCCAGCTTGGGTTTTCAGGGCTCTGGCACAGGCAAAGGCAGCAGCACAGTGGTGACCTTGTTCCTACACAGCAACGCACTCCCTTTATTTTATGTATGCCAACTGCGCTCCTATTAAACACACAACATTCTCAAGAGGTGTTAAAAAAGTACTGTTTGTATCTGCTAGTGCAGGAGGATGCAGTGAAAACAGAAAGGGCAGCAGCAGAGCTGAAATTCATATCCTGCTAGAAATAGAGCTACATGACCATATGCTGTAACTGAGAAGCAACTGTGGTGTTGGCTCATGAACACAACAAGTGACCCTAATTACAACACCAATAGGTATTTCCCACCAGGCTGCAGCAACTGATAAAACTCATTCTAAACCGAACCTTGCAATACAGGAACAACATTTGCCTCTTCCTCTCCCTTGTGAAAAAAAAAAAGGGAGAAATAGCTGGCACTTCTCTGTTAACATTTATTCAAACAAGAGAAAAATTAATTTATCCAGTTTCTCTGCTGGTTTGGATAAGAATGTGTACCTGGCCTATCAATCAACTCCAGTGAAGATAAATTGGTTTCTTTCAAGTAAAAAGAAAGAGGCCAGATGCCCACTCGTCTTTGTGTATGTTCACCAAAGAAGAGGCCTCAGGCCACTTAGAATTAATAAAGAAATATCTAAATATCTACATAAGGTAAAAAAAAAAATTGCATCTGCTAATTCATACTATGTAGCATTACCAGTAGTTCTGGTATTAAGATTTGCTAATTTCCATTTAACTATTGTTTTTGCCAAGAAAAACAAGATAAAAAAATTACTATAGCACTTAGATACTACTGAGCAGCAAGAAACCATCTCCCAGTAAAAAGTCCCATCAGCAAAGAAACGTATTACTGAGTGAATTTCTACCACCTTTAAACATTGCTACTTGTTTTTTTTTATTATCACTGTCATTTCTAGCTGATGAAAAAGATCCTTCACTCCTGAAGGAAAACCATACTCTAGACAAATCACACACGTGAAGAAACTACTTTGCGTCACCTCTAGTAAATTCTCCCAGAAGCAACACATTTCCAGCACGGGGGCTGAGCATGGGGTCAGGGTCCAGGCACAACATCATAGAGAGTGCAACAAGGTGAGAGTGGCTGGACACGGCAGCAGAGCTGGAAAAAGGAGCAGGAATTGGGGGAAATTGGGAGCTGGCCCCAAGAGGATTAAACACTGTCAGCCTCTTCCAGGGACATCTGAAAGCAGCACCTGGATTCCTTCCCACCAGCTCAATGCTGTGTTTCACACCACACTTACACAAACTCTTGCAGCAATTTGGGTACGATTTTCTCACGATGACAATGTCTGCATTTAAAGACTGCACCTCTTAATTTTGAATTATTCCCCTAGTCTGGGAAAGCAATACTTTGTATCAGTGACAGAGTAGAAAAATTAACTGCTGTCTGGTCAACAAACAAGCCCAAACAAGTCTGCCACAGCACACAGAGCTGAAATATTTCACTCAGCTGCCTAATGGGACATTATGTTCACTGCATTACAACAAACAGTTTAATGTTTTTTAAGCTCACTTTGCTTTTATATCCTTGGTGATGATTTTTGACTATGATATTCTTTCATACCAGGAAACTAGAAAAACTGTAAAGGAAATGCTTACGTGCTACAACCTAGTATCTTGATCTATGCCTCAAAAACTGATAGCTGCATACCACATTATTTTCTAATTGTTTTTACAAAGGGGTTCTGCTTCCTGAAAGACACTGAAGGTTTGAAGTCCTTGATCAAAGTCCAAGAAGCCTTTATAAACTTCAGTGGGTACAGCTTGTGTCCTATCTGGAGAGAATAATAGTGAAAAACTCAAGTTTCCCATTACTATTCTAGAGTAGTCCGAACTCACTGGTCAACTTTTCATACTAAGGAGAGTGATTCTGAAAGCAAGGAGCTGCAGTTACCCTGAAGACCACTTGCCATTAGGGTTAAGTAAAAAGGTAGGCCCTTTAGGCTCCCAGCAGATGGAGGACAACTTTGTCACCTTCACAGTGTAAAATAAAACTACTACACCAGTCCTTCTGTAGGTAACTGCTATTGAAGTATTAACACAATCATACAGAAATAATTAATGTACCCCTTCAAGAAGTTTCAGAGAACATATAACCAAAGCCCACAGTTTTCAGATCAGCCCCATTTACTCATTGTGAGGCCACATAAGTATAACCACAAGCAGTCCGAAGCCAAGTGTGATGGAACTTCTCTGTCTGATAATCAGCTCAAATTATAGCTTCTGCAGAAAAGTTCACATTTGAGGTGAAGCAAATGAGAAGTTTCTTAAATTCTCCCCTGCAGGGTCCACAATAGAGCCCTTTGCCTTCTCATGATAAATTGAGTTATCAGGATATGATATAAGCAACAACTCCCCCCAATGGTGATTCATATTTTTTTAAAATTGTATTAGCATCTAGTTTCTAAACCTTCCTCTTCAACTATGAAAGACAGAAGATGATTTAGTATTTTATTTCAGTACTTTGCTAATAATTGAATCCCAGAAGCATCAAATAAGCTGACCATTCCATAATCAAAGGCTGACAATGGCCTTTTAAGTACATGATAATGTACTAGTAAATTCTAGTAGACATTATAAACATTCTAGAGCTAAAAATATATGACATAAATATGGAGACCCTTAGCTGAACACCTTCGAAGCTGCACTAGCTCTTGCCTCAGTGGTGATTGCACTTTTCATTATAATTTGTGCTTTGAAGCATCTTAGCCCAGCTCTCTTCAATAACTTCATGAGAGACTTGGATGCAGGACTTAAAGGAATACTAAGTTTGCCAGGGATACTAAATTGGGAGGAGCTGTTGACTGCCTTGAAGGCAGAGAGGTCTTTGGAGAGAACTCAATAAATTAAAGGGCTGGGCAATCACCAACTGTATGGAATTTAACAAGGGAGACTGAAAGATTCTGTATCTGGGACAGGGCAATCCTGGATGTAGGCAATCCTGGATGGGGAATGAGGGGCTGGAGTGCAGCACCATGGAAAGGGACCTGGGGGTCCTGGTTGATGGCAAGTTGAACAGGAGTCAGCAGTGCCCTGGCAGCCAGGAGAGCCAACCCTGTCCTGGGGGCATCAGGCACAGCATGGCCAGCCGGGCAAGGGAGGGATTGTCCTGCTCTGCTCTGAGCTGGGGCGGCCTCACCTCCAGTGCTGGGGGCAGTTCTGGGTGCCACAATGTCAGAGAGACATTGAGCTGTTAGAGAGCATCCAAAGGAGGGAAACAAAGGTGATAAGGGTCTTGAGGGAAAGCTGTATAAGGAGCAGCTGAGGTCACTTGGTTTGTTCAGCCTGGAGAAGAGGAGGTTGAGGGGAGACTTCATCGCAGTTACAACTTCCTCAAGAGGGAAGAGGAGGGGCAGACACTGATCTCTCCTCTGTGGAAACCAGTGGTAGGACCCAAGGGAACAGCCTGAAGTTGTGTTGAGGAGGTTTAGCTTAGATTTTAGGGAAAGACTCTGTGTTGAGAGGATATCTGAGCACTGGAACAGGCTCCCCAGGAAGTTGTCATAGCACCAAGCCTGTCTGAATTCAGTAATTGTTTGAACAATGCTCTCAAGCACATGGTGTGACTCTTGGGGCTGTCCTGTGCCAGGCCAGAAGCTGGACTTCAGTCATCCTTGTGGGTCCCTTCCAATTCAAAATATTCTATGATTCTATCAGTGAAATTAGTAAAAAAAAGATGTGATATGGAACATCCTTAAGCTATTTTGATAAAGCTAAACTACCTGCTAGGTTCTGAAGGCATACAGTGGGATTATTAATGAAAAATATTCTTCATGCACTGCTCTCAAGACTTTTTTCATTAACACCCATGTATATCCCAGATAATGAACACCATAGAGTAAGAATAAGCATTCTGCAGAGTACAACGTTCTTCAAAATCTGAATCCTCTTAAGCTGCATCATTTGTTGTTGTATTCCTACTATATCCGTACACATTCCATTGTACACACAATTGGAAATGTTTGAGGTCCATTATCTGGTTTCATGTTAATCTATTTCTGGATTTTAGACAACTGATCTCCCTTCGGTTCAGGAAACGTAGGCAATCAAGTCACAGAGAAATAACCAAATTTGGGACTTTGGACAATACTTACATCTCAAAAAATTGGTACCTACCAAAAAACACATACCATAGATTTAGTTTTTTTCAACCTAGACAGTTAGGAGTAAAGTCAAGTGTGTTTTGAATATCTCATATTAAAAATAAATACATAAAAGTACAGTTATGTCTATGGATTTACATGCTTGTATGATGTGTGCATGCCAATTTTTACTTAAACATGTACAACAAAGATCATGATGAGGCCATGAGACTTACACTTCAAAGAATAAAAGCTTTCTAGAATCATTAAGTTAGGCTGTCTGTACCAGCAGATCTACAAAGAAGTGCTCTGCGTGAAATGCAAAATCAGAAGTTAATCAGGTAACATTACTTTATCCTTTCCTCTGCCCCATGCAGCACCATAAAGTGAAGGATATGAAAAGGGATAGGGTAAGGGTAGGGACAAGGAGAGTAGTGTGGAAAAGGAGTTCAGGGAGGAAGTGATTAATTCTGTAACTTCCCCTGAGTGCTTTGCTGAGCCTTTCCAGAGTGCAGGCACAGCCAGGCATCATTACTGCCTGATTCAAGCTGCAAGATAATCCTGTGTGCAAAAGCACCAGTCATTTCTAGGACACCAGCCTACTGTATTACGCTCTTTAGTGGCCTTAATACAGCATGTTTAGCTTAGTGGAGTGCCTAGAGAAAACCCCCATTTCCAATTCATATTTATCATTTTAGGATGCTTGTTAGCATTACGCTCTGGCAACACAGAAATTTGGTTGGTGCCACATGGACACAGACAAAACCCAGAGTGCCTGCTCAGAGGGTTTGCCTCCATCTTTGACACAGGAGCTGAAATCATTTACTGCACATGCAGAACAACACAGAGCAGCTCCTCAGGGCTCCAGTCAGGTGAAATGGAGCAGTGCCAACTTAAAGGGAAATAACCCTCAGTCAGGGTATCTCATTGCAGGGGTTCCATTCTGTTGTCTCCTATCATAAAAGTTCCATACCTTCTTGGTGTTATCTCGTGGGCAGCTCTCAGAGCACTAACTTTCTTCTTCACAAAGCAGCCAACCAACTCCAACCAGCCACCCCACTCTTTTATAGCACTCTTCTTCTCACTGGTTACAGCTGTGGCCTGTTAAAGCCAGGCCTGTTCCTAATCTTTGATAACTGACCCAGCTGCAGCTCCTTAGGGGTAAGATTACTTTCTACACTATCTTCATTTTCTCATATTCTAGCCCCTGCAATTTCCATCCTTATGTAAGTCCTTGCATTAGGTAAAGCGCAATGCAATCAAATGTTGGAAAAACAGACAGAAAATGAGGAGAGTAGAGAGCAAACACAGAAATGGATTAACACTTGTTTACCAGGAGTTCCACAAATTACTGCTTATTTTTTTTTAATTACACTAAAGCCCAAGCAATAAATGCATAATATAGCATTTTAAATAACCCACAATGTCTACATCATTATAAATACAGCATTCAAAGTAAATTTTAATAAGAGATTTTGCTAATGTTTGAAAACACAGAGCTCTTTCTAGATGAAACAGAGTCGGGCAAGGGAAAAGATACTATGTTTGCCTTTATGTATTTTTTTAAAAATCTAATTCAAAATTTCTGGATATCTCTTATCCCCCTGGGCCAGAAAATAGCAGAGCTTCACAACTTAAAAATGTGTGAAAAAATTAATTCTGAACAGATTAACTGAGTAACATTTACTGAATATGAAAAATTGTCTATCTGGCGCTAAATCTCAGCCAAGTTGGAATATATCCACAGATTTTGGGTGTGTGCTCTTACAAAAACCAGCAAAAGAATAAACAAACAGACAATTCCTGTGGCAATTAAAAGTACTTAAGCTTTCACATAGAAACAGGGAATGCAAAATTATGGGGTTTTGTACAGTTTTGGAAGTAAAAGCAAGTAGAATCTGAACATGCTGTCATATCGAATCAAGGTCAAAACCAGTCTGCCTTTCTCATGAATCAATAAAATACTGCATGAAGACAGAGAGGCAGAGGATATTTAAAAACTTTAGTATTTTATTGCTGGTGTGGAGTATATGATGGGACATGGTGTGTACCTTAATTTTTTACTGTCAAAGAAGCAGAAGAATCTCAGTCATGTCAAATGGGGCTGAAGGTGCTCCTAATTTCTGAAAATGAGGCCACTTTTATTTAGGTACAAAAATATAAGTATCTCTCTAGGGACCCAAGTTAAAAATGTAACCTTTAAAAAAAATATTGAGGCATATACAACTCAAAAGTGTTGCATCTGGGCTAAGCAACTTTGAAATTACCCCCTATATAAATATATAATTACCAGAGTGGCATGTGTGGCTCCAAAATGAACTGTTTGATTACAGCTCCTCTCCATCCCCAACAGCAAATAGCATTTCAGAGAAGAATAATAAAATATGACAGTGTCTCTGCCAGTGCTCCTGGATATTACCCTTCAGCTCACACGCACATGTTCATGCATGTATAGATGAATGCACAATCAATGTAAGGGTGCACATGACATGCCCACATTAATTTGTGGAACATATAATTATTTTAGTGGCCACTTCAGTGCTAGCAATACTTAATAGTTGGTGTTTCACTACTGGGAAAAAAAACCCACATATATTAAAAAAAAAAGAGCACCCTTAATCTCCATTTGAAAACACAGTTTCCTGCACAAAGAATAAAACCAGAACAGATAACTGTGTGTCAGCTTTTGTCAGACTCCACCTCAGCAGTCAGATTCTACCACCAAATGAGAACTGAGAGCCAGGATAAGCCTTGTAAGTCAATGCCTGGCTGTGAGCCTGAATAGAGGGTTTCCCCAAACGCCATCTGAGTCGTCCCACCAGCTGTTCCTAGATGTTCAATTTGCCACTTGGCTGAAATGATCCTCCTTTTCCTCACTGATTGCTCTTACCAACTGAGATCTGGTCCCTGCACCAACTTACTCTGCCTGAGGTTGCTCCAGCTTGACCTAAATTTTCTTTAGGGCTGTGTCCTGTTGGGCATATTTCTTTTCTGATTCCCTGCATTCTCCATCATCTCCTCAGCGACAGGGCATCTCCACATGTCCTTAACTCCTTACCACAAATCTGGGGCCACACTTTTGAATCCTTCTCACTGTAACTAAGTACATACACCTTAACTGTATTTCTCAGCAATCTGCTCTGTCACTGCTTTTTCATACAGTAGGAATTTTTCCACCAATCTTTCTACAGCGCTTCCCTGAGACAGAGTTTGAATTACCATTATTTTAATACAGTTATGTTTCTATATGGTTTGCTTGGTGGAGCCTGTGTCACTAAATCTACAAGTTATAAGCACCTTTCATCCATCATTTAATGTAGACATAATTAAATAAGATTTTCAACTGAAACACCCTTTTTGTCCTGATACAAATCACACTTTGAATTCACTTCTTGATTAATACAAATACCTCCTTGCATTGGTTTCTGGATGTTGATGTAAAAGGATGCGCTCTCAACAGTGCTGAAGAAACATATGGGGAAATTACAAACTTAAATATTGCTTTATATGAAAGAATCTTTCTCTTCAAAATCTACTGTCGAGAATTTAAAAAAATTAAATTATAATTTACAAATGAAAATTGATTTGATAATTTTAAAGTTTTGGATTAATTAATAACAGTTTTCTTCCTAGAGGAAACAACCCAGTTTTCAAATTCCCCTGAATAAACTACACATTGTGTTGACAGTGTTATAAAGAAAATCTGGAGAAACACATATGACTTGGTAATGAGTCCAAAAAACCAGAATATTAGAAAAGTGTTACCAAAGAACAGCACTGTACACGTAGCAATCTACAGACTTGAAACCATAAATTACTAGCCTTACCTTTTCCTGATGTTTTGCATGAAAAAGTTTTTTGATAGACAGAATTTTTTAAAATGTAAACATGCACAAACACTACCATTCACAGCTAACTCACTGTAAAAGAGTGCTTCTTTACAGTGTCCCACCTCCTATTATCATGCTACCACTTAAAACGAACCTCCTTTTGATATCATGTAGGATAAAACTTTATAACTTCTGAGATTAAATGACTGTTAAATAATCATCTGTGACTTGATCTGGGTGATAGGAGTTGTCAAATCACTCTTCCATCCCATCCTCCTGAAAAATTTTCGAGACATCAGAAGTGCTGTACAAAAGCATCTCCTAAATTCTCATCTGGGCCAGGATTTCAAAGATTTTTAGAACAGCCTCAACAGTTTTTCCCATGAGTTTTAACTGTGTCCACCAAGGCATCCATACACACTGACATGTAGCCAAGAGTGAAAATGCTACCACATCACAGGCATTATTTTCTAGTAATGTATACTGTATTTAAAAAAACAAACAACAAAACAAACAACAAACAAACAAAAATAAACAGTGATATTTATATTTCCACTTTTCTAGGTAAACGGTGGGCTGGATTTTTTCAGATGAACAATGTGAATTGTTCTTCCTCCCAGCTGGATGACAGACACATGCACTCTGCAGGTAAAGGGAGCATCCTGAAGACTAAGCCAATCTTTCTATTTCGGGGCAGATCAGAACCATGGCAGGCTGATTTGGCAGGGCCATGCAGGTCAAGCTTTATAAATAACTGCTGATTAAGCAGAGACTGCTATAAGCAGTCTGGTGAACTCCAGCAAGGAAACTACTGCACTAAAATAAACTAAACTGAAGCACAAATGAGGTCAGAGGTGGAAAAGGTGACTATCATTCAAAATTGTGAAGGAAGTGTACATTCTACACTTCCAGTATTTCCAAAGCTTTCAAGGTGGAAGAAGCAAAGTTCTTTGAAGGAAGTTCTGCAATGTTCTGGGTGCAGTAAAATGAAGAGAGCATATCAGTTCCTCATGGCTACAGCTAAGCTTCTCAGAACAGACATTTAACTCAAGTCATTTGGCTGTAGGATGGAATTATTTTTTAATAATTTGTTCTGCACTATCATCCTTATCTTCATATCATCCTAAAATACCAAAGATATTCTTTCTTCTCCTACAGACAATCTATGCTTGGTCCATCTATTCACCTATACAAACCCACCTTCCCTTTTGTATTTTTTCCTGCAGTTCAATGTGTTCTATAATGGATGCAGAATGCAGCTAATAAAACTAATTTTCTTCAGCAATCTCCTCAACAATGTGATTTCCTTAACTCATAGCTTTTTGGTATTTTGCCACTTTTGAATAAAAATATTTTAAAAACCCAAACAAACATCCTCTCCACAAATCTTTGGAATTTTCAATGGCTTCTGCCTTTTAAGATAACCTCTTCTTTCATACAGTTTATTACACTTGCTTTGCTTTGAGACTGCTCTCCTTATCTTAAATGGCTGACTCATCACACAGTATCACGCAGTTGAGACTTCAAAAACCCTTTTGCAATTACCTTCCCCTAAAGCTCAAAAATATGGGGGAATCTATGCCATTTATTGGTTCAATAAAATTCTTGAAAGACATTGTCTTCTATATCTTCAGAGTCATCCGATGAGTTTACATAGAGCTTGCAAATTCAGATCAGATTCTTAGAGTGAAAACTTACATCTACAGCTTCTAAATACCCAGCTGATAGCACAAATCATTTGATGAGTATGTTTGTAGATCACCTTTGTTAAAGGTCACAGCAACACAAGCCTACATATGCAGACTTTGAAGTTTAGTTAAAAGTCAAACTATCCTTTGAAGGTAAATATTGTCCACAGAAATTTAACCAGTCACTAAACCCAGTAGGAAACTGATGCTAAAGAAGTTGCCACTACACACTTAATTCCTCTGTGTTGGAATTTGTCCTTTCATTTTTTTTGCCAGTTGCCCCTCAACTGAAGAGCCTCAACTCACCACTAGAGGTGGCAGACTTTTTGTAATGCCCGAATAGTATTTTCTGCATTCTTCAGGTCTCAGAGAAAAATGTAATACTGAGAACTTTACAGCAGCTATGAAGCCTAAATTATACCAGGCTAGCTAAAAAAAAAAAACAACAAAAACCACAGTTAAAAATGTATAGCATGCTATAAAAAATTCTTAAAGTACTGTACAAACTCAGTATTAATTTGTCTATTAAATTTTCTTGAGGTTTAATTTTTTCAGTGCATATAGAAGATAGGGTTCTCTAACAGGACAGATTCTGACATTTTTAAATAGAGGAAAAGAGGCACAGTTACACTCAAGTCACAGAAAACAGTAATTTATGATCTGCCGTAGAAAGACCACACACACACCACACTATCCCAAAAAATAGGTCTTCTCTTTTTTTTTAAGAAGCCAATATCCAGAATAGGTGGTGCTTAGGACAAAGGCAACTAAGTTATTCCAGTCTGCAAGTTTTGACCAGTAGTATATTTGCTCACAGCTTTCCCAGCTCCATCCAACATTCGCTGTCTTTCGGTTTCATAGGCACTAAAAATAACTATAATCTGAAGAACAACCTCCTTCCAAGAAAACAAACAACAATCCAAACATAAATTCAACACAAATGTTATTTCCTTCTGATGTTTTTTGACGTGATTTCAAGTCCTTCATGAAAACAACGTATGGGTGGAGTACCACGGGGGCTGGAAGGGCCAGCTATGACCTCAGCTACAACTCTGGTTAAAGCAGGAGAAGGGTCAGTGCCTTTTCCACAGTTAAGTGTTTATGATCTGTGAGGCTCTTAAGCTCTTTATGGTGTGTTACTGCCCAGTATTTTTGTTTGGATGGGGTTTTTTTAATGATATGCCCATTACTATATGAGAGACACTGGGTGAATATAGAAATGTGTTCATCCTGTTTATTTATCAGTCATAATTATGAATAAATACTAATCATAATAATTACAGAAAACCTGCAGGAAAAACTACAGGAAATCTGCAGTAACATATATTTGGCTTCTGCCAGCATCTCTTGTATTTGATATGCTTATTACCATGTCTAGAGCATCTTTACTCCACAAATGTAAGAAAAGGTGGTCTGCCTTCCAAGCAGGGATGTTGTAAAGATAAATACCTTAAAAATTTGGAGAAACTTAAATAACATGGTAATGGGGATCATACAATTGCAATAAACTACTGCAAATCTGCTATGAATAGGTTTCAGTTTCTTGCGAGCAGAGATCTACTTCCTAAAAAGGAATAAAAAGCTGTTTTCAGTTGGTTTTAATAGTTATTTAAATCATATCACAACACTTCTACATTTGTTGTGTTCAGGCTTTGCCAATTAGATGGCAATGACCTATGTATGTAGTCCATTAAGGACTATTATTTTATGTTTGGGATGTAGTAAGCATTTTTGGTTTAGATAGTAATTTGATCAACTGGACCTGAAATATCTATATCTATTGCTTTACTATGTTTGTATTTGTGTTTTTACACATAGATTTACATGTTATCTCCAACTTTGCACTGCTAAAGAGATTAAATCCAGACTGAAGATCTGAAAGTGGCCACCAGAAGCCCAAGATATGTTGAAAGAAGTGTCCAAGGGCATAGTGTTCATATTGACAAGAGTTGTATCATATGTAAATTTCAATATTCAAGATGCTCTGAGCCCTGATTAGCAGAGGGTAAACATTCAAACACATCTTTTTCTGATTCCCATCCATACAAACTCTTTTCAACAATCAGGAATGCATGCAGCTCCTAAAACAGTGAGATCCAAAACAAGAAGTCATACTTTCAAATCCTTTCTCCTCCAGTATGGTTTCATTATATGTTGAGTTCAAGAGGTGCTGCCTTTGAACAGAGAAGCTACAGTTACTTCTGTAAGTTTACTGGTTAGGCAATCTTGACTTGCAAAATGCAAACTGCTTATCTGAGGAGGTAAGAGGAACTTATTCATTTGGACAACTTCCCTTTTTACATCCTCATGTGTTCCCTTTTCCACATACACATGCACACACAATTCAATGTAAAATTAATCAATGTGATCATATTTGCAACAGGTGAAGAGATTCCCTGTGCCCATTTTTACTCCACTTCACACTATTACAAGGTCACATGAGACACAGCATCACTCAGGACTGGATTCTGAAATTGTGTAGGCGATCAGCACAGAATCTCCTGGCTTCACAATCATGATTTCTTTTGGTTTAGGTCAAAGTCTTATCTGGTGCACCTTGTGCTAAGTTCTCCAAAAGCGTCTCCCTTGGTCTGCCTAGCTCTTCCTCAAGGGCAACACACTGGCTTCAAGGTCTGAGTGTTTTCTTTAGAGCAAGAAAGAGGCTTGTGCTGAAGTCTGCATCTTCAATCTGTATTTGAGTCCCAGCTACAGAAAGAAATATAAATGTACACCTTCTCCTAATCTGGATGGTAAAATGGGTGAAGAAAAGGGAAACTAAAGAAATTAGATTATTAGATTATACATTATATCACTACCCAACAACTTAATCTGATTTTGTCTTTACTGGTCACAGTCAGTCCACACTGTGACTACAGAAACCTATTGAACTTAAAAATGTTAAGCTTTCTTTGCCATAGTGACTTTTTAGCACTAGGTTTATCTCAGTCTTATTCTGAAGGGTTTTTTTTTCCCTTTGGTTTTGCTTTTTCCTGTATGGGGAAGGAGACAATTTTCCCTGCAAATAAAACAGAGTTTTAAAAGGGTAAATCTGCCAAAGCAGCTTATGTCCTGCATTGCTGGCAATCAGCCACCAATTCTGTCCAGTCACAGGCCAAAAAAAAAAAAAATCTGGAGAACAGATGATCAGCATCCTGTAGCACTGATTTGAGACAGAGTGAAAGAGGTCATTTAAATGCAGCATATGGTTTAAGAGACAAGCTATTGAGTTGTATCTTTATTTCTCAGCATCTCAAGTTGATGCAAGAATAAAAATCTAGATGAAAGTGCCTATAAATTTTGAGGATAATATCTATCCATAAATCTGTACCAATAGCCACTGCACATTCTTAACTATATGCATATCAGCTACTAACAAGCTTTTAATTCTTTCTAGTTCTGGAGCAAAAACACAAAAATATTGAAATACAGATAACACTAAAATAAATTGTTCTCATCTAAGGCAGTTATTAGAAAAACATGTCATTAAACTGGAAGGTTTTAGAGTGTAAAGGAATTCAAGCAACAGATTTTAGTAAAAGAGGCCAGAGAACCAGAAGGTAACAACTGACCAGTAAGAAACTACTCTAATTTCAAGTCCTCAAGGCTTTAAATTATTTGGAAACTGAAGTAATCACCTACAAAATGAGATCCATTTATCAGGAAGAGAGAAGAAACCGAGGTAGTTCTTTATGAACCAAGGACAATTCTTGCTGTTGCCAGGGCAAGTGTAAGAGAATGCTGCAGGATCAGGGAAGCACAGCTCAGCATCCACCTGTAATAGGCAAACAGCCAAATCCTGGCAGGGAGCAAGCAAGTAATGGTGGTATAGACATTCTGATTGTGCCCAGAACTAAAATTACTTATTCAGATGAAAGACATCTCTTTTTTTGCATGTACAGATTTTGAAACATGCTCTTTGATGTTAAGTGAGACTGAGAACAGTCCACAATCAATAACACAGCTGAAACTCTTGCCATGCTAATTTTTATTCTCAGAGATGTAAAGCAACTTCTCTCCTTTTTGTTTTCAAGGGAATGTTATTGCTCTTCTCAAAATCCAATCTTCTTTCTTCGGTTTTTTTTTTAACATTTCTACCTATCAGAAGCCTGTATGTGTTCCTTTCACTTTCGTTTCTGTTTCACTTCTATGTGAATTGCTATGTGTTAGCCTTGTTCTGTTTCCTTGAAAATACATTATTCAAAGCCTTCAATCTAACTTTTTTAATGCTTTCCTTATATCTATGAGAGAGATAAATTTGTAATTTATCTTTCTCATAGATATAAGGAAAGCATTACAAGATGTGTGTGTGTGAGTGTGTGTGTGTGTTCTGATTTCTGTGCCTTACAATATGCTTTGGCATAAAGAAGTAGCCAACTTTTGAGAATTTTGATCTATCAACTCCAATCTTTTCCTTCCTTACAAAGAAAATCCAATGTACATTTTCATGTAAGTCTTTATATATATTTTTTTCTTGCATTTCCTGTGACATTACTATAATTCAGCTTGATAGTTTTAAACTTAATCATAAGCCTGGGAGAATAACTTGAACAACTTAACTGCTGTCACTAATGTTATGTTAATAATTGATGTCACTGAACATAGATTCCAGGTTTGGTCTCATTTAAAATACATATCTCCTGGAAATTACCATTCCAGTTGGAGAACCCTCATTGTATTGTCATACTTTAAATAGCTGCACATTTGCAGCCCTGAGGTTTGGCATTTTAACTACAGCAAGAATAATTTCTTTTAAAGTACTGCAGCCTGTAAAACTTTGAAGTTTGGTTACTAGCATATAGTAATGCAGAATACATATAATAATATTATATATAATAATGTAGAAAATGTGAAGAAAATACACTAGTGAAACTTACAGTATGATTTCTCAAACACACTGCTGAAGATCAGATGTTAAGCCAAATTTTAAGGTACTTCCTATTCTTGATAACAATATTTCAGCCCTTCACCAGGAACAACCAGCTATTAATAATAAACAAAAATAACTACTTGTAACTGCCAGTGGGTATATCTGGAGCTGATTCCTGTCAGTACAGAGACGTACACCTGATTTGTAGAAACATTCTGGTACTGAAGCAGCACAGTAGTTTTAGGAATTGATTTATTCTTCCTGACTGCAGTAAAGGCCATGCTGCATGCTACACTTTCACAGGAGTTGGTGAGAATGAGACTTTTCTGTTTCATTCCAACCCAGCCACTGACACTATCTTTACTTCCCTCACAGGTTGAAATGTGCCACTTCACTACATATTTGGCATGCCTGCTTCTAAAGCCAACCAAAACCAAACCAAACAGCCCAATAAAAACCCCGGCAACAAAAAAGCACCTTGAAGTAAAGAATTAGCCCAATGGCACACCATTATTTAATCTCATTCATAAATGGATGTATTTTCCTATTCAAAACTTATGACGTCTTACTGATAAAAACAAAGTGTAATTTTTTTTTGTGCAGACAAAAGTGTGCCCAGGGAATACAGGATTTAGATGTGCTCAAGATCTCAAATACAAACACAGAGAGACAGTAAGCCTGAACTATTAGTCTCTTAGAAACCAGATGTAAACACAACCATTAGCTGTTCACGACTCCTCTCATTTATTCAAATCACTTCTGGCAGCTGATCACACCTCCAGCTCTCTTACTAACCACACAGATGAAAAGGCAGGCTCAGGATTGTGAAAGAAGAATTATGCAACAAGGCTTTGTACAACATGTTCACCAAAGTGACCAAACAAAAGGCCATTCTGGAAAGCAAGACCAGGAGAGCAGATTATACAACTAAACTCCTTTCCAGAATACAGTGCAACGCAGAAGCAGCAGGTTTTCTGCTCCTGAGAAAGTCACCCAGAAAAAAAAAAAAATCAACATGAGCTCCTGTCTCTTTGGAAAGCAGAAAGCAAAATCTTCACAGCAAGATTTAAGGCTTTCTATTCAAGAAAGATTTCATTCATTTGAACGAAAAAGCAGCAATCAATACAAAGCTTTCAATACAGGTGTAGTTTTTTAGTAGGATGAATATGTAAACAAGGTGGTCATATGGCTTCACTTTTACTTAATGGAATAAAGAAAAAGTTAGTAGTTCCAAGATAGCCCATTGACTTTATCTTACAACTGCTGATAAACAAGAATTTATATTTAGAAATATTAACTATGTTTAGGGTATTAAATAAATTTGCAAATGACAAACTTGTCATTTCTCAGTACTAATAAGAATCTAAATACAATCTCATTGAAGGTTTTTTAAATTCCCTTTATTTGTTTGTCCATGAATTATAAAGAATTCAGGTCTTGGAAGCTTAAGTAAGGCATCTAAAGAGGTATTAAAAATACACATCTTGCCTTTTTATGGCAATAACTATTTCCAGGTGCCCAAATGCCTTTTCAGATCTTATTCTTCCTGCAACATACAACTTCACAAAACAGCCAGAAATCCAGGTTAATTAGACTTATGTCCTGTCTTATAAGTCTCAAACCAGAGTGTTTCATTACTGCAACTCACACCTGCTAATAAACATTTATGCCTGGAGACCTCTGATAACACAATGGCCTGGTGACTTTTTTTTTCCCCCACTGACTTGGAACTGATCATTGCATAGTCCCATCTCTGTCTCTCCTGTCCAAAAATCTGAGTTTTGGTTGATTTAAGAATCATCTCAGCACCACAGTCTGAGCTTCTGTGCCTATACACTCCAATGGGGGAATGCCAGCTGGACTATAAATTTGAGTGAAGGGCCCATTCCCAACACTTCTCTACTCATTTGGACGGCAGCTCAAGCTTTGTGACTTCCATTGAAAGGTACTTCTTGTCCTCACTGTGCCAAGGCACATCAGGTTCACCTGTGAGTGAATGGACTAGGAATGCCCAGGCTCCAAAACAGCACTCAGCTCCCAGTAGAGAAGGACTGGGCTGGTACAACTGGCTCATAACTGCTGTAATTGGTGATGCTGACTCTTGATTCTCTCCTGAAAAATAACATGATGTTTCTGCATTACCCAGTGGATGTTTCTGGAGTCAAAAGAGAAAATTCATCTGTATTATTTGTCTTGTATATGCCAGGAGCAGTTTGCAGCCTCAGAACTGGGAATGGCTGCACCACATGGACTTAAAAAAGCTTAGGGATGTCTTGGCAAATGAGACAATAGAAACCCTGGCCAAAAGAAACAGAATAAAGACACAGGTCTTTACACAGGCTCAACTGTAATAATTTACTTGAATTTCCTTGGGAGAATGAAAGCACAGTCCAAAAGTGAATTTACTACAAATTACCATAAATTCTTATAAACAGAAAATCTGAGAAAGAACAAAGAGCTCCATTTCTAAGTAGATTTTTTTTCTAATATATATAAGTCAATAAAAGCAAGTAAATATTCTCCTTTGCTGCCCTGGTTTGGCCACAAATCATGTTGAATACTGCTCTTGCATGTAGAGCTGGGGATTTTTTTCCCTTCCGAGACCGGAAAGCTAACAGTAATACTCTTCATGTACAATTGCTGTTGTAGTTCATTCCCTTCACCTTATGGAAAGAAGATTTTTTTCCTCTGTTTTAATGAGCTTAAGATAAAGTCTTTACAGAACAGCTGCTGCCTTGACAAGGTCTGTGGCTTTCTCGCAATAGCACCTTAAGTAAAGACTTACGGGAAGTCCGCAGTGTAGTGAGGACACTGTGCCCACCCAGGCACACCGACGGTGACTCCCAAGCAAGCTGCCAGAGGTAGGACAGGCTAAGCAGTTATGGCAAGATACATGAGCTGGTCTCTAATAGTGAGGTGCAGAAAGCAAGGGAACATTTTGCTACATTTGTACAGGCCTTTGGCATTTCTCTAATGGGATGATGAATTTTCCCAGAATTATACTGGCACAGCTAAAGCTCGGTGATTTGGATAAACTAAATCTCAACTCTCGTTTAGCAGCAATGGCTATGTGGGTAAAAAGTGGTATTAAATGTTCTAGATGTATCTCTTATCTGGGTGAATACAAGAGTCTTCAGCTTAGAGATTTACAGGTTTTGCAGGGCTGTGTCACAAGCCTAACAGTGTTACAACGAGATTACATACATTCTCCATAGTTACTTAAACCAATGTACATCAGGGAAGGCATAATCCTCTTAAGAGTATAAAAGACTATTTAACAAATACTGAAAAGTAATTACACAAAATCTAGTGAAATTACAGTAAAAGAATCTTCACAAATCACATCTCTTATATATATTAATGTTTATGTTCCATGTGATGAAGCTCAGAAAGATATTTCACAGCCATCTCTGTTAACAGCAATGACTCCTCGGCAGGGAAAGCAAGAAAGGCAGACAAACCAGGGAGAGAGGGAGAGAAGGTTAAGGTACGAGCTCTTGGCCCCCAGGCCAAGCTGTGCAGGGGCTGAGCTGGAGCCCAAGAACTGTCCTTACTGTGCAGTAACTCAGCATTTCTCCTCCCCACCTGGAGGCTCCTTACCCTGAGACATCAAGCTGCTTTTCTGCTACTTCCCTAACTGTTCTGATATTGAATTACTGAGAACTTAATATAATCAGGATCTCTTCCAAAGTACAGGATGTAAGCTAGTTTTTTTAATGTTAGTCCCAGTTTCTTTACACCCCTTGCGCAAAGAACATTGTACATAGAGTAGCCCCAACTTAAAGTCTATAAAGAATTAGAATAATAAAACTTACACCCCAAATTACTAGCAATCAGAATTTGAATTTTAAATATAGCTGTGGAATTAGCAGTCAGTTATAACTACTTGTAAAATGTAATAACATCTTTCAAACATCTCTTTTTAGTTCACCATGAAGATATCAATTCTAAAGAGCTAGAGAGGGGGGTTTTGGTGGGTTTTCTTTCTTTCTTTCTTGACTGCTGGATTCTTAATAAGTCATTGACACTTCCCTCATAAAGCTCCTTCTCATATTGGATGAAAGACAGAACAAGTAGCCTGTTTTCTTGCACCCAGTAATAGACAATTCCCCTGGATACATACAACTGCCAACTAAAAACCTCAGTGTGAGTCTAAAATTAGAACTCAGTGATATGAGTCACAAGGAGAAGCTTTGTGATAGAAATGAGGATATTTTTAAGCAAATGCAGTCTAAAGTGCAAAATAAAAATGGCATTCTATAAAAAAGTCTGTGGAATAAATTACGAGTAACTGTTACATGTTAATTTCCATTTATGTGTTTTTTCTACCTGCAAGTATATTCTTTAAAGTATATTATCATCCTGGTAAAGAAAGATGGTGAAGCTTTTAATTTCTACAAATGGGCAAAAGAGGATTACAACAAAATTGTAAAAAAAAAACAAAAAAAACTTTCTCATTGAAATATTTTGCCTTTATGTTACAGAAGTCTCTACATCAGTGTCAAAGCATGATCAGCAGTAGTTCATTTACGAAACTCTTTTAATCCCTATTAATTAGTAACAAGAGGCATGTCCTCCTGCATTTTTCAGTTCTTTTAGTATGAAAAAACAACAAATGTGGCATTCCAAGAGGGAGCCATTGTCATCACCATTATTTATGGTGATGACAATAAGCTATGTTCAAATTTAATAACACACCAAAATATATTGTAGGAAGGTATTACAGCACAGCTCTGAGGAAATGAAGTTTAATTTTTCAAGCCTGCAGTGTATATAATAGAAATAGGAAATCACAAACCAGAAAACTGATAAGTTGTCTAACCTGCATAAAAATATGTCATCAAAATATTTTGAATCTATTCTGCTTCTTGATACCCCCAACCCAAAGCTATTACTAAAATAACTGTCTAGCAGCCTGTCAGAATAGAGAGGGCACTCTCAAAAATAAACACTGCAATATTTTCCTTCTCAAAATCTCTATCTTCACTAAACCATCAAAAATGACACATAATTGTCCCTATTTAGACTTCCTGAAATATGTTTTTTCACACCAGTAACAAATATGGCAGATGTTATTTTGAGACAAAATCTTAACTGAAAACAGTTTTTGAGCCTCAGATAACATTTTATCAAACCCAAAATTAAACAGCTGCAGTGTGGATGCCTACATACAAACTTGTCAAATCATAGTGAGCAGCACAGAGCTGAAGACAGTTCGTGTAAAACACAACTTGCCTGACATGTTTTGGATGCACAGTATTTTAACCACTATCTCTTAAACTGTCCAAGGAAGATTTTTCTCTTGCATTTTGCCTCCTACATTTTGTGCAATGAATCTTGTCAGTGTTTTAATAGTAACATAGGAGAAGAATTGCAATTTTTGAATTGTGTTTCTTCACATCCAAATGAAAGCAATCTCAGTGTGAGACACCACCACGTCAGCCATTTTCTGCCCTAAATATATATATATGCAATTTATATCAACTGTGTGCTTATTCGTGCTTTGTGTTCTCGTTGACTAACTAAATGGAAAGAGAAGAACAGATTGTTTTAACAACCTGTGGAAGCAGTAATAATCAAAAGTAAAAGCAAGAAAAAAAAGTAATTAGGAATATGTTGACTTACATTGTTAGTTTTGTGGTCAAAGCAGTAGAAAAATGTAAGCAAAGAGATGGCAACATTAACTTTAAATAAATTTCTAAAAATTTACTTTAAATCACTGACTTGAAATTTATTAATGATGAAAAACCATCTAAAAATAAGAATATAGGACCATGTCTCACTAAAATACATTCTGCATTTCACATACTGCCCCAGGACTGAGTTCTCATTGAAGAGAACACAAAGTGAAAGCTAACTGCAGTTAAAAAAAAAAAAAAGCAGCATATGGTTTTTTCCACTGAGATACTTATTGCACCATATGTCAAAACAGTCTAACTATATGACAAAATACTCTAATATAACATGATGCCTAAATTCAGTTCATACTTTAGTCATTTGTACTACTAGTGAAATGTTTTGATCATATCCTTTCCCCCATGTTTTTGCAATACCTACAGATAGTTCAGAACTTCTCTCTACCAGGAATATATCAGATTATTACCATCACATACCTGGGTCAGAAAAAACCTAAAGTGGATTCTCAGTGAACTTGTTTGCATATGCATAAACCAAAATTAAATACTTCTAAAATGATTATATTATCAAATATTAACTACTATTTTACTTGAATATCTCCAGATGCAGACTATCCTTTCACATGTTTTTGTTGTAGTAGATGAAAATACTGTTTTTACCCTTTAATGATCTTCTTTTCAGCTATGATGGTAGGGTTTTTTCCAGCGGTCTTAACCTTCACACAAAAACCTTGTATTTCAGGACTTTGCTCTGAAACAGCATTAACTTAAGTTTTCTCACACTGATAAAATAATAAAAAAGAGACTGAAATCCTGCATGATTTCCTCTTCTTAGGTAACATGTGGGCTGCAATGTTATTCAGAGTCCCAATTCATCATTTAGATTTACTTGACCTTCGGATCATAGAGGTCATACCAGTCAATGGAGTCAAAAGTGCTTATTTTCCCTTAACACACTGCCAGTGAGTAATGGATTGCCTTAGAGACAAGATTTTCTCACTCAACAGACTAATAATTTACATTTAATTCAATAAAAATCCAAGAAAGATTCAGGAAACAAACTGGGGCATTTTACATAGTTAAAGACTGCAAGGAAAAAGCATCAGCACAACTACATGGAACCAGTACCTACAAGGAAACTAGACAGAAGGAAACCTTGACCAGAGCAGTGTTTGTAATACAGGGATAAAACTCAATTGTGCAAAGATGTGCAGCATGCCCTTCCAGGTCAAGCACACCTTTTCAATTTTGCTGACGTTTACAAACGCGATCTTGCACTATAGATTTTCCTACAATAAAATGGTAAACAGCACTGAAGGAGAGACACTGCCTTCTAGCCAGGAGCTCACTTGGCCACTACAAACCAAGTCCTAGACCTCAGGTCTAAGGTAAGAAGAAGAAGAGTGCTGGTGAAAACAAAGTTTGGAATGTGCATGCAGTGAAGCAAGGTACGTGTTAAATCGCCTTAGCTTAATGTTAAACTGTGGCTCTTGGCACTGTTGACTTAGAGAAAAAACAGAGGAAAACGCCAAAGGTACACATTAACAAAGAGCCTATCAGCTAAACAGAAAAAACCCATACTGTTTATTTAATGGCTGCTGGTATGGAAAAGAAATGCTAGGCTGTAAAAAAGGAAGGAAAAGAAGAGCCAAACTTAAGGCAAAGAGGATGGGGACAAAAAAGGAAGGACAGCCCAGGAGAAAAACAAACCCACAACATTCTGTGAACAGTGCTGATGTAAGGAAGGCATAAAACTGCAGAAGATGATAGCCATTTGTATGTACTTTTACATAAAATAAGGACTGGGCTTGAATCTTATTTGACCTGCCTGTTTGACCTCCACTTTCCTGGAGCGTATGAATTGTACTAGAATGATGCCTCCTTTCCAGCATGGTTAGTCTTCATGCATGACCATGTTGCTTGCTTTCCCACCTTTAGTTTTTCCTACATCATTGTCTCTAAGTGACTTTACAAAACCCCAAAATACCCACAATCTAGAGTGAATTTAAGAGCCTAATAAGAACAGTGGAGCAATCCAGAAGAAATGAAAGATGGAAAAGAATTTTTTATGGTTCTCTATCATTTGTAGAGGGTTTTTTAGGACAACAAATGTATTGCCCTTTGACATCATGTTGTTTAAATTGTTGTACTTTGTACACTTTAGAACTGGTTTTACTGCATGGAATTAAAATGGATGAGTCTTAAAATATCAGTTATAGGACAGCAACCTTATTTCGGTGGCATATATGTTTAGATTCTAGTGCAGACTGAATTTTTGGTGATTCAATAAAAAAAGGGAAAAATTTTCCTGTTTGATTAAATAGACCACGCAATAATGAACACAATGACACTCACAAAAGTCTTCACTCAGCACAGACTACTAAATGAGAAATTGGAAGGAAAAAATCCACAGAGGGACGAAAAAGTGGGAATGAGAAAAGCCTGCAGTAATAGTATGCTACAGTGACTGTTCAACATCACCTTACAAGCCAGTAAGAACAAGTCAGCATAACGAAACAAGGTCCTGAGGAATGGGAAAAATGAGGCATTTGTTTTTGGTTTTTTTTTTTCTTCAGGACAGCATGAGCATGACTGCAGTTTGCCTGTTAACAGTGCATACTAACAGAAAATATTTCATTTCATCATGGCAGAGATTGCAAATTAGTAAGAGATTTACCAGCCTGTTCCCCAGCACTCTTTGTTTTGATATTTGTAGCTAAGAAAGATGCTTTAAGAATCTTTAGCATACAGTTACAATGCCAATGAACTTGCACTTCCTGTAGGCTAAGGAGCAGTGCTTTTGTGCCAACTGGCTTTAATTCACAGAGTAATCCAAAAACCAGTCCCAGGAATGTAACTCATATTGATGGTGTACACTAGTCCTGCCCAGGTTTTATGGATGCTTTTATAATATGAACAACTAGGAAGGCTAAGGTACTGCATGAAACCTAGAACTAGCAAGCTTATCATGGCTGTTTGCCCCAGGTGAATTTCTGAGCCAGCGATACAGGACGTTATTCAAAAACTCTGTATATGTACAGAATGCATTGCAAGCATCATAATTACCAAAGGGAAGTGACTGGAAATATTTATATTAAAAAACCCAAATAAACAAATTAAAAAACCCAGCCAACACAGAATCAACTTTGTTTCTCTCTTGAAAGATTTTAGGAGAGCATATATAGTTGCGTTCACTAAAAGTGGGTACAGCAGATATTTCAGAACTGGTGTTGAGAATCCCAGTGAAGAGTGGCATTTTTCTGGTATTTCCTACGCTCTCCCACCGCAAGCACTCACTGGAAACCCGTGAGGCACATTTGAGAACAATGTGGAGGAGGGAGCACAGCTTGCTTTACCTCTCAGTGCTGATGAATTTCCAGCACTGACATCTTGCAGCACTGTCTAAGCAGTATCACTCCAGAAGAACTCTCCTGCCTCAGCTTACAGCCAGGTACAGAAAGAGGTGTTGTAAAGCACAACTGCTGCTCTGCACCGACTGAGGATCCCCCAAAGCAGTGCCATTGCTGCTATACCTTGAATGCTGTCGGTTCCACTCTCACCTTGAGCTGTGCACCCGGCTCTGCACCGACTCTGGGCTGCCACACAAACACACCAAGAAATATCTCTGTGCTCCTATGCCCATCTACTCCAATTTCAGCTGACTGTAATTTCTGAAAGGTGGAGCAACCTCAATACACAAGGGCTTAGGTAGTCGCAGTGCAGACTGCCTGCTCATCCATAATGCAGAACTACAGACTAAAAAAAGATTTAGGCTCCAAGCACTCTAGCTTTGGCACAGGTGATTTATTGAAATAGTGCATCTGCAGCAAAACTCTGATCCCATCAATACCAAGCTGAGCTGATTTCATATGAGAAGCAAATAATCCAGTTACAGGTATGACTTGAAATTAACATGCAATGCTAAATTTCCATTTAGTTCGTATGTTTTCTTTTCAAATGTCTTCACTTCAGAATTCATGTAACTATTTTTGCTTAATTTCCAAAAATAAAATAATATAAAAAGATTATAGCAGACTGAACTATGTATCAGATTTCAGCAGAGCCAAATATACAAAAAATTAAGAAAAATAGTAAAAAAACCCAAAATTCAAATGAACAGAACAGCCATTTTGTCAGCAACAGCTTTTCAGATGTTTAAAAAGTTAGCATATAACAGTCTGATAATTAATGGCCCCCACGCTCTGCAAATACCTTCTGTGGCATCCTTATACATTGCTTCAGAGTACCAGCCTGGATAATCCTCCCTGAACTGGCTCCCTGATGCTTTCCTTTTCAACATGTCCCCATAAACTTTGAGCACATTTCTCATGCATTTCTTCATATTCCTCAGAAGGTCTCATAATTCCTTCATATTCTTCAGAAGGTCTCACAGTTCCATAATTATTTCATTTCTTGCTTCAAGTCTCTCATATTTTTTTCCTGGAATACCTACTAAGAACATGAGTTCATACAAATTTATGGTATCCTGTACACACTGTGATGTACACACACTGTGTCCCAAGCCCCCTGCCTGCTCTGTGGGCAAGGCTGCCTCACTGTGCCCTTGCACAGTCTCATTCAAATCTGCCTGGAGTGTCTCAGTCTAATGCTTAAACCATAAATCCTCTGAGCACAAAACTTCCTCACTCAATGCTTCTTGGCACTTTGAACAGTCATTGTCCAGCACTGTGGCTTAAGAATTAGCAGACATTAAGACAGAATGGGAACATATAGTAAATGCACAAAAGGCTGAAGAAAATTAAGAAGAACCATGTTGGAACTGATGAAGTGCTGTAGCAGGCCTAAATATAACAGACTCTTCCATTTATCTACTGAGGCTACATGGAAATCACTCATAGCTGGTGTCTGGGAAGCTAAGTTCAGATCTCCTGAACTGAAAAACAATAAATGGAAGGAAAACCCAGGAGGAGATTAAGCTTCCAGATTTAGAGGATGCAGAAGGGGGTATCAAAGGTTCTGTGCATACAAGCTTTTGTTGAAGTCAGCAGAAACTATTCCATAGAGGAAAGAAGGCCAGGGATTTATGATTGAATTTAAAAGTTAATAGGAGTGAAATCTACAGCAGCACTGACAATTTATTTCTAGTCAATATCATTATTTGAGTTTAAGAAAAAATTCAAATGCAATCTTTCAGCAGCAGTTAGATGTAGAAGTTCTAAGAAAACACAACAAATTTATTTAGTAATGCTATGTTACAGGAACATAAAACCATAATGAATACTCAAAGAATATTGCAAAGACATCCTGTGATGTGTTATCTAAAAGGTCATCAACTTGAGGACTAATAATAAGCTCACTGAGCTATGAACTCTTCAATGCTTAACAATATAATAATTCACAGTCCTCATTGCTAAACTAATAAATATTAGTTTATCAGGATAAAATATCTACCAGATGACTTTGTAGGTGAGAAAAGGATGAATATCATTTCTATTCTCTTTTCTATGGGAAAACTGATACACACATCAAATAACCTGGGAGTAACAGAACTAAAACCAGTCTCATAAGTTTCAATTCTGTGTACTGTCCCATGGAGCCATGTTCATGTCAACTGCTTTAAGTATCACTGCTTATGCTATGCCAAAGGAGACATAATCACAGCCCTTTGGATATACTAGAAGTACATCCCATAGATAAGCTTAGAACAGTTACAAAACTTCAGAGATATTGTTCTGACTGTTCAGTATAGTAGAAAATAGGAACTTGCATTTACAAGGGCGGGGCAGAGAGCACCAGCCCACGTCAGTCCCTTACCTTGAAGCCGTTGCATGACATTGGCAATGTCTCTAGATCTTGCCACCAGCCGGGATGAAGCCATGATGTCTCTGCAGCAAGTCCACTTCCCCTAACAGAATTCTCCCTCCAAGCTGTGAAGCTCAGTGGGACGAGGATCCTGGACAGTTTCCTTTTAGCGTTCAACCCTCAGCCGTGGCAGAGCATCCCCGGGCCAGTCAGACACCTCCAGTCCAACGCTGGCCCCCATAGGGCCGGGGCAAGGCAATGGTAAACGACCTCAACACCTGAGAAAAAAAAGGACCAAAGTTAAGAGGCAACTTTTCACCAGCTCTGAAAAAATAAGGAGTCTGAGTTTTAATGGCTATCTTAACAGGTAAAGGGTTTATGTTTTGGCAGTAGTGTACGCCCCAACCAGAAATATAATTAATGCTGAAAGCTTGCTTGGCAATCATCAGGCAGAATGAAGCTGCAAAAACAAATCATTAAACACAACTGGCAATGCACCAGACATCAATGCTTTCCTGGGTATGCTTGTGGATATTGTTTTAGAAATAATAAGAATATTATACTTATTAAAAGTAATACTGTAATACTTTTTTACATAGAGCCTATTAAGCTTAAAAGAGAAACAAAACCACTTGTAAAAATCCAAAAACTGTAAAACTCTCATTTTATTTCACTACTGTAGGAAGGAGCATGTAACAAAAAGTCATTGGTCAGGATAACTCCTAACTCCACTTGACAATGTGGTCTATTTTGAAATATTGAGATTAATATACTTCATTATTAAATAAAGTTGTATTTGTATTCTTTTTTTTTATAATGATGCTATCTTTTGTGCCATTTAACATCATAAACTGTGAACTAGAACTGCTACATGAACACTGCTACAATTCTGCATCTATAATAAAAATCTATGTGACTATAAATCTGGTCTAAATATAACCTAATTAGATTCTTCAGATAATTCTATCGATAACTTCTTATCTTCTGAGGAACAAGTGCATGTATGTATGCAGTGATTTCCCTGATAAGAAATGTATAGATACCAAGAATAACTGGATTCATACCATACACTCTGGGTGCACCCCAAATTCAAGATGATATGCAGCTGATCAATATCACAGATGTGAGTGGGTTCATTTGTGTTGTGCACTTTCATCTCTTCCTGGCCCCAAGGTCTGTCAGAGAATAGAGTCCTCCATTATCAGCCAAGCCTTCAGGCTGCACAGCTTCAGGCACGATGAACTGTCCCAAAGGAGCTGTGTCAACATGTAAGGGCAGCCAGAGGAAATGACATTTCAACATTTCCTTTTCTAACCCTCAAACCATGCCTGACCCAAGGCACATCGTGCTTTCCCTCTTATTGATGTTTTTTATTGTATGTTTACTGCAGTCAACACACAATGCTACAGTTTACCTTGTATTTTAGAGACCTAAATGCTGCTCAGATCAGCAGCCCAAGGTGCCTTTAGATCAGTGGAGCTGAGGGAAGCACACTTCTGATGGGCCACAGGGCAGAACAGATTGCAGAGTCCACCCATGTCTTTGGGCTGTTCCCTTGCATGCCATGGCCCCCATGGGGCTCATACCTTCTCCAGACACACTGCTGCTATTTTTACATATGTCTACACTTCCCATGACACCTGGATGCTCCTATATGTGCAGACACACGTGTGTCTGCTCTTTCCTTTAAGGGCCTCCTCCCTCCCGTAGCCCTTCCCACCTTCCAGGCTTTGCCCCACACACTTCTTGGGGTGCACAGGGACTCGCCTACCAGCCACCCCTTCCCAAGCATGGAGGGGCACCCTGGCAGGAGCCTCATGCTTGTGCCAACCAGGTCCCCTGGCGTTGCTAAATCCCTGCAGAGAGCATCAGCAACAGCACACCAAATAGCACCTGACTGAGAGGACGGGGAGCAGGAGGAGGATTTCTGTTTCTTGTGCTCACACATGACAGCTTGCTGAACTTTGCTTCCCCTGCAATATTTAAATGAAACATCAGCTTTCCTAATCTCATCCAAACCAGCATATTTGTAACACAGTGGGTTACATGTAGCCTTGTTTCTGCAGCAGTGGCGCTGCTAGCATTTTGAGCAATACTGTAAACTGCGAACAGCCACTTGTGCTAGCAAGCTGCTAGACTAATTTATGGGCAGGGATAAAGGGTATTAAAAATGCCTCATCTGATTGGGCTTTTGGCTAACAGCAGTAACAATACCAGAACACCAGTTTCACTCACACTGTGACAGAGCTGGCATAAATCAGCTGTACGTGAGCAGATTTACAGGAGCTGTGGAACATGCTGATCCAAGTCCAAGTTGAGAGAGTCTGGAAAAGTGTTATGAAGATGTATGTTCAATATACTCATACAGCAGGCTGAGTCACTGTGCACAATAAATGGCAGACTTGCAATTAATAATTTATTTAGCTGATATTAAATTATATGCTGCATAAGAAGAATGTGAGCTTCTAAATATGGCTCCTCATTCAAAAGCTCCTTTGCAAGCAGTGGGAATTAACTCATTTAAAGGTGACACTAAGTTAGTACAGGTAGGAAGGAAAGATTCTCATGTGCCCAGTCACCTCCACAGGCACAAAACCACAGCGCAGAACACAGCAAAACACCAGCAGAACAGATGAAACAAAGCTTCATGCACCCTTCTCACCTCTCTTTAGGCAATACCTGAAGTTTCACAGAACAAAAAATCCTATGTGGACAGTCACATATTCAATGTAATGTAGAACAGGATTTTTTCATGGCTTTTACAAATACTTAAAGCCATCAAGAAAATATTTTTCCTGCTGAAAGATTACCTTTCTCAGATTTTTAAGCATTAAAATCTTAATTATTTGCATAGTTGCTACACAAAGTAATTTTTAATAAATGGAATGACTTTAAATTTGTGTGTCAGACACAAAAATATGTCTTCAGATGGATATGTTTTCAAAATACACAGGATTTTAATAAAGTGTATGGCTTACATCTTATAACCCATCTCCTGAAATAAACCTGAAGCTAGCCCTGAATATGAGCTGTTCCCATTTTTAGCATTCAACAAGTGATTATTCATTATAAATTATTCTTTTGGTTTTTTATCTGAATATACATGGAATCAACACACAAGAGTGAAACAGGGTTTGCATATAAATTAGCTAAATCCTTTGTTATGTTTGCCTCTTTTCTGGATTCAATGGAAAAAGTTACACTGACACCATTTTCTTATATTAATATACCAGTACTCTGGATTTAGATGAAAAGAGGAAACATGATCTTCACTCATGTAAGAGCCATTAGGACTTACTAAACTGCAGTTTGCAATTCTCTGGATTATTTTGTTCCTCTCTTAAATGCCAGGAAAGTGAGACATCTGTGCTATGGAAGAAATAAGAAAAACACTGCATCTATTGTGGGTTAACTTTTTTGAGTCCCCTGTTTAATCCTCTTTTTCGCATTGTCCTCAGGGGAACTTTGAATTAGAAAAGATATTTACCTTTTATTGGTAAAACTAGAATACCATTGGCAAGACCAGATTGTAATTTATCTTTGAAAGTTTACAAAACATATTAAGGGCAAACAGACCTGCCTGTCAGCAGCGTGGTTCCAGAAAAACAAAGAGACGTCCGCTAGGTGCAGAGGGCATATGCAACGTGCAACAAGGGCTGAGGATAAACCCGACCAAGGAAAGGTAAACAATTCTCTGACTCCACTTCATGTTGTCACAAATTGCAGATTACAGATGGGGTCCCACCAGTGGTTCCTTCCAATCTTAACCATTCTGTGATTCCCAGTACACCAGGCTGATGCCACATACAGGAGCCAGGAGAAGTAGCCACTGATGTGAAAGTATGGCTGTACTTGAAAATGCTGGTTTAGACTTCTATAAACTCCCATTATAGCACCAGAATACATAAAGAAACTCCAGATAAACAAGGAGAAACAAATAATAAACAAAGATATTGAAGAGAGCAAGAAATAGACAGGGACAGGCAGTGAAAGGATGTTTCTAATCTGGGACATTTCAAAAAGAGATATTTGAGAGGACAATAAACAGAGTAATAAATTCAAGGAAGTCCTGCAGCTAGAAGACATTTACAAATCAAATGTTACACAGATATAAGAAATACAGTGGAGTAACTAAAATAACCATAGCATATGAACTGAACAGAATCTCAGGAGCAATTGAAATAAGGTCAAGTGCTGGGGTGCCATTATGTACTAACAAAGAGGCAGACTTCCCTGGTAAGCAAGAGTTGCTGAGAACTGATAAAGAGAAAAAAAATCCAGGAAAATTATTTCCAGGCCTGGTTTACTGCTGTAGTGCTAGAAGTCCACTTTGATCCACAGATTCTGTTTCTGAAACAGAAGAGGTCTCGGAAATGCTGTAGGTTGATAGACACTACTGGAACAGATGCAATTCTATGAGACAGCAGTGAGCCTCCTGCCAGTCAGGAATAAATGACTCACAGAAAGACAGGAACCAGAATTTTCTGGAGGTTATAATTGCGTTTTTAAACAGCAAATAGTCAGAAAAACAGCTGGTTTAGGTTGGCTGTTAGTTGTTAGTGGGAAGAAAATGCTAATCAATAGAAAATAGCTCCAACTAAGGAAGTGATTGACATTGTCCAAAATATTACAAGAATAATCCAAAGCGTTTGAGCAGGTCAGGAAATGATCTACAAACACAGTGCTTAAAAAATAAATATAAGGGAAATCAGCAGAGAGGTCAATTAGATTGAAAAGCACAGTGCCTCCCCTGTGAAGCAGGCTGGGGCTTTCTTTAAATCCAAAGTCTAGCAGCTTTACACCTGTTCAGAACAGATGTAATTGGAAAAGCCATCACTCAGAAATAAGTGGGCAGAAACAGAGCCTGAGAAGTGAAGAGCGCTGCCATAGCGTGCGCCAAATACAGGCTTGGAGAGAGATGTGCTAAAAGACCATCTGAGAAATAAACGAAGCAAGCAAATGCTTTTTAGCCACATAAGTAAAAATAAAATAGAAAATAAGATCAGGGGAAGATTAATTTGCTTCAATTAGTATTATACTGATGTTTCCACTGAAGACATTTCTGATAGACAAAGGCTAGACAAAAAATTGAAGCAGCATCCCTTAAATAAACTTAAAGTAAAAAGTGGAAAAACTCAATAAAATTCATTCCAGGATACTGATAACCAGTAGATTACGTACTGAGAATGCATTTGTAAATTTATTTGAATAAATCTGTCAAGCTGCACTTGATGCCTACTGGATATATAAAATTCAGAGCTAGGATGAAGAAGTGGGGAAGAGTGATCCAGCAGGGTTCTTTTATTTTCCTCAGAGAAAATGCAGTTTCTCCTCACTGATCTTCCAAAATCCAGGCCAGCAGAGGAGTCCCTTTGGTAATTTTTTCTGACAGCTGAACTGCAAGTTTGCAGTTGCTCACTTAAACCCAATGCAGCAGAAGTGTATCAGTGGATACTGGAACTTTCCCAAAGGCAATGGGACATAACTGTGCACCACATAAGATCATGGAAAATGCAATTTTGGCTCTGAAAGGTGTTTTTGATGGTTGAGTACCAACACTGTCAATCTGTGCTTCCTTTCTCTACTGACAAAAAAATGCATTGAAACAGGAACACTGAAACACAATGTTCTTTCTCACTGACCATCCAACCTCACACTGACTAAATGTGCAGTCACTACCTGGAGGTATTGAAATTTGTTTTTCTTGGGGAAAGTGGGGTAGCAGAGAGAGAGATTTAGATCCTTTCTGGAACTCCAGATTATTTTGGTTCATCTAGGTATCCTTAAGCATATTTTGGAGTTAAACAAAAGTTTCTCATTCTGCAGAAGCTTGAAGCTCTTGCAACAGCAATTAATTATTTGCAAGTTCAAGGTAATTTACACATCTGACATTCAAATCTATGTCATATATGACACACAATCTTCTATGTTTTACCTACCATTGGACTCCAGTATTTAAAAAAATATTTGTAGGATCCTAGTCATTCACATACCTATGTATGTATTTACATTTCAGCAAGTGAGCGTTTTATTATCTACTTTTTATTAGTATTTTTGTAAGATGGATGAAAATCCAATGGTGTGATTCTTGTCTTGAAAGCTGTAATTCCATTTGAACAGAAAATACAAACTGTTCTAGGAGAAAATAAAAGGCAGAGACTTGCTTTTTTTAAGAAAATTGGCAGAACATACATTTTTAGATACATGCAAAGAAAGGTCATTGAGACTTATTGATACAAAAAGTTAAAGACAGCCTTTACTAAACTAAAATTTAGTAATCCTGTTATTGAAATTGTGCAGGAATATATTACAGTCATATAGCTGCTGGTAATAGCAGGAGACTGGGATCAGTAGCTCATTACCTTCTACAAACACAGGATATAATCCTTGCCTAAAAGAGCTTACTATCTGCACGGACAAAGACAGGGTGAGATTAAGATCAGAGGTCACAATACACAAGCAAATAGGACAGAGTGAAGTTCACATCTGAAGTGTAAGCCAGTTAATGGTAGGAGAATTGTTCTGATTTTCTGGTTTAGCACTGATGGCACCTAGGAGTTCTGTGGCATAACATGACCTATAGCACAAGAGCATTGCAGAGGTACATCTGTGGGAGGAAAACTAAAGAAGGACCACTAAAATAGAAAACACTGAAGCATCTCAGGAAAGGGTGGGTCAAACCAAGTTTGAGATAAGCAAGTAAGCGTCAGCTCTTTGGTATTCCTGCACATCTCCCAAGCAAGAAACTTTGCTATACATGTAACTCGTAAGCAAGTTGTAGACAAATGCCAAATGAAGGCAAAAGCAGAAACCCCCTCTGCTTTTCCCTTTAAATTGTGCCTTTGGGTGAAACAAAGCCAAAAACCCATTCACTTCAGATGTACACCACTGCTGTTAGTTTTATGACCTCTAAGGAGACACAAGAACTCTAAAGTTTTGTCACTGGCTATGGTAAGGAGTAAGTATAAAAACAATTGTTTATGTTTGATATATGTACTTTCTCAGCAACTACTGCCAGTAGTTGATAAGAAAAGAACTGAGCCACAACTGACTTCCTTTAACACAGCATAGCTGAGGTGGGTTAATGGGGCGTCTTGTCTCAAGGGTGAATGTATGTGCATTCCTCTTGGGACCAAAACTCAGCAATCACTCTCACTGTGCTGGCCTTGAAAGGTTCATGCCTTGTTCAGTGCCTCACCCAGGAAGAGCCTCTTCATTGCCAAGAACTCTCACTCTTTCCCAAAATGTAACAGAGTGCTGTTCTTTCCCTATGCACCTCTGCCCTCTCTGATCCAGTATCAAAGTCAGTTTCTTTGAGCAGTGTGCTGACTGACAGGCTGTGTAACTCTGCATGGCTCCCATGAAGTTCTTAAGGTCCCAAAAAAACATCACTGAGGACTCTCATATTTAATAAAGAGAAAGTAATAGTGCATGAAGGCATATAGTTATTACAAGTTTCTTGTGTCTGTATTAATTACAGCAGTCCAAATCACTACTGAAACTTATTACAACAGCCTAAAGAAAAGATAGAATAAAATTTTTTAAAATCTCAAACATACTTGGATTCACCTGCAAAATATGTAAGCTCTGGTATTTTATACTCAGCAACATGGAATTTCCATTGACATATATTATTTCTGAAGGTAATATTAAACAAACAAGCCAAAGCAGACACTATGAACAGGAATTAAAGAAACAGGTGGGAAGTATAGAGATTATTCCTTCTACATTCACATCTAACAGGGTTTGCAAAGATGAGAATTTAATCATTGCAACACGCAGCACCACGCTCATTCTGGAGAGCTCCTTTCTCAGGGCAAAAC
Source organism: Melospiza georgiana (assembly GCF_028018845.1). Lineage (NCBI taxonomy): Eukaryota > Metazoa > Chordata > Aves > Passeriformes > Passerellidae > Melospiza > Melospiza georgiana. The sequence goes on along the minus strand of NC_080432.1, from coordinate 68,675,599 downwards.
ATCCGTGTGAAACATTCCAAATGACAATGCCTGACTCTCACCAGAAAAGAAATAACTCCAAAATTTTAACACTGCACCTCAGAAATCAGTTTTTTTAATGTCATTCAGCACAGAACAAACATTTACTATAACAAACAAAAAGCCTTTCTGTTTACCAACTAAAATGATATTACACCCTATTTTTTTCCTGTCTGGTGGCAACATGTTAACATAGTCCATCAGCATTTACAGCTTGGGAGCTGTTTAGTGTTGAAGTGCATGCAAGAATCGCAAAAATATTTATCAGAGATCACGGGGAGCAGACAGTCCATCACTAGTACTACTACAGGAAAGCGTGTGCCTGTTAGGAGTCGTTCAACAGGCTCCGCACTACAAGAGTTCTGGCAGGCAGCCAGAAACACCACATACTATTTCTCTACAAGCCACATAGGTATACATCCCTCACAGCCAGACGCACTGGAGTTTCCCTCACCATCACACAGACGATTTACATAAGTATTTCCTCATCAAATTCCAGTATCTGGTCTTTTGTAGCAGGTTACTAACACTCCTTACGAGCACTTCTCCTCAGCATGAACATGGTTGTCAAAATCCTAGTAACAACCTTGTCGGTGAGTATTTCAGCAGGTCTTACCTCCGAGGAGTTGCGACACGAGCCAGGGAACATACGGGCTGCACGCATCTCTGTGGCGGTGCACTTGTCCTTTTTGCACCATCACTGCGTGCAGCCCAGGCTAAAACTGGCTTCCCGGGAGCGCCCATCAATAGGCACATTTCCTCTGGTTAACTACGTTTTGGCCTGCAGCGTGTGACTGAGCAGAAAACTGGCTATCTCTGCAACACACACGTACGTGCACTTCAGGGGGAGAACCGCCACAGCCCTTCGCCGGGTCTGTCCGCTCCGAAAGGGCAAAACCTCAAACCCACCCCGGAACACGGCCGAACTCCGCAACCACGGCGCGGAGTTTCGGATTCACCCCGAGACAGCTCCGCGCAGGGGGGCAGGAGGCGGCTGGGGGGCAGCCAGCAGAGGCTGCTGTCCCGTGGGACCCCCTTCTTCCCGGCCGCGCTCCAGACGCCGCCAGCCCCGGGATACCCCGGCCCCGCCGCCGCTCCTTCCTTACCTCAGCCCCGCGCACCGCGCTCTGCGCGCCTCGGAGCGCCCGGCGCAGCTGCCTGGTTACCGAGCACAACGCGCCCGCCGCCCCGCCCCGCCCCGCCGGCCCGCGGCCAGGAAGCAGGTGCGGGGGTGGGGAGAGGGCGGGAGCGCGGTGCGTGTGCCGGGATGCGTGTGCCGGGCTGCGTGTGCCCGGGGCTGAGTGTGCCCGGGATGCGTGTGCCCGGGATGCGTGTGCCCGGGGCTGAGTGTGCCCGGGATGCGTGTGCCCGGGATGCGTGTGCCCGGGATGCGTGTGCCCGGGATGCGTGTGCCCGGGGTGCGTGTGCCCGCGGTGCGTGTGCCGGGATGCGGATCCCGCCGGTGCCCGGGATGCGTGTGCCGTAGCCCTGCGGCGCTCCCGGAGCGCGGCCCCGCCGCCTGCGGGCTGCAGCCCGTGCCCCGGTGCCCGCCGTCCCTGCGCGCATCGCGGGGGGGCCGCGCCCCGCCCCGCCCCGCCGCCTGCGGGCTGCAGCAGCAGCGGCAAAGCCGGGGCAGCTTGTCCGGGGGCGGCCGCGTTGACCGCGGTGCCGGGGAGACGTAGGACAAGACACCGGCCTCACTCCCGAGTGCGTTCTGGCGAGTAGCCGGAATACTCCTGAGAACGACTGTATCGAGATGTCGTTGCTAATTACTATTACTAGTTATATTACTATTATTGTTATTATTATTGGTGCAATGTAGAGCGTGCTGTAGGGCATTACCTTTGGCGTAGGCTCCAGAGCATCATCACGCATAAGGCAGAGAGCTGCACAAGCAAACTGGGACAGCAGCTCTTACATAACAGCAGCAGGACAGAAATATTCAAAGGAGCTGGCAAGACGGTCTGCCACTTTCGAGCTCAGACCACGCTAACCGTGCAACAGTGCTTGTGCCCCCAGCATAAAACACGATTCTGCCTCTTCCAAAGACATTGCACAATCCCTGTAACTTAATTTTGCTTTTCCCCTGCTTCATTTTAATTGATACCATTAAGGCTAGCTTCATGCAGGAGACAGAAAATATTTTTCTGCTTAAGAGATGGAGCATCTCTGGTCTGTGTCATTGGGAAAAAAACCCACTCATTTGGAGCTGAAATGGAGAAGTTGAGAGAAGCAGTGCCAATGAACCTCTTAGTTTTCATCGTTTCTGGCAGTGCTGCAGTGATTCTACAACATTAGCATGCAGGGTGTTTACTGAGGGGATGGATAAAATCTGAGTTAGGCAGCAGAGATTACTCAGCATCACCCTGTCCTTTAGCACCAGTCATAGTAACATTGGTGCTACCCTCGTGATATGAACACGTACAATTATGGCACCTACCCCAACACTTTGCAGTTATGGATTGCACACTTGGAGCCAGTGTGGGAGAAGCAGACGTACCAGGAGCTACAGCAAGAATGCACGTGAAACTGGGATATACATATCTAGGTCACCTCCAGCCATCCACAAAAAATTACCTCTTTCTGACAATGAGTGTAACCAGGCATATTGGGCCTGAAATTTTTCTCCTTTTGTAGGGTTGTGGGATTTTCTGTTTGGTTGGTTTGGGGTGGGGAGGGGTGGTATTCTGGGGTGGGGGGAGGATGTGCAGGAGGGGAACTGAAAAGCTTTTCTCACCCAATTTTTGTTACCTCTTTGTCCTTCTTCTCTGCCTTACCCCATGCCAGTTGCATCACTGAAAATGACAAAGGAAGAGGATGCTAACATGTTTCTGACTCCTGCCTTTCTACATATATCTTTTTGCTGAAAAAATTCCTCACTTTGCTGCCTCTTTCAGAAAACACTACCTTATTTTTCTAGGTTAAGAATATGAGTGTTAACCTGAATGAAAGCATCTTCACTGCAAAAGCTCAGACTTCATATAGTAATACTACTATTGTTTGAAGCAGTTCAGCAAAATACTTGCTAGTGTAAGCTTCAATTTCAGCACTAAATGCTCCACTGTATATTTTAAAAGCTCAGCTAGAAAAAAAATTGTCTGTGCTATCCTAAGAACAATGTATTTGTCATTATTACTTGTTCCATTTTGCTTTTAATTGTTAAAAAGTCAAGATCTGAAACTGTTGCCCCTTGGATATGTGTAAATATCTTTTCTGAAAGGACAAGCAATTAGATTTGATAATATAGAGCACCCTCAAGGGCTGCTGCTTTTAGCTAGGACATGAAGAGGTCTTTTGCCCTGAAGAATTTGGGGCACTCTTCCTCAAAAGAGAAATGCTACCTATAAAAGAGGTATAGTAACATTTTGGTTTGCCTCAGTATTGTATCACTCTCTATTTGGCCCAGTTTGGGTTGCCAGACTTCAAAAGAAAGTCTAAATCAGCTAGAGAAAATCCAGAGGATGGCCATGGGAGTGGTGGAAACTTTAGAACGCTTAATCTAAAAGAAAAGTCTGAAATTGTTATTCAATTTAGACATTAAAAGCTGGCATGAGGTATAAAAACATTCTAAAGGAACACTAAAAGGAAGGAAATTATCACTTCTTAGCATCCAGAGTACATAGGACAAGAAGTAATCTGCTTACCTTGTACATGGTATTGTCATATCAGAACCAAAAATTTTAGGAGGAAATAAAGCTTTGCACCACATGCCGTAAGAAAGAAGTGAAACTGGCAGTGTGGAAGATATTTAAGCTCACACTAGAGAAGTGTCTTCCTGGAAGGCATTTTTAATTTTTTGATACTTTGTCAGGGTGCAGAACAGAATATCTCTGTAAGTCTCTTGATCTCTTTTGAGCCAATTTGTTGTAACTGTGAATGCTGAGCCTGGTTTGAGTAAAAGAGCATATACCCTCCCTCCTGCAGGTTTTGCATCGAGAAATAGTTGCCACTTCCTTCCTGTCCTAAACTGCCACACAGTATCTATGTACAACCTGGAAGCATTGCCACACTACCTCTGGTTTCCATGTACTGTATCGAGCATAAATACATAAACATTTAACCAAAGAACCATATCATTTGAACAAAGACTTGTTAAAATCATCAAGCCCAACTGTTAACCCAGTCCAAGTCCACTGCTTCACCTTGTCCGTAAGCATCACATTTACATCTCTTTTAAATATCTCCAGGGACAGGGAATCAATTACTTGGCTGGGCAGCCTGTTCCAGTGAATGACAACCCTTCCCATGAAGAAATTTTCCTAATATCCAATCTAAATCTCCCCTGATGCAACTTGAGGCTGTTTGTTCTTGTACTATCACTTATTAACAGGAAGAAGAGACTGACATCCATCTTGCTACAACCTCCTTTCCGGCAGCTGTAGAGAACAGAAAGGTCTCCCCTGAGCCTCCTTTTCTCTATGTTAAACCACCCCAGTTCCCTCAGCCACTCCTCACGAGACTTGTGCTCCAGACCCTTCACCAGCTGCACTGTACTTCTCTGGACATGCTCCAGCACCGCAATGTCCTTCTTGTAGTGAGGGGCCCAAAACAGGATTCAAGGTGGTGCCTCAGCAGTGCTGAGTACAAGGGAACAATCACATCCCTGGTCCTGCTGGATATGGTTTTTTTCTGTTTGCCATTGGCTTTCTTGGCCACCTGGGCATAGCTGGCTCAGATTCAGTGGTTCTTGACCAGCACCCCAGGTCCTCTTCCCCCAGGCCACTTTCCAGCTCCTCTTCTCCAAGCCTCTAGCAGTGCCTGGGGTTGTTGTGCCCCAGAGGCAGGACCTGGCGCTTGGCTTTGTGGAACATCATACAATTGGCCTCAGCCCGTTGATCCAGCCTGTCCAGATCCCTCTGCAGAGCTCTCCAGCAGATCCACACTCCCTCCCAGCCTGGTGTCTCAACTGCAGACTGACTGAGGTTGCACTTGATCCCCTCACCCAAATCGTTGATAAAGATATTAAATGAAGGAAAGGAAGTGGCCCCAGCACTGATTTCTGGTGAACATCACTTTTGGAGCGCCACTTTTCACCCCTGAGCCAAAGCTCTCTGTTCAGCCAGGGCAGGCTTTCCTGCTGGCTCATCTTTCAGCTCACTGTGACAGCCTGCTCCTGCACATTTGAGATTTCCTTCCTGAAGAATGACTAGCTTTCCTGGACTCCTTTGCCTTTCAGGACAGCCTCCCAAGGGACTGTCAGCCAGTCTCCTAAACAGGGCAAAGTGTACCCTCCAGAAGTCCAAGATAGCTGAAATCTCTCCTTACTTCTCCAAGAATGTATAAGCTGAAAAACTGCATGATTTTTTTACATAGTTTTGTATGTTGTACTTAAGTGCTTTTGTTTTATATTTGAGTAGAACAAAACCTGTGTGGGCAAACTTTGAAAATAAAAAAAATAAAGGTACAGCTAGAAGCCAGAGAATATATTCCCTCTAACATGAAATTACATGAAATACACACTGAATTACACTGAATTATGTGAAATACAGCAATACACCATTTCACTTCCCTTGCATTGTGCTGAAAAAAATAAATATAGTGGGATGAGATTACACAAAATTATGTGGGAGTGGGAAAAAAAACAGGAAAAAAAATGTGCTAAGCTAGTATATTATACTGTGATATGTGATTCTTTTAAGTGAAGTTATCAAATTATAACAGCTTAGAGATAATTAGGACTTATATGTACTGAATGAGCTCAGTCTAGCATATGGCAAGAGTCGAGCTAAAACAAATGGCATTTATTTCTAGCATTACTCACCCCATTTTTTGTCAAGAAAGTCATTATATCCTTTCAAAATGCATTGTTTTGACAATTTTCTCTTGTTTATGCTTCACAAGTTACAAGTTAAATTGGAAAAAAAAAATACTAAAATCTCAAACTTCTATACGAGAATGAAAAGTTGATACCTCAATATTGTCCAAAATAGGACTCAAAGGTTATTACTTCACAGTCTTAATTAAGCTGAAAAACTTCCAGCCTAAAATTTCCACTAGGAGCTGCCCAATCCAGCAGTTGAGTAGCAGCAAGGCTGCTACAGGTTCCTGTCCTGACATGCAGCGAAGCCAAGTGTGCATCCCCAGGAGGTGTGTGTGTGCTCATGGTATCAGTGTGCATGCACAGCCCAGCAGGGACCAAAGCCACAGCGCTGATTCTGACCCCTGGCACGGGACCAGCCTGATGCTGCCCCATCAGGGTGAAAGCCTGAGAGCAGGAAATGGGTGCAAATACACATACAGCCATCAGGGGTGAACCCCTCCCGCAGTTGATGTAAAACACTCCATTGTGCCAGCACTTGGCCCCTGGATCCCAGTCTGCCCAGCTCCTGAGGCCTGAGCCCTGCTCCACTGGCAGGTGAAGACCCACTGACCCATCAACAAACACTACTCCTTTTTACAGGACACATTTTATCCCCTTAGCCTTCTATTTCCCACACTCCTCTACCCACCATTGTGCCTGCAGCCCTTTGCGTGTTGTGGAGATGAGTCTTTAAACACATAATCTAACATTTTTTAACAATGCTTTGGCATAGAAAAATAAAACGATAAAAAAATCAGTTCAAAAATGCAGATGAGCATGGTAAAGAGTAAATTCTCTGTAATGAACCAGTAGTACAAAGCAATCATGATCAGATTGTGCCACCCTGTGGACTGCATCAAAAAGGTGCTTCCTTTAATGCTGGGCTAAAAATATGCTGCAGGAGAGGCCAAGAAATTTTCAGCCACTACAGCAAAAGTCATTTCAAGTTTCCTTACACTCTAATAGAGACAAAATGTCTTTTTGAGCTGTTCCTTTGAGCAGCACTGGGCAGATTTTCAGCTGGCACCAATCTCAAACAAACATAGACAAACACCTTATCAGGAAAAGTCATAATAACTTGGAAAATTATCTTCCTGTTATGTAACACTGGGCAGAATAATTGCATTTCTTTGCTTGCTTGGAAATATATGTGTGAAGAGAAAAAACAATCTATCTTAAATTATTAAAAAAAAATCAAAATAATTACCTCTCTGTAATACAATATTATAGTCAAACAACAAATCCTCGTGGTAAAAACAATAAACAAGATGGAAACCACAGCATATATTAGTGGCCACAGTAAAATGATGATTTGGAGACTAAAATAAAAGATGAACCTGGTAGGAAGAGAGGGCTCATGGAAAGTTGGGGTTGTTAGACAATGTGGAGCTGTCTTTTAAGATCTAGTCTGAAAGGAGATCTGAACAGAAATTGAGAGCAGGGTATTTAATAAGGGGTGAGAAGCTTGGTGTGCCACATGAGGAGCAAGAACAAACTGATGTTGCCAAACATGAGAAGGCAGGTGGTATCAGTCAGAGATTGGAGAAAGCATTATTTTTCTAATAAGAAATGGGTTTTGAACCTCTGTGCTTTGCTTCAGTTGCTGTAAGCAGCATATGGGTCTAGAATGAGGCTAGTCTCCCTGATAATACAATATTTACCTGCAGGAAACCCCGGCCCCATGATTTTTCATAATCTGCAATCAATATATTTAAGATTCTCATGATCACTATCATTACTCAGCTGTTAGCTGACTGGCACTCAGTGTCTATTCTCTGTCACTGTAATTATGCTTGAAGTTCCAAAGCTGTATTTTCTGATTTCTGTAGTGGTCTGAATAGAAAACATATTAAAAAAACCACCTGTTAAAATTAAATATCTAAATATGTCCAGTATGGTAAATATTTTAAATGATGAGGCATATATCTGAGCCACTAAACACTATTGTGTGAGTGAAAAAATTTATCCAAATTCTTTCCTGCCCTCATTTTGAATATACCTTAAACTCATTAGGTGAAAGAACCATCTTGGTATTCATGTGAACTTCCAAAGGCAGAAATCTGCCATCTCTGTGAAATTAATCTCTGTGTAATCAGGTATTATTTTCTATCATTTGATGTTGACAGGTGGTTCTTCTGAACAATGTCAGGATTCTTTTATGAGACATCCATGTTTTTTATCATATTCATTTTCATTCAGGAGTTTGAAACTCTATGTCTTGTCTAATAGCATATAATGAGTAGGAAGCATGTTGTTTTCTGTGAAAACAGATGGTGGTGTTTAAAACAGCATTGCAATTTCTGTAAAAAAAATGCTTATTTAGAATAAGAGTTTTAAGAATATAATATAATGTAATAAAGAGACAACAGGAATTTTATTAAGAGCAAACATTTTCTGAATTGGTAGATCAAACCTAAGAATGAAATGGTATTATTTCTAAATGGCCAGTAGAAAGGCCAAGCAATATTGAAAGAATGAGTTATCATGCCTACAAAATGTCTCTTTTCTTCCCCCAAAATTATGTGCTACCCCTCTCTTGGCTTGAACTGTGTCCACTGTTTCAGTGCTATGCTTTATCCTGAAGGTGGCTGCAATTTCATGTGAGTCATTCATTCCTACAATGTCTGAATATTTTTTACTGGATGTTTTCAATGTTTAGCTGTGACTGCAAGGAAATTAGGTAGTTTCAAGACTACACTGCAACATTTATTTCAGGAAAATACTGTGGCACAATACAAAAATACAGAATGTAGTTTAAATTCATCACAATAATTATTCAGTAAATATGCTTTTCCACTAGGCAGAAGTCCCCAAGGGACTCTTTCTTTCTACCTTGATGCTTTGGGTGAATATCTTTTCATATACAGACCAAATCATTGTTAAATAATGTTCTTGGGAGAACAAACCCTCTTTTGGGAGAGTTTTTCTGTTGTGTAAAAAATCTCTCATATCTGTGTCTCTTTGACCTCCAAAAATTAAGTTTTATAGCTGAAGAGAAGCTCAGGCAGCCCACTGGTGATTTATTTCCTTACAGGGTTTTGCTTTAAATTTCCATTATTACCTTTAATAAAACCGCTCCTCTGTGTTATTGGGACCATTATGCAATGCCATTTCCAGATGCCTGTCAAAGTTATGGTGTTAAGGCCCAGATGCTTCTAGCTCCTCCATGCTTATTTCTGGAGATTTCATAAATGTTCTCTGACAGATTTTGTTGTTGTTTACACATATTTTGTAAAATGTTGTCAGAAATACTGGGTTTGTATTCATGTTGCATTCATAGGGTGGATTACACCAGCCACTGCTCTGTCACCTCTGACCATGAAGTGCAGCACCCCAGAACTAAAAGGACAGACTGCCACAGAAGCACCTGGACCACCAACACTCTACAGCTCCGACTTCCACAGACTCATATTCTCTGGACACAGAAGGCAGCAATAGGGTCAGTAGTGGAACCAGCATTGATAGCCTCGAGATCCTTTGGATTTCTTTTGTTTCCTGTTGTCTTCTGAGGCAAACCATATTAGATGCTCTCCACTCTGCTTCTCTTCTCTCATCTCAAAATTCCCATCCCAGATCCAGTCAGCTCAACCCATCCCAGGAAAAATCCAAATAGATTTCATTCTGACGTCAGCCTGCTCATTTCATTGACTGTGCTTCAAAATAAGGGAATAGCAAGAAATAAATCCCCCAGTCAGAGGGTATTTTCTCTGATTTTATCTGAATATCAGATTTAGGTTGTTGTCACCATACAAGAACCTTTCATAATATATTCCTGGGAACAGGCAACAGTCATCATTTCAAAAGACATATGACTTATCTTTGTCTTCAAAACTGGAAAGTGGAAGCATTCTTGCTGACATTAATTCCCCTACTCCTGCTTCCCCTTACCATTTGTGATGGCTTTCTGGTTCTCCACTTGTTTCTTATTTCTTTTTCAAATCTAGTTCCATGCACTGTCCTGACAGTCCTGATCAGTCCAGAGATCTTTGGTTAAGATCAAGTGATCTAAATTCAAAGGGTTAGCAGTTATTCTTGATGTATGTCCTTTTTCTAAGTTTTATTCTTATTAAGCTTTCTTTCTTACTGTGTTTTTTTTTCTCAAGTTTCTTAAATTTGACTGGCCCATGTCAAGTAGTCATGTTGTTGGATGCTTTGCCTTTGTCTTAAGTTTCATTTCCATAAGATTTTCCTCATCTCTCATAATTTTATTTCCTGATATTTTCAATCATTCAGAACACGATTGTGAGTACATGTGATTCAATTTACCCATGCAGATTTCTGTTTGCTAAATATCTGTTTCAGAATTCCTAAATCTTAGATGTGCTTGACTCCCAAGACCTTTACAGAATAAATCAGGAGTTGTTCTACTGAAAGTTTCATCACTATAAAATTGAAAGCATGCGTGAAATGAATGCACATGCATTCTTTCAAGGAATACCAAGCTCCTTGTACTTACTGGTAAATTATTTTCTACATCTGGAATTTCTGCAGTCACCCCATGCTTGGATGCCTGTGTCCACAACCTCCCACCCTTACAGCCCAAGATTTATTAAGCTTACTCTCCTTAACAGCAAGCTATCTGAGAGCAGTAAAAATTAATGACCTGCAGTACAAAATGGTTAAATTAATTATTCACCAGTTTCCAAAGGACCATAATTGCATTTCCATTCTCTGTGGAGCTCTCCAATTAGCTTGCTGAGGGACCGGGGTGCTCAGTGGTGTGGAAGTTACAAGTACAGGAGTTTGTGTGAGTGCTCAGGAGAGAGGGAGTGGGGATTGTCAGAGGTAGCTAGGATGGGTGAGGGCAAAGCCTTGGAGGTTTTATGACTCTGGAAAGTTCTGGAATGACTAGAAGGAAAGTGGGAGGAATGACTACTGCAGTCCTTCTTCAGAGCAAAATTCTGTAATTAGTTTGGGGCATAACTTGTCTGGGACTCATAGGTATGCTGAGAGAAGAACAGCTTTCATTACATGACCTCTCTCTTTTTCCCACTTAAACAGGATCAAGTACCTGCTTTTGCTTTTGACTACTTCTCTATTTAAGACACGGTCAGACAAACAGGTTGCTGCCAGAGTCTTCTTGTTACAGCAGTAAGTAATGGTCCTGCTCTAATTAACTGCAGCTCAACAAGCAAGGCAAGCACAACAAACCTGGTAAACAAGCTCCCTGTGAAATGTCTTTAACTCACATGCTGCTCACATGCTGCTGCTGCAGGGGAAGGGCAAATAAAATGAACAAAAAAAACCCCAAACCAATGAATGGAAGCTTGCACTCTTGCTTTGCATTGTGATATTTTCCTGCAGAGTGCAGGAAAAAATAATTTGCACAAAAAAGAAGAAATTAAAATCATCTAGTTTCGCTGTAATTTGTCTGTACAGAACTTAAGTACAACAGATTTGGGATTGATGGATGGGAAACCTCAGGAAAACTGTAATAATAATTGACTACAAAACCAAGCAAGGTAAGTTGGTATATAAAGCATTGCCTATGGACTTTGTAGCCCTCAAAACTTCTACTTTCAATGTTATGAGGTATTGTTGTGCTCTTTGTACTTTTCTGAATGGTTGATCTTGGCTTCATGTACTTAGAACATTTTGACATCATATAAATTTGAATTGTTCATCAGGAAATCAAAAGTACTGTAACAGAGGAATACAAGTCCAGCTCAATTCACAAGTGGCATTTCAAGCTTGTTGGATTTAGAAAAAATGTATAGAAAAAAATGGATACACCATGACTATGGTGTGATCCTGTCAATCAGAGGATGCGAAGATTAAACATTCATAAATACTGAAAGGCAATTTCCTTCAATTGTTCATCATGCCTCCATTCTTAACCTTCCCCGTAGGATTTCCTCTTGTTCAAAACTCGAGAAAAGCAAATTTTTTACTAGACTTTTTATACTAGTAGTAAACTGGTGAAGGGGGCTATAATTGTCAAACATTTGTTGTTGTTTTGCTTCACATTACTCATTTACCTATAGTATGACTCAGAAAGCAGATTTTGACTCCAACAAGCCATTTGTCTGGAAAAAATGAAAGAAGAATTTTCAATCTGTTCAGCTATCAAACAAATGGAGTAATGAAAATTAAGCAGTATGCCCACAGTAAACCTAACTAAATCAAACCAAAATGGTATCTGTGATGGCATATGGTTACTGAAAGGTTATTTTTCGTGACTAGCCTAGTAGACCAGATATAGGTCTGGAAATAAATAATTAAGTAATCCAGATATAATACCTTACACTGGGAAAAATTTTTTATTATAAAATTATTCTGATTTTTTTTTTTTTTAGCATTGGAATCTATAGAAGAATTAGCTTTGGAAACAGCTCTATCATAAACATACAAACAGTAAAGATTTTGTTCTTACCATCATTCTATTCTCATTTTTGAAAAATGAGAAAATATTTCAGATATTCAGGAGCTATAAATACCCTCTAGAGGCTCATTTTTCCATTTCACACCTACTATGCTATCTCATTATGTTTAGGGATATTTTCATTAGCAGTGATGTGCTTGGATTAGGCTCTTACCTAACACTTATAATGAAATAACTGCGGGGAACCCTTCCCACCAAAATGACTATAAAAATGGGTCCCAGAAACATACCTTGAATCCAGCATGCTGTTTCTTGGCTTGACTAACTGTGTGATAAAGTGAAGACCATGTCAGTCTTAAATCCTAGTTTGCATCTCAGCGGAAGGATTGCAGATGACAGCCCCTGCCCACCCGTGGGCAGCAGCACTGCAGAGATACTGAACATGCACACAGATTCACTGGTGCACAACTCCACACACAAATGGTAGTACACAGGAATTTATTTTTTTTCTTGTTATAAGGGAATGCTGCATGATAAGTCCATTAAATTCCATGTGGCCTCTTGGGAAAAATACAATTTTGCTTCTAAACTGTTCATGAATTGTAAAGGTAAGTGAGACTTGCTGCTCAGAAGACCAATGTCTGTGAAAGAGAAGTATCTCTCAGCATAAGCAAATACAGCTACATCTGTGATATTATTTCAATTAAATGATAAATTTCAGACCAATCCAGGGAGTGGAGAAATGGATTCCATTTAGTACCATCTTTTTTACAGCAGATTGGACAGAATTCAACAGCAAGAGATGATTTTGTTATCCAGTACTGGTGGAAGTAAAATTTTCAGTTCAACTGTAGTACTCTATCAGTTACCATCAAAGTGTTAGAATAAAATCTTGTTGTCACGCTGAATTGCTTTTGGGTGTTGTTGCTTTCTGTCCCCTTACTTGGTTCCCTTCTTAGGGGATAGAAGAAAGAAGAGAAAAGCAATCTGAATTAAGGTATTGTCTTTAGTAAATGTCATGCTTCAGCACTGCAAGCCTCAGGACTTTTAGGACAGCAGAAATGAGTAGAAAGACTCCTATGTTTATTGCTCTGTCCTTTGCCCTCTAGCATCCTAGCTGAAGACAAGGAAATATTGTACTCTAAGAACATAATGGCAAACCTCTTTCCTAGATCCTAAGTTTATGCAAAACTAACAAATTTGTCCATTAGATGAACATTTTCCACATTTTGGAAAGCATATTGGTGGATTTCATTTTCATCTGCTGTGTGGGAAGTGGGTTCACAGGATGCATTTGTAGGAGAACTAACAATGAAGAAGGATTTTTTGGCTTGCTGATTCCAGTTTTCTGCTCCTATTAGCAATCATGTAATATAATCCTCTGTAGTTATTTGTGAAACTTCAACTTGAAAGTTGAAACTAGATTTATTTATGCCTCCATTTTAATTCTCTGTGAGGAAAGAAATCTTAGCTATTGGCAGTACCTTGTTTTCTTCTCTTCTGGGATGGTTACTTCTAATTTAATTTCCTGATAAAGCTTTTTATTTTGGGTATTTCAGCTTTCCAAATTGCTAGTGTCCTGTAGGCCAGCACAAAATATCAAGCAATCTGCTAGATAGGAAGTAGTGAGAGAGGAAATCCCTGACTTTCTGTTAGCCTCAAATAGCTCGCCTTTGCCCCCGCCCTCTTTCACCTCCTTGTGTCCCTGAGGATGTCACCCATTTCTGAGGTGTGCAGATGGGCTCCCACAAGCCCCACAATGCCAACTCTCAGCACCATACTCCCTAGATATCACTTGCCTGCAGGAATTCAGTGCCAAGATGCTAAAGCTGTCTTTTGCCCACATGACTTACCACTATTGCTTCCAGCAGGACCCACTGCCCTGGGGTGATTTTGAGATCTTATTTAAAATATTTAAACTGGAATCAAAAATACTTCCTTCTTTTTATTTTTTTTTCCTACCTTAAGTTTAACCAGTGCTGAAATGCAGTGAAATAAAGCATATTTTGCTGTTTGTTCTCTCTTAATTCACTCCTTCCTTTCCCACCCACACATAAATACACACAGTCTTCAATATCACAAATACCATGAAAAAAAAACCAGGAATCAGAAAGTGCCCAGTTGGCAGAAGAGGAGTGCTCTCCTCAGCCACTTTTTATGTCTCTCAGTCATCTTTCACTGAGTAATATAAGACTTCCACATTAGAGAAAAAATATTGTTTCAGAGTTTTGAGTTGAATATTGTATCTAAAAATGTTACACATGTTCCAGTAAACAAAAAGAGTGTTTATACACTGCACAGCGACACTGTCTTCTCAATCATGTAATGGTGCATAATTAGCAACGAGGGATCTTCTTTTTATATCATGTCCTTAGGATTTCATGGCTCCCAAAAAATAATGACCTTGAATTCTCATGAAACTCCTACCCACGATTCTTTCTCTGAAAAATTTGGAGGAAAGTTAGTAACAACTAACACACTCCAAGACACCAGTGTGTTTTCTAAGAGGGTGATGTTACTGCAGCCATGCTTCTTTTCATTCATAACATCCATATAATATTGGAAGGTGCATTCTGACAGAGCCCCCATGAGGCAGTAGGATATTTAACCTGCAGCTGGTACACTGAAGAACTTTGCTGTCTGAACTTGAAGCGAGTCATTAAAGCCAGTATATTGAAGATGTAGCTTTTCAGCCCTTTGGCACATTATGAGCAGCATTTAACATTGGGAGCTTGATGGTAGACAGGAACATTTTTCATCACTGGTCAAATAAAAAAAAATTCCTGAGTTTTTTCTTCATGCATCCGGAGGGCTGCAAAGCTAACCAAGGACAAATATGAGACTGCTGAAATATGAAACAATTAAAGGAAATCCCAGTTTAAATCATAATCTCCAGATGGAAAGTGTAAAAAAAAAGAAGAAAAAGTTTCACTGGATGCTCATTCTATTCTTTCTTTTTTTCAGTGAACTCTGCTTACATTTGAAATAAGAAAATTGTGTGGCTTTGTGCAGGAGAATTCAATATATTTACTGGTTTTCACTGGGATCAGGGCTGGTGCTGCTGTAAATTCAAAGCACCTCCCCTAATTTAATCAGTGAGTTTGAAACCTTTAAGGACAGAGTTAAATTAGTCTTTTCAAAGAGTAAAAGACTGCTCATTTTGTTGGAATTGAACTCACATTAGTAATGTATTTGACATCTCATCATCTACATACCCCCATATCCCGTCAGTCAGAAGTGACAGGGTTATGCTTGTCAGTATAATGAAAGATGATGAGCATTTTTACCCATGAGGGTACCTTGAGCTATGATAATTTTATTTTCAGGAAAAGATACTTCTTGATAATGAAAAATGCAAGAATCTCTGGGGTTACGTGTAAAATCTATTTTTGCAATACTCAGAAAAAAAAAAGAGAACAGAAATAAAATTAGTCTAACACTTAAAATAATAAATTAGGAAGAGTCTGTGATTCACCAATCTGCTTGAGCTTTTTGGTGAAGATACCACAGGGTGCCCAGAGAAGTTGTGGGTGCCCCATCCCCACAAGTGTTCCAGGCCAGGTTGGATGTGGCTTTGAGGATCACGGTCTAGTGGAAGGTTCTAACCTTGCCACGGCAAAGGGGTTGGAACTAGTTGTTCTTGAAGGTTTCTTCCAGTCTGAGCCATTCTATGATTCTGTCTCAGGATATGATATGCTGTACCCCTTTTAGATAAATTCTGTTGCTTGAACTAACAATTCTTCCCTTTTCTTTGCAAAAGTAAATCGTGGAAAGACAGTTTGAAAATTACCTGAGAGAGCCTCCTGCTTAGCAAGTCAGTTAAGACCCCATCACGTTTATTCATTTAAAACTTTATTTGTTGCAAGTTGCTAATAGGGACTATAGGTGTGTGTCACAGGTAAGACTTTTGGTTGGGCAGCTTCTCTGATCTGCTGCTGGTCATTGCCCATATCAGCTGTTTGTTTCTGAGGAAAGCAAGAAAACTCCCATCTTGGAGCACACTGTCAAGGCAGACACTGTCCTGTTTCTCAGTGTTGTCAACTTTTTCCCAAAGAATTAAGGTTTTTATTTCATACATTTGATTATGTGTAACATGCAATTATTGGTAGATGTTCACGTCTGAACTCAGATGCTTTTCAACTAGATTGCGTTCAATTCTTTTTTACAATTATCATCTCGATAGATGCAGTAAGTAAACAAAAATTATTTAATTTCCTCATTTTAGAGTTTACAATAATTCACTTTTGGTTTATTTCCCTATGCTCTTAGGGAACAAATCTAAACCTAGTTGATAACTATTTATTTTGTATATTTGTAGCATCAATTCTGGTATCAGTGTCCCAGCTGAAACTAAATAATCCCAGAATTTCTTATGAAGTTGTATCTCATTCACAGTCATCTGAAAACCAGATCTTTTTCATATAAAGTCTTAACTCAGTATTTGGATATGCCATTTTAAGCACAAGCTTTGAAAACTATCAGTGTCCATTAACCATTACGATGTCTTTATTCAGTGTTTTTAAAAATGTCCTTCATGGAAAAAAAAAAACAAATTGAAGCAAAGGTTCAGTCTTGAAATTATGCCACATCCAAGTCTTAATATTGAAATAGTCCTAAATTTAGGGGATTCTAGATATTTATTATGAAAAGTAAATATAGCTACTTGGGTTTTGGTTTGTTTGGGGGTTTTATAGTATAAGGGCAAGGAAACTCTCATACACCTCTTCAGAGAACAGAAGTTTCCATTCACAGCAGAAAGTTTATGGACATCCATTATCTGAAATATATTTAAGAAGAAAATAGTTAAAAACTTGGTTCTACAGAAATTATCACACAAATAAAAAATAATATATTTTAACAATGTTCATTCATTCTCCATTAATTCTAGGTCTATTTCATTAAATGTTTTGGCTGTTTTCTCCTGTAGCTATGTTTTTATTCCTATATGTTATATACAGCAGCAGTACCTGCAATTCCATTGGAGAATTAACACTGCAGTGTATTAAACGTGTCCAAGCAATTAGCTCAAAGCTTGTTTGTGTTCCAGGGAACTCATATTTTAGAATGGGGTGTGGAAAGGAAAAAATTTACAGTTACACTGTCAGGCCCAGCTAGTTCCTCAAACCAGCCAAGGAACAAGGGTGAATACTAAACCATCCTCATACCCTAAATTAATATCCTAAAGAATTGGTGTCCATTAAAAACCTCTGGATGCATTTCTTTCTTACTGAAAATTCCTACCCATATCAAGTGCTTTTGGGTGTTGAAGGAATATCTTCAACATAGAAAATCCTTCAAGGAAAGAGAAAGGAATTTCCATCTCTCTATCTCTGGACTTTTGGAGCTCAAAAAGTTTCAGAGAAGGAGGTGATTTGGTATTGTTCTGAGTCAATTTGCTCTGACTGAGGAAATGACGAGAAGGAAACTACTTCCCTGTCTCGGGAACCATGTGGTGTTCCAAGATAAGGCAAGCACTTACTAATTCGAGTCCAGAAGCAGGAAATGTGATACATCCATTTCCTTTCAGGCAAACAACACAGTTCCGTGGCAGCACAAAAGCTTTGCTTCTAGTGCAAAAATCTCAAAATTCAGAAAACTGTTGCTCCTCTGTGGACGTACCATTCTGTATTCGCTATTTGGATGTTATGGATAGGAACAGTACTTTTACTCCACTCACATGGCCACCAAAGTTTTGGGGTAAGGATATTGATTTTTTTTTTCCAGAATATATTCCTAATGTAGATGCAGATATTTGTTGTGGATTGCCTTAAAATATACCTGTATATACTTTCAAGCTCAGTCTTGGATGCAAAGAGTAATGAATAGGTTTTGTATTTCCTGCAGTGATAAGACTGTTTTCCAAATGTTTCTTTGACAAAGTTTTATCATTTTTTTAAATGAATGAAGACAACAGAAGCTGCCAGGGCAAAATTGATTGTTTGTAAAAGTTCATTACTGCAGTCAGTTGAAAAGGTGTCCACCGACTTCAGTCAATAGTCAGACCAGGTAGACATTCTCAACTGCTTAATGGATGTACCTACAGAGCAGACATGATCTGTTTCATCTCTTGATGAAAATGGGATAGCAAAGGCTAAATCTGTTTCAACATTTGGCATAAAGTCTTCTTCCTCCAGAATAAAAAGTTATTTGTAATTTGTTGTGCTGCCTTATGGTGAGATTTTCCTTTTTTTGCCCTCAATCTGTATTTCGTTTATTATCTATTATGGCTATTTTCTTTCACCCAAATCTGGGAGTAGTTCATAAACTGAAATGTACAGTGTGAGATGAAAATATATGTTATAATGAAATTCATTCAGGGTAATTAGATTAATTGATTTGTTCTTAAAGGATTCCATGCAATTGCTGTGGAAAATCTTTCCCTCCAAATATTCCTTATGTTGCTTGCTATGTTTAATCTTAACATTTATTAGCAATTAGCTTAGAATTAATTACATATCTGTTTTTCTCTATTGTATTATTGCTATTGAGCAATGATCCCTCCATAAATCTGACCATTATTTAAAACTAAAAAATAATATGCATCAGTGAAATACAACTTCAGTTGCACAGAAGTGCCACTGGAAAAGAGTGGAAAAAAGAACCCCATACAAGTGGATGGAAAGAAGTCCCTTTTTTTTCTTGTTATGAGGAACAAGAATCTGTTGAATGCCATCTAGGCTTCCTGCAGTCACACATATATTTTCCTACTGAGAGACCACGAAAGAATCACTTAATTTTTGTGTATTGGGCTAAAGAGTAGAGTACTGATACTCTTAGAGTAGAGTACTGATATTTATCAGTACTCTAAGAGTATCTAAATAGTAGAATACTGATATTTATCTTTGATGAACACTTACAGATTAACTGTAGAAAAATTAGAGTTATTACTGTGTCTGAGTCTTTTGTCTGGAGGTTGTCTGCTGGACTCTGAAGAACAACAATCATTGCTTTACAGTGAAGATGGATGTAATTCTAAAATGGCTGTTTCAGAATAAAACCTTGTTGCATTTGACAACACAGAGCAGGACACACCTTATCAGACTTATTGCTGAAAGGGCCAGCACCTTCTTTCATCCTCTTTGCTCACTTGGCTGGTCTGACACTGTACCCAGCCCTGACCACATCCCATTTGCTTGAGCTCTGACAGCAGATGAACCTCAGAAACTGGATTTTTTGTGAAGAGCTTTCATGGTTCTTGAAAGGGAAGATGCCTCTCAGATTTTTCTTACTTTTCTGCTAGATTTTGGAGGAGTGAATATAATTTTCTCTTTATTTCCTGTAGGTACATCATGTATGGTAGACTAGGAAGGGTGACTTTATAGTATATGTTAGAAGATGATGACTGACATAAGCTCACTGTATGGAAACATCACTTAAAACAATAGAAGTGTGTTTCCTGATATCCTGGAAATACATGACTTGAGTTAAAAAAAAACCCAACCAAACAAACCTACACATAATAGATATAGATAAAATTTAGTTCTTTATTAAATAAGAATGCAGTGCTTTGAACTGATTTTTTAGGACATGGCTTAAAGACAGTTTTCTAAGCCACCCACCATGCAGTACTGTGAATGTTACTATATTACCATGATACATTTCTTCTCCCTGCGTGTGTGACTTCTCAGCATCTTCCATGGACTCAGCCAAAGTGTAAACTTCAGCATAGGCACAAAAGTTTGCTGAGAGGGACTAAGTTTGTGAGAAAAAAATCAGTGCTGTAAAAACAGTCAAAGCAACTGTTCATAATGATATTTAATCTCTTATGATTTTATAAATCATCTATTGTCTAACAACTGGTTCCCTATGCTGGAAAATATACAGGCATCCTGTTTTCTATAGCTATCCAGTTTCCAGTGATAACTTCACACAATAGCTTCTTAAAATTGACTCTAAGAATTTTAGAACAATGAACAAACTAAGCTGTCCACTGCTTACTCACGTGTGAGCACAAATAAATAATTTTTCAGTTGCTCCAGGCCAGTGCAAGCATGCCTTAAGCAAGCTGTGTAGAGAAAAACAAGATATAAGCACCTCAGTATAAGTCATTCTGTGTGAGTTGTCTAAGTAGTCTAAACCCTTTTTCTCATGCAAAGATCTAAAAAAATGATAATATTTTAAAAAATCAGTACAAGCTGATTTTGCAAGTTCTGTTTACAATCAGTGACAGACTGGAGAGTTAATAACTGTAATGCTTAGCTGTAGACCTTCCAGGAATTCTTCTTTGAATTCAGATGCCCCCATCATCAATCTGCAGTATTTTTGGAATGCTAAATTATGCAGGAGGAAAACAAAGGAAGCAAAAAACATGTTTTGCTGGCCTAAAATCACTTCTGCTAGGAAAAGAAAAATATTAAACTGTTCTTCTGTTTTAAATTAATGAGTTTATGATAGAATTCCTGGCCCTGTCAGCAAATGCCCTCTGTGTAATGTGTCATAAGCAAAAAATTTAGATCCTGACTCTCACTTGGCTAGAGCTTTTTCCTACTAAAGATGTTTTGCAAAGTCTTTGTAGATATCCATGTCTGTTTCAGATAAGTTGTCTGAGCTTCTGCCAGGATGCAGGAGCTCGTTTCTATCAGGTGCCAGCTTCTGTGAAGCTTTGTAGCTGCTGCCCACCTCCTTTGCAGTGGGAATCCATGGT
This sequence comes from Melospiza georgiana, assembly GCF_028018845.1. Taxonomy (NCBI): domain Eukaryota; kingdom Metazoa; phylum Chordata; class Aves; order Passeriformes; family Passerellidae; genus Melospiza; species Melospiza georgiana. The sequence continues at coordinate 68,654,815 of NC_080432.1, read as the reverse complement.
ATGGTACTTTGGAAGGGGTAAGAAGAGAAGAACTTAAAGGCAGTCCCTGCTGAACTTCAGCACTGCTGATATCACATTGTAACTGTAGACAGAGAGTCTGGGTTATATTTTTTATTACTAGTTTCAAAAGGAGGCTTAATAATAGCTGAGTGAGAAATTCAAGGTTTGATACTCATTCATCAACAAATAATCTCACTTTTTACTGTTTTAATATAGACTTTATTGAGTTCATTTTGATTTATAAGATAACAGTGGGAGCAAAGATGTTTCCACTTAAACCAGGAGTGCATTTCTTGTAATTCCTAAAAGCATTTTCAGTTGCACACAAGTAAATACAATAAATGTCTTCAAGGTAATCCTATTTCTTCAGCATAGATAGAAATATAATTTCAGATCAGGAAATTTAATTTAAATAGTACATTTGATCAATGTGACAGTAGCAGAGAGAAAAAGTGCAAGCAGATTTTAATCAACATTAACTTAGATCCCTAGACTACCCTTCAGTCTAGTTTTACTCAAGTGGCTATTTAAAAATGCAACTTTAACATTTAATAACTTTAAAACATTAAGGACATTTTTCTTTTCTTGAATCAGAATCCAGGGTGTTATTTATTTGGTGTGTGGAAATAATGCCATATATCAGCTGGCTTCCAGCATTTTGAGATTGCAAACTGCTTGGCACACACTATAGGCATTCTTGCTTGGCCTCATAAGCTACAAATGCACCCATGTTTTAAAATATATCAAGTTTTGCCTTGTCCCTCCCTCAACCCACTGGTCTTCTCCTCATTAAAATGTGTCTGTTTGTTTGAAAGAAGTCAGACCATGTGCTCTGCTGAAGAAACTGGCATTTGGGATGAGTATATTCTAATGCCTCATGCTGTGTTTATCATGTTTCTGGTGTAGCAATAATGGTGGTTAAGGCTGTGCATCACTCCCTTTGTGCACTGAAGTAATACTTGGCAAGGGCAGCACTGGCACAATCAGTATCACAGCTGCTGTGACATGCCATGGGACATGATTCCTCTTCTGGGATCCTTCATGAGTGGCATTCATAGCAGTGTTGAAGCATAAGCAAGAGATCCAGCTCTGTTCCTGCAGGCAGGAAAAGCAGCATTTGGGGTGGCCTGTGTGGTGCAGCAGGTTAAACCTCTTGGCTTACACTTGGATGTCTGTGGGAGCCCCTTTCCAGCAGAGCCACTGGCTGGTCTGCCCTCATTCCATTTGCTCCTGTTCCCATACTGTGCACACTTTCCACTCACACTTTAGCAGCCCCAAAAAGGCTCTGGGCCCTGCCCGAGCTGTCCTGCTGGAGATGTGCACACACAAAGACTGCAGGCTGGAGCCAGCTGTGGAGCACCTGACAGCAGATGTGGCAGTGGGATCTTCTTACAGGCCACTACTGTTCCTATTTTGATGACAGAAAAAGACCAGTGTCTTTGAACCAGAGTCACCCAGAGGGCTTTTCTCCTGGCATTGCATTTTATCCTGGCAGAGGACTTCAATAAGCTGACAATGCAACTCCCTTCCTGGCAGAAAGGAGGAAGTAAAGTTGTGACATAGAAACACTTGCAGATGATTTACACCACTGAAGATTTGTTCTTTGTAGAGAAAACCTTCAGGGTTGAACTGGAAAAAAGAGGGAGGAAAACACAACAAAATTAGAGCTTTGGATTCAGGTGCTCTATCAACCTCAAGGTTGTATTTCCTGAATTGTTATTATTCTTCAATTCTCTTTTCTCCCTTTTTAAAATCACCCTAGTGTGTGCATTCATTCTTCCTGATATTTTAATTCATGGCAATGAGCCAAAATAGACCAAGATGATTGCAAACACTGCATTGCCTGAAGTTTTTCCTTACAGTTTGTCTCTTTTGTTTTGTCAATTCTCTGTGATTTGGAAAAAACCCCAGTAATTTTAAAAGTGCAATATTTGGCACTATATCACACATCATAAGGAATTCAGAGCACAGGGAATAATTTTTTTCCCAGGAGATATAATCTCTTTCTGCAGAGTCTTTGGGTTAGATCACTGATGCCTACAAAAGTTTGGAAATGGGATGTGAAAAAATGAGCTTATTCCTTTTGAAATTATCATGCTGGAGTCAGAAGACTTCAGATTTTACAGGCTCCTGTGTTGGAAGCAGCCCCAATAGGAGAACAGAGACAGGGAGAGGCAAAATACTTTCTTTCAACCTCATCATACTGCCCTGTTGTAGTGTTTTAGGGAATAATTCCTTACAGTGCCTATCCAAAATAATAGGTTTCTCTAAAATAATAGGTACTCTTAGAAAGCAGAGACCTAAAGCAAGGATAGAGCCTTACAACTGGGGACAAAAAATGAAAATTGAATCCCAGTTATAAATGATACTGCCAATTTTTAATTTCTTTAACCTTATTGGGTTTTAGTATTTAGTTAAAATGTTATACAAAAACCAGTTATGATTACCCAATAAGAATAAAAATGAAAAGCAAGTCAAATTCATTAATATATGGTGAATGGGAGGGAAAGGAGCAGAACAATCTAAGGAAATGTTATCAGAGGAAGGAATGAACCATATTGATCTGGTGAAGTCAGACATATCTGAAGGAATATGTCTGAGTTCTTTGGTCAGGAGCCTGTATTAAAACTTTTCCTGTGTCACAGCCAGCCATATATATATGTAAAATGCAGTCTGCACACTGAGTCTGTAGCTCCCCATCTGGCATACACTGACAATATCTGCAGCAACCATTTTCCTGCTCAGATTTCCCAGAGGGCTTTATCTATCAAGTACTGTTTTAGCAAAAACTAAAGTCTGCTTAACACTTGAATCCCAGAGTTTGAATTCTGCCTCATCAGGGCTACTGATCCACAGCTCAGGACTTACTTGCAGCTTGGGATTTTAGCTCATGGTCTATGATATTAAGGGGCTCAAATCATTGAGCAGACATTGAGCAGTGTCCATAATGATGGAGTTGATATGAGAGTTAATTGTGTGCAAACAAACCTTTCTTCTGACTCCTCACCTATCTTTTACAATCAAATAAGTAGCTCAGGCTTCCAGATTTGCAATTATAAATTTCCTAGAGTCATAGGTCTTTATTGCTTGCCTAACCTTTCATCTTCTGACTAAAATTTTTCTCCTTTACTCATTCAAGATGAGGCCTTTAAAAAGGCAAAAATTTTACACGACTCAAACTATGTTTCTGTACTCTTATGTCTTCTAATAACAAATAGCAGTTTATCTTGCATTCTTATTTCAAAGCCAAGTATATCTACTGATGGTAGAATAAGACCTTGTTTTGAAGGGTCTAAAATCCAAATGCCTTCCTCATTGTTTTATTCTAGTATCAGTCAGTGGCATGTGAATTTGGGCAACCCCATGCAGAAGTAGTCTAACATAAAACAGTAAATAATAAGGAGGGATTTCCTAGTTTAGTCAGAAAACTGTGAGAATTCACTACATGAAATGACCAGGAAAACTGGCTGAAAAATACAGCCTTGTTTCTTAGCCCAGGAGATATCGGTCAGATGGACTAATTAGAGCAAAATTTCCTTAAAGTATGTGCAAAATATGTGCATGGTGTGAGTGCATACTAGAAGGTATAGTGCAAGCAGAAGTAGGGAATGCCTATACACCTTTGTGTCAGTCTTGTGTGGACAGACCATGTCCTTGGGACTGCAGATTTCCAGTTCTGTCAAATAAGACACCTGGAAGCATACCTGGCTTAGTGGATGTGTAGCTGTGTTGAGTAAAGACAATGGTGACATAAAGCCTTCTCACACTCCTCCTATGAGAAATTTTTATCAACTTCAAAATGTATTCAGACTCCTGAGCCAGGGTTCTTAGCATGGAGTAAAATACCTTTATTCTTCCCAAATTCACTGAGAAATTGAATTATGGTATTTTCCTACAGGCAACTTGAACTTAGAACAAGCTGGACTCCCTTAAATATGTTTTTGGAAATAGGCATAATGGAAGACAGGGTTTTGGTTGGGTTTCTGGTAGAGAAGATAGATGGTATCAGGTAGAATGGATAGAATGTTTCAGGTCCCTATTTGAAAATCAGAGATAATTTCCCTGTGCTTCTTCATAAGAATGTTCTCAAGAGAAAAATGATGAGGTAAAATATGACACATGATCAGATAGAAAAACATCTCTGACTTTGCAAAGGTTTCCTGTAAACACTCTGATTATTTCAAGTAGATTTAGCTGAGAAGCAGATGTTCAACATAGATATAAAATATGATGCATTTAAACAATATTATGAAAGACAGTGAGATCTTTATTTTAATGCTTAATCTTTGAAATGTTTCCCTTCTTATTACCTTCTTATTATTTAAATCTAGAGTATCCACATGTTCTCCTTCCTGCTCCTCAGTGAAATGCTACATGATGCCACAACTTTAATAGCGAAGTTCCAGATTGCTTCACCAAATATTTACCTTAAATGAGTAACCTTGTTCCTATAGATGAAGAACTATGGCAATGTCCCTGCACACTGAATTTGCAGAAATCAGGGCTATGAAAATCCCATACATCTCAGCAGAGTTTTTAGAATAGCAGCCAGTTTTGCTTTTGTTGCAAATGGCACACACTGGGACGTCAGACAGACCCTGAGAACACAGGTCAACACCAGTAAAATTCAGCTTCACCTTTATAAGAACTAAGACAGCCTTTTTCCCCCCCCCCCTCTTGGAAAGGGCTGTAGGATTGTGCATCCTCACAGGCCCAGCAGCATCAGAGTAACTTTTGCTGCATGGCTTCCAGAGCTACAGATATTTCAGTTGCTTTCTTTTCCACTTCAGATGAGATACTGATCTTCATGACAATCCTCTGATAGAGATATAGAAAATATCACATTAGTAAATCACATATCAAGTGATCAAGTAGTCTGAAGCTGATTTAAGTATGCCACATAATTTGAACAGAAAACATGGTTGCCAGAAAACCTCTAGGGCAAGCGAGACCCACACACACACACCACCTTTCCTCTGCTTCAATCTGTTAAGATCTACAAGGAAGACTTTATTTTCCTATCTATCAGGCCAATTTCACCAGAACATCTTCCCCTTTCCACTTCCCCTGAGCTGACTTGGGATGGGTCACAAGGCAGCAGCAGAGCAGCCTGGGCCAGTGACTCAAAGAGGACACAGCAGTCATATAAATAGTGGTGATTCTGAGAGCAATGGCAACAAGGGTGTGGAAGATAAAAGGCAGCATGTGGTGGTGAGGCGTTAGCAATGGCAGCAACTGCATTTGAACATCAGCTCTGCAGTGCCAGCATGACAGAAGTGAATCTTATTCTTTTGTAACACTCAAGGTCCCTAGCTCCTCATCTGAAGTCCTCCAGAAATATTTTCATATAAAAAACGAAATAAATCCATGATCCATTATGTAATTAAAAATGTAGGCATTGCTCATCTTCCCCTTCTCAGCTTCAAGATATTCCATGTTCCTGTTATCCTCAGCTATGTTTGGGAAGAGCTGATCTGTATGCAACTTTCACTTAGATTTCTCCTGCACATGGCAGTACTGTTTGTTGGAGCGGCCTTGCTTTTTGCTTCAGAAGTCTTATACTGTCTTCTGAAGGGCAAGAATCATCAAACTATCCCAAATTTATTATCATTATGTGTATTTTTCTATCAGGTAAAAGATTTGATGAACACATGAAAGTTTTGGCTTCTATTACTGAAGTGAAGGGGACCATAACAATAGTCAGGTACTGAGAAAGTCTGACTGAGAGAGGCTTAGACTGAAAAAGCTAAAATGTAAATGCATTCCAAGATCTTATGTGCAAGCCTGTCAGAGAGATAAAAGTAGATACTAATGAGGAACTTATTTTTTTCTTTGTCCTTATTCTGGCAAGCCCAAAGAAAAGAATATTATTACTGTAGTTAGATGAAAGCAACAAACTATGTCACAAAGAGAAGAAACCTGTCTTCTTCTTGCATTCTGTCTATTTGGAGCACGATTTCTTCCTGGTATATAAATTATTCTTTTAAAGTGAGTCTGTCATCCTCAGGCTGTGTTTTGTGGCATCCCATTACTGCTTTTCTGCTTTACCCACCCCACTATGCAGCCATTGATTTATCAAATGCTTTGCCATCTTTAGCAGGAAGGACACAAACCTGAGGTAGTACAAAGAAAAGGAAAAGGTTTTTCAGAGTATTATTTAAATAATAATCAAGCACACAGCATGCACACATTTTAGCAATTACACCTACATTATTGACTGATTACATGGTGCTCCTTGGTGTTACATGAGCTGCCAGAAGCATCATTCTTTACCCCCAAATGCAGAAATCTGGTCTGTAGGAAACAAAGTCTATTCCTTCTTTCAAGCACTACACCCGGCAATGTTTTGGAATGTGAAACTGTCACAAACCAAAGCAACTTAGGGCTCTGTGCTCTCCCCAGGACAAATGCCCTGAGGCTGCATGGTCACCTGCTAGAGCCTGAGAGTGTTCACACTCACAACTGCTGGTCAGCACACTGTGGGTGCCATGGTCCTGCCTCAGTTCTTCTTGCAGAACTTATTGAAGGAAAATGCTCTGTATTTATACGCAATTTCCCCTTTTACCATTGTAATTCATTTTAAACAGGAGTAAAATGAGTTTATAATATTTGTTAAAATCTTTATGAGCCTTATGACTGGTTGTGTGTGGTACCACCTCCCTTATACAGAAGATTAATCTGAAGCATGAAGGGGGAATGAAATGTCCAAAATCAAAAAAACAGAAGCACAAGACAAAATTTGGGCTCAAGACTGAATCTTTTTCTTACTAAAATTATTTTCATTCAATAGCCATATCCTTTTGTCTGGAAAAAAAAATAGAAAATCTTGAACTAGTCAGAAAAGACTATCAACATTTATCAACAATTTAATTTTCCCCTGCTTCACAAGGAGGAAGTTTTCACTTATACAAAAAATGTACTTATTCTGATTTTGAAAGGTATTGTTCTTATTGTACTGAAGTTTGCACCAAGAAATCTGAAATTATTTTTCTAACACAATTTATTCCCTTCTACTTGAAGAGGCAGGAAATACAATAATTTGATTTTCACATATTGAAGAGGAGACAATCGTATTTTAAGATTTATCTGTTAAATAACCACAACCAAAATTCCATCAACGATACAAATATATAGAGCATTGTTATGAAATAACATGTGAGAAATTTTCAGCAAAATAAATGGGGGAGAGAAAAAAAATAGTTGGTTTAATATAATATATAAACTTACTTGGGCTCTGACAAATGCTTGCTGAAGGAAAGATCCATGGCAGTTTCTGTTTCTCACCAGAGCACTCTGCCTTGCTTCTCCAGCACCTTATTTGCAGAAGAAAATTAATTCCCTGTTTTGGACATTTGCTTTCACAATCCAGCATCCTAACACACACTTATGACCTGTTTCACCATTTGAGTGACATCTGTTAATTTTAAACTTTTTGCTTTTAAAAATTATGTTACATCAATACCACCTCTCTGTTATGTAGGGCAATGGAAGATCAGTCAACCCAGCAAACACGTGGCTTCTGTGGGAAGTGCATAAGTTATGCAGGCACAATATAAACACAGAAGGAAGCCATTGATGACTCTGTTAATTGGAAAGTGTAGGAATCTGAGGGCAAGCAGGACCTGGGCCAGCCTGGTAAAAATACAGCATCTCAGACACCACTGGCTCATGTGAGACAAGCACAACATCCCACTTCATCCTGAGTCTCCAGCCTGGATCAATTGTCCTGGGGCAGAAAGGGTTGACTAATACTCCTGATCAGTGATCCATTCATTTAGAAATTATGTCAGCATTTCTTAGCTTGTGGTTGCACAGACTTTTTATGACTGCTACCTAATTGGATCTCCTAGCCCAAACTGATATAGATGTTCATAGAAATATTTGGTGCACTCTCCCAAACAGACTGATGTTCACCCAGAAAGTACTGGGACAAAAAAAGATCAGGTTTTGAACCTCAGGTATGTAACTGAAGAGTACAGTACTATCACATATAAACATACTTCTGTGTTCTCAAAATGCTCACTATTACACCTGTTTCCAGAGGAAGACATGAATCAGGATATTTTTTTTTTTTTTTATTTCTGGTTGTAGGTCAGGTAATACTGTAGTGAAAAAAAAAATACAGATCACTATTCATAGTCCTTGAATACTTGTTTATTGAATACTTTAGAAAAGTATTCAGCAAAGTTCACAAACAGCTCTTCCTTTCATTCGTTGACTTTGTACATCTTTTTAAATTTTCACCTGAAGAAGGTCCTTGTTTAGCAATTTCAAAAAATAATGAGATTGTAAATAGAGCAGTAAGCAGTATTTCCAATAATGTCTGTTTTTGAACAAATAATGCAGAAGTCAGCTGTCTGCAGAACACACTGTGGAAGTATTTCAAAGGCAGTATGTTATGAGTGAGAGAGGACTCTTTTGGAGAAACTTCACAATTTTGAGCCTCAGTAGATTTCCTTCAGCTTCTTCCAAGACACCATGCTGCACATGTTTCATTAATTTTATCTATGTTAATCATAGAATCATAGAATGGTTTGAATTGGTAGAATCATAGAATGGTTTGGATTGGAAGGGAATTTCAAGATCATCTAATTCCAATTTGTCTGCCATAGGAAGGGTTAGCTTCCAATACTTTGCTAAATACATTATGTGCATTCAAAATGGAGAGTAAGAGGTGTGGAACTGTAAAGGGGAGATTGCTCCTCTCCTGGGAAACAGGGAAACAGATGAGCAGGTTGTAGGGGGAGAGGGAGAGAGATTGCAGTGCCAAGAGCAAGGAGCAGAAACAAGGTCTTGCCTCTCAGGTGACAGAAAGGGGGCTCTGGAACTCAGAGGGACATGAGCAGAGCTTTCAGCACTATTGCCAGCACTGCCTTGGGAGCCACTGTGTATAGGATGCACTGGGAAGGCTGAAACGTCACCCTTCTTCTCTAGTGTAGCTAGTGTCTCCAGGCACTCAGAGCGTGCCTTCTCACTCTGAATCTTTTGAAATATTCTTCTCTATATTCTTCTAAGGCTTGGGCTTCCAGTGTACTTCCTGGCTTTTGTGGGTTCTTAAAGTAATAACAGGCTCCACCTGAAGCTGTGTGTGGATCGGGCACTGACTAAAGAATTACTGTGGTGGGACTGAGGATATTTTCTATATATTCCTCACATTCTTCCCAATAACCCCTTCAAATCCTTGTGCTATGTTCTACATCTGTTTTTTTAAATCTAGGCTACATATTTCAGTATTTCATCCTTAATTTTAAGAGCTTTAGAAAATTCTCATTAATTTTAAGGTTCATTTATGAGATATTTATTCTCAGGTGTAAACTATTTTAATCAATTAAGTAATAATTCTAATGTCATACTGTGCTGTGTCAGATTGTGATTTAGTGTTTGATTTAGGTTTATGCAGAGGCCATACAGCTTAGCTGTGCTTTTTGTGAGGCGGGTAAGAATGTCTGGCCAGAGGATTGCTCGCTGCATATGCGGAAATGATCAAACTCTATTACTGCTTTTGTTATGCATTAGGAATCACAATGAAACCAAATAGTAGCAAAGTATGCCTGAAGGAATCTTTGCTTTGTTTTACATAGTTGTGCCAAAGGCATTAAATTAAACATGCTGACATCTCTATCTTAGATGTTTCCTTCTGATTTTTGCAATTACTCTTTATTTGTCATTCCAGTAAAAATCTACTGCCAGTAATATCAAGGGAACATCATTAATTCTGAGTTGGTTTGTGGGATATTGAGATGGCATATTCCACTCCTCTGGCTTTTTATCACAATGAATTATATTAGTATTCAAAGCAAATGTACTCTGGTCCATGAAGATCATTCTGGACATCACTGTGGATGTCAAGAAATATGAATTTAAGAATAGACTTAGTCTTATGCTCCTCCATGATCACAGATATTTGCATCAAGGTACAAAACTGTGCAAGCTTTACATCTTTAAACTTCCAAACACTTTTGCTGTGCCTTGGTTTACTTCACTTTCAAAGCCTCTGCAAAATGCTAGTCCTAAGTGTTTATGGTGATGCAATTCAGAACTTTTCTGGTTTTTGAGGTACTAAGAACATCTCTGTAATCTTCCATGGGAATGTTTTTCGATAGTTTTCTTCTGGCTCCCTGTTTTACCGGAATGAAGGTGATTTCTGTATAGTTTCGATTTCCAGCATCAGTTTCCAGCAGAGGGCAATCTTGTTCCTGGATAGTTTCTCATTTGTGAAGTTAACCGTCTGATGAACAACCAGCCCCTCTACATTTCAAAGGGAGCATTAATCCAAAAGCACGGACTACCTTTTTTTTTTTTTTTTTTTTTTTTTTTTAACTTGTCATTTAATTAATAATTTTTCTCATGCTTCTGGAGCCCGTTTGCTTACCTGATCAATGAAAATCTTAGAAACTTCACAGTTATGTCAGTGTGGACCTTGAGCTGTCATTTATTCTACCTTCTGTTTTCAAGACAGGATTAACAGGATTGACTGATGTTGCTTTTTAAAATCTTTACTGGGGGTGGATGCACTGCGTGCCTGGATTATCTATGCTAGTTCTTACCTGTTCTCATAGTTAGAAACAGATTTTTAATTTCCTATGCTTTATTTTAAACTCAGCACTTCTTATTTTATCTGCTGTAGGCATAAAAAAGCCTGTTATTAAGTGAAGTGGGAGAATTACTCTGTTTCTGTAGAAAATAATCTTGCAGTAGCACAGGCTGAATAAAACATCCCTTTAGTAAGTGTATCTGAATGCAGAGCTCTGGTATTTCTGGCAGCAACTCTATCTCACTTATAAGTTCTTATGCCTGCACAGTCTGCTTTTCTTTCAGCTAATTTTCCTCTACAGATTCTGTTTTTTGGGCATCACAACCACCTGAACCAATTTGTGCTGCAGCCTGTCCCTCAGTCATCTTACAAGAGTCGTGTGTGAAGTTTTCTGAAGTTTTGCCATGACTAAGATCACAGCTGGCTGATATTACGCAGCGACTGATTCATCCACCCAACTGAATCATGGGCTGCCTACAAATGATTAATGAGAGGCTGTTTTGGTAACACAATTAGTGGCAATTGGGAAGATAGCAATATAAACACTTGTCAGATATAAAGAAATTGCTTTTTCGAGCTCAGCATGACAACAGTAGCACAGGAGCTGGCTACTGATACTAGCCCCAGCTTTAAAATGATTTCTTGGAGCTGGTAGAACCAGCATAAAAGATGAAGTGTTGCTAATCGCTTCAAGCCTTCTGCGGTGCGAAGAAGTGGTGGCTCTTTGGGCCCCAGGTTTACTTCATTTCCGAACTCACTGCCTGGGATGCATGAGGATGAGTAGCCTGGCCAGATTAGAGATGTACATTTGCTATTGTTGAGGAATCCATTGAGTGCAGGTAGCTCTGGGTGCAGCTGCAGGCTGTATTCAGGGGGGCAGGAGGCTGAGCCCAAGGCAGGAGCCCATGACCTGCTGATCCTTTGCAATAAAAAGGGCCACAGGATTGGACTTGGACTCTTGGAGACAGTAGGAGCCAAGCCCCCCAGATTTCCCCACCCTTAGACTATGAAGGCATAAAAGCCTAGAGGTTACTTTGTTCTGGGTCCCTTCTTGGAGGCTAAAGCTGTTACTTTGTTATTTAGTTATTGCACCATGATTAAATGATTTTTAGGATCTAGAGTTCTGAGACTCTGTTGCGGGACACCAGGGGTTGAGCTGGTAAGGAGAGCTGGCCTGACTGTGTGGGTCAGGGGGTGTAGCTGTGAAAGGGCTTCTGTCCCAGCTCTGGTGGTGTGAGTGTGACTGCCAGAGTGGCTCCTGGCTGCTCAGACAAGGAGGTGACCTTAGCGCTGGAGCTGTTAGGAAGTTGCTGTGAGTTTGTTCAAGGTCTGATGAACCCTGGCTGCTCCAGTCTGGTTTTGCACAGAAGAGACTGTGCTATGATCCTCTGCTTATGACAGCTGAACCTCGCTTGAAACCTGAGACTCCTCAAAAATAGTGTCTGAACCATTGATACTATCAGGTTAACAGCTTTGTAATATGTGGAATGCAATTCATGCTTTAGTACACTAGCTGGTGCTCTATACTAAGCTGAGCAATGGATGAGTGAGGGATGAATTCCCCTCCTGGTTTGCATGTGTTTTATACCTGCTTTTGCCACCGAGCTTACATTTTGGGAAAAGATCATCTCGGTAAAACAAAGGCTGAGCTGATTTTTTCATGTTTGAAATCAAACCCTCTTCTAGTTACCAAGACTTTTCAGCTTTGGGGCAAGGCAAGCTGAAGTTGTTGGTGCAAATGTGTGTGCATATAGGGAGAGGAATGCTTACCAACTTAAACAAGTTTTGAGGAACTGGCATATGACATCGCATAAAGGAGAGAGAGCTAGCAAAAAGAGTCTTTTCCATTTCTCTTTCCCTTGCATTCAGTACTTTCTCCTGTCTTCCTCCACCCTACCCTGGTTCATGCTCTGAGATGCTCTCACTGGGGGCGCTGCTTACATGATTTTGAAAGGTACTACTCTCTCACTATGGCCAGCTGTAAAGTTTTCCAAAGTATATATTTGTCAGCATGGGGGAAGGAAGATCCTGTGCCCATCTTAATTTTACACCTTGGGGAACTTACCATAAGGGTATAGGAAATATACAGCTCCCAAGGATTTCCTGAGGTCAAGGAACAAACTCCTATTGCAGCTCATTGCAGCCAGAGCTGAGGGCAAGAGAGAGATTCCATGGGAAAATGAATCCCCAACACAAATGTGTTTTGAATTCAAAGGGATGGCTGATGTGAAAATGGAATTCACAGAATTAAAAAGTTGTCCTGATATGTCTGCAAGAATCCTGCAAGCCTACATGATAGAAGTAGGATACTCTATCACAAAAATCAAATCTATTTGATGAAGATTTTGGGTATTTCAGAGACTGAAATAAGTAGGGATTGTGTTGCTATTTTTTGGTGAGGTAAACCCAAAGGGAGGAAGAAGAGAACACAGTACACTTCTGACAAGACTTACTGATTGGTACGAGCTACCTTTGGTTGACTCTGCTTCAGATGTCCAGGCCAGATGGGAAAAAAAATTTCAGGGCCCAGTACTAGGAAAAACATTTTATCAGCCAGTCTGTCATCATGTGTTACTAATGTGATGTCTAAATTGTGTCTAAATTTCTCCAGTATGGATTCTGTCAGGAGATAACCACTTCCCAGAAGTTATTGATTTGATAGGATATATGCCATTCCTTAATATATATAGTTCATGGAAAGTTATGAAATTTTTAAAGAAAGCTTCAATGACCAAGAAAAAGTTTTGCACAGCAGATGCAATAATCCCCTGCACAAACCTGTAGTACTGCATTTCCATAACACTGCATGCAGAAACTAGAGATGAGGAAACAGAGAGACTTCAGAAGAAATTGCCTGATCTGGATAGATGCTGGGCTGACAAATGTGCTGACTTGATGTTCAGATCTGTGGGTAACATTAAGAAGTTATGGGTGTTACTGTGGGTTCTGAAATACCAACCTTTTTTGTATGGTCATTTGGAAGTCCCACAGATAGAAAAGTGGCTAAGATATCCAATTGCTTTTTTACCTTAGCCCTTCATTTCTGACTTTGTACCTCAAAGTCTGTCCTGCATTGTTGCTAAAAGCCTTTGTTCTTCACCTCAGCTGGTGTTACAGGTGAGAGTGGAGACTTGACTGAGGTGAGCTATCAAATCTTTTCCGTTGTGGCACAATGAGCTGCAGCCTGAAAACATCCAGATCAAAAACATATTTGGGGGACTGGGCCCTGGGTAGTTGTTGTTATTGGCAGCATCCCTAACTTATCCCCAGATCTTTCGTTTTACTGTTTTCCTTAAAAGCAGAGGACCGAATGACAGGCACAGCTCTCAGGAAACCGTGAGTTATTACAATGCCCCCTTGGGAGACACTTTGTATCAGTGTCATCCTGACTCCCCCGAAGGCGAGCTCTGCTCTGGCGCTGCCCAGATTAAGGAAGAGAAAAACAATTTGGTGAAGGCCAGCTGTTCCACTCAAAATCCCAGGTGCAGCAAGTCCCACTCTGCCTTTGATCTTTTTCTCTGTTTGATAATATTTTCTTCAATGTACCTCAGGGATGTTATTGTTGGACATTCTAAAGAGGAAATCAATGGGCATAGATTTACAATTCTACAATATAAGGTTTTAGAACGGAATTACATTTCTGTGAAATTCATCTTCTGCAGGGAGTAAGCAAAGAACGAGTTTTGCCCAATAGTGACCCACAGTTCCAACTGAATTCAGTGAGATTTTGGGAAGAGAAAAAATGAAATGTCTGTAACCAATGGGTCTAGTGATATTTCTGTAATAAGAACCAAGGGTGTTAAATGTAGGTACAAAGGGAAAAGAGAGCATATGGAGTCCTGGCAACTGAAATAGTCAGTGTAAACCCAGCTGTGCTTCATCAGGGAATAATTTGACCCTCGATTTTTCCATCATAAATGGAGATAGAGAAATAAAAGGACTAAACAAGTTCAAGAAAATGACGCCATCATCCAAAGGGATAATTGTCTGTGCTGTACCTCCAGCACAGGGGAACAGCACGTGGGAAGGACTGAAGAGCTGCACTCAATACTTTTGTCAATTCCCTTATCTGCTTTTAACAGTGTGAAATTCTGGTTAGATTGTGCAGGTGGCACAAATCATGACTCAAGAGATACAGGAACAATGTATGCAACCCCAGGGCCAGGTACACTTGTGCTGCTTGCTGTGTTTCTGCTTACACTGGTGGCTGCTGAACCCCATGGAGATCCCCTTTGCCAGCTGAGAGCCCAAAGAGTTGCAGGGACATCCAGTGGCAGCACAGAGCCCTGTGCCTGGGGAATTCCTTGGCAGCTTCAAATATAACCCAAGTAGCATTTGAGCTGAAGTGCAGAAGAAATGAGCCCAAGAAAGGATTATTTCTTGCTCCCCTTTCCCATAGCCATGCAGGGACAGCAGTAGTGCGTGGGAAGTGCTGTCTTCAGGACTCCCCCTGGGGTTTATTCAACTAGAGGTCACCAAGTCCTGGCTCTCCCTTCCCACCTTTGGGAGTATGAGTAGGATCTTGCAGTAACATAATGTATTCAATCTATTAAAATGGCATAATAAGCTATTCCTGACCAAAAGGGGCACAGTAAGTCCTGCTGTGTCTCTAAAGATGTTTTATAAAGGGCAGAATCATACTGAGCTTGTAATAAGAAGGCTGCTGATAAGTGATATGCTCTGAAGCCAAGAGTTTAGAGCAGGATGCTGCCTGTGGGCTCTTGCAGAAAGCTGACAGGGCAGTCACCCTTTGTCTTTAGTGTGTCCAGGCAAAAGTTTTTGAGTTGTAGAAATTAGAGCTTAAAGAAAATTTGTCTTTTAGGGTCAAGACTGATCTGTCTTGGAATGAAAGGACACCAAAGTGCTCCTGAGAGGGAGCAGTCCCCTGCAACAATATCCAGTGCACTATCCTTGCCAGTCTTCATTCTGAAAGGATAATGTTATAGGCCTACCTGAAAGCAGAGGTTACAGGCCAGGAACAGTAGGATTGTGAGCCTTCCAAGTATGAATCACAGCACAAGCAATTTTTTCCTGAAGGGAGAAGAGTAAGAAGGTAGATAAGGAAGATAATGACTGCTTCTTAAAGTGCAATTCACCAATAAACGTGCATTTCTTGTACTGGAAGCAAAGATAATGTTTCTTTCCCCTTTCCTGAAGTGTCTTGTCCTAAATTAAGAGCTGACTTAAAAAAAATCTGTTCCAGGGTGCCAGTACTGAGGTGCCTCTGTCTGCAAGTCAGTCTTGCCTGACACCTCTCCTCCCTCTTCACGGTGTGCTGGCTGCTCTCCATAGCCATCACTCAGGCTGCTCATTCTCCTTGCATCCTCAGCGCCTGCTTTGGCCAAGTCCCACAACTCAGATGCACTGCCATTATTATAGTTCTTGGGAATGACTGTTTGTACAGCACCATAAATTCAGGGGGAACTCTTTAGTGGCTGCTAGAAAATTCTGAGCCTAGTCTCAGCTCACATTTTCTGGCCTCTAATGGGTGCATCCCAGTCCTGGAGTTAATACCGTCTGTCTGGCACAGTGTTATTGGGCCTGCTGTTCAGTATGCTCTAGGAGTTACTCACCTTCCTCTATCTAATGAACACATTTTGCTTTCTCACAAAAATGCTTCACAAATATGAGAGAACAGTACAGACAGAACAAACATGTTTCAAGGTGTCCCATGGATATTTTTTTGCTTATCCCCTCTTTGCTCCACCAGTTGTCAACATAGTGTTCCTTCTTGTTTTAGATCCAAACCCTTCTTGAATTTTGAGAGGATCTATAAAGGTTTTGCATTTATTTCAGCCTTATCCAGGATTACAAGTATATCTCTGGACTTTTTACAACAGCAATAATGCTGGTGCTCAGTTGCAAACCAAGTGAAGTTTTCTGAAGTAACTGTCCTCTTCTTAGAAATATACAAAGAAAAAGCACATCTCTCCATCCTGTGAGACTGTGTGCAAAACAATCCTAGGCATCCGTTTTGTTTTTCTGTTTGCTTTTTTTCAGATCTTGTAGGCCTTGAAAACATTTCTAAAAGAGCTAGAAATTTACTTTTCTTAATGGCAGATTAATCCATCTTTAAATTGGTCATTTGGAATAGGAAATATTAAAGAGACTTAGTATTACAAATGGCTATCTCTGGCCAAAAGTATTTAGGATGTAGTAATTTACATTAATTACTGTGAGAATTTAAACTATCTGTTGCTCAGCAGTAAAAGGCTTGGAAGTGTTCTCATGTTGTAACAAATACAGAGCTTACTCCACTAAGAGCATGGCAGAGGGTACATCGCTGTCTTAATAGGTGGGTTTGCAAACACGTACGCACAGAATATAAAGGTCTATAACAGAAGGACCAGTCTGCATAAATTCTCACCTCCTATTGCCCAGAGAAGGAAATACTTGGCAGTTTTATAACACTTGGAGCTGATGAGTGGCTGATTCTGGGAAAGGCTGAAGACTTTCCTTGCCTTGGTAAAGAAACTGATATTAAATATACGTTATTTTCTGGGTGTTGCTGAATTATGCAAATTAAACAAACAACCAAAAAAAGAAAAAAACCAACACCAAAACAACCCCCAAACCCCACCAAAACACTGAAACCACCAAAACAACCCCCAAAACCCCACAAAACACCAAAATACTGTGCAGTAAGAGCACCCTCAACTGTTGCGTATGTGTTGTGAAGTTCATGTGTTACTAAGACCTAAGGGCCGTTTCATCTTTTAAGGAGGTTGGCGTTTTAAATTAATTTTCTTGCAGGAATATGGTTCAGAGTTACTTCATTAACTTTGAGATAAATTTTTGCTGTATTTCAGAGCAGATAACAATAGCCTTCACAGTGTCCATGGTGATTGGACTGGTGATTGGAGGGATCATCTGGGCATTTTTCACCTGTCTGTCCCGTCGCAGAGCCAGTGCCCACATCTCCCAGGGGAGCCCCTCATCCTTCAGCCGTCGGTCCAGACCCTCCTCCCATGGCCACACTGCCGGCAGGACTGGATTTTACCGCAACAGCAGCTGTGAACGTCGGAGCAACCTCAGCCTGGCCAGCCTGACCTTCCAGCGGCAAGCCTCCTTGGAGCAGGCCAACTCCTTCCCCAGGAAGTCCAGCTTCCGTGCATCCACCTTCCACCCTTTCCTGCAGTGTCCTCCCCTGCCCGTGGAGACGAACAGTCAGCTGATCACCCTCACTCCCACAAACACCACCACAACCCTCGTGGCAAGCACCACCAACAGCTTGAGTCGACCTGAATTCCACTGGTCCAACAACAACCTCCGCATCTGCCACTCCACGCAAACCCCACCTCCCGCCTATGAAACCATCATAAAAGCTTTCCCAGAATCCTGAGCTTCGTCCTCACTGCAAACACGCATGTGCATCTTAGGAGGAACCTCAATTATCTCAACAATTTTCTGTGCATGATGAAGATCTCCGAGAAGTCTCTGTCTGCAGCTGCAGAGGGGACATACTTGGCCAAGAGGCATTGAGAAGTGATTTCATGGAGCCCAACATCCCTCTGTCTGAGAGATCACTTGTCTGTGCACTGCTGGCTTTTATTTACTGCTCTGCTGTATGCTTGCATATTTATAGTGTTGTATCTTTAATTGCAGCCATTGTCTCTTCATTTTAGAGGGAAAAATGCTGCCGCATAAAAATGAAATAATTTCTTGAAGAAACATGATACTAGAGATTACTGATATACACAGCACATCAATGCAAATGTCACAGTTCCTTTTTTTTGTTTTAAGAAGTTTTGATTTCACATGTTTTTGTTACATTTTCAGAGAGTACCTCCTGTTACACACTTTCTTGCCATAATCCCAGAAGAGCTCCAGTTTGAGGGACCTTAGATGCAGACCTCATAGAGGATGCAGTCCTGGCTGCTGTAGACATCCTGTTCTGTTGATTGCAAAGATCTGCTCTGAAAAGACTCCATACTGGGGATGCTTGTTTCAAATTCCCCACAGGGCGGGAAAAAAAAATTGTGAAGTATATATAGCTTCATGAACAAAGTTTTGAACAACATACTAAAAGCATGATAACAATTATAAAGGCTTTTCTGTCAGCAGCCAGCAGAACAGGTAGTCATGTTTTAATACCCACTGAGGCTGTATGGGCAGAGCTCCTCGTGTTTCATTTTTCTAGCTCTGGCTATCCAGATAAGCAGTATGAATGACAACTATTTTTTAATTAAGTTTCATGATTTCCTATGGGATTAGTCATTTCCTTATTTCAAATGTTTTTTCTCAAATTGTACCAACGTTTAATTCTTTCTTTTATTCACTGAAATCTTGTCTGTCACTAAAACAAGATTTTAGACATCTGTGGCTGAATACAGGGATTGTATAATGAATTGGGATATGAAGATAAAGATGAAGTATTTAGTTGAGGCTTGCATGAATTCTTGACTTTTATATGTGTGTCATGTCAAGCTAACCCCTGGCTTAGTGGAGACTAATTGCAGTGATATGACAAATGTTCAGGATTTGGAAATAACAGACAAATGGGACCCAAATTAAGTCTTATTGTATCAGTTTCCTGTTAAATTTTTCATGTTCAAATTAAGGGTAAAGAATTTCCACAAGTAGAGGAGCTGTCCACTCGCCACATTGCAAATATGCTTGCTGTTTCTGAAAGGCTTGGGCAATACCAGCCTCAGGACTCCTGATTCTGAGGGGGCTTCTGCAGGGAGAACAAGTTCTTGTCTCTCTTCGGGAGAGACAAAGATTCAGCAGCTTTTGTGAATGGGCAAAATGCTTAGCATCTCCCAGATTTTCCAGGCTTTTGGAGACTGGCAGTATGCATCCCTTTGCTGAGGTCAACATCCCTTGGGATACTCTAGCAGTGAGCTCTGATCCACAGTATTCCAGCCCAAGACCCACCCATTCACAAATAATGCTAAAAACATTGAGCTTACAAGCAATATTTACTGTAAACAACAAGTATTCCTTATTGTAAAGGCAAATTATTTTACATACTATTTACTGTCTGGATTTCATTGTTTTATTTTTAGTGTGCAACACATCTGGAGAGATGTATGTCATTGCTAGAAGAACAACTATTTACAGAGTTTACACAATGTTTCACTGTGGACACTATGGTTCTAGCACACCCAGAACTTGCTAATAAGATTGTAACGCTGCATTTGGCTGATCACAGGTTACAGACTCAAAATAGCAGTCCTCTGAAGAAAGAAAGAAAGTTATGTTTTTTCATTCATTAATAATTTTTTTACATTTTGAATTTTTCTGAGTCTGTGAATTTCTTTGCATGCAAAAAAATGTTCAAAGTATCCTTCCTATAGAATAGGTGATGCAGCCTATTCTAACCTGCCTACAAAAAGTAGAATTCAAGAACGCTCCCTTTGTTTAGTGGGTTTTATGGACTGTGGAAGGGACAACTTACCCCACCAGCTCTGTACCCAGCGTGCACCCAGCTGGCCAAAACTGCTTGCTCCTTGAGAGTGAAATCATTTTAGATGAGTAAATTTTTACTTCTGGATTGTAAGTGCACGTTACATTACAGTAGAACTTTCCACAGCACAATTATTACACAATTATTACTTGTATTATACTGTATTTAGTAAACATTGTAAAGAGGGAAGCTTAAATGCACTGTACTTTTTTTTCCTTCTGAAATCTGCACTGGATATTGAAACATTTCTTATGTGCCCTGAATTAGGGAGACTAAAAAACCACGTTTGGTGCATAGCCAATATGACTGTCAGAAGCCTAAAACTTGTTTTCACATCTGAAAGAAATGTTTTGCAAGCATTCAGGAAGCTTCAGAATGTGGAATAAAGTTAGATCCTATAATCTCAAGCTCATGTTTTTGCTTAATGATGAATACGGTGATTTGCATAAAAGATCCTTTAAAGGGAAGAGTATTATCTTTAATTATGCAAGCTGATACAGTTAGAAATGTGAATGAGAACTCTCTCCTTCCTTTGCTTCTGTGGGGAAACACCTCAAAACTCAAGATGTTATTTGAAGTCAGGGTCAGAATTTGCCCTATGAGGACAGCTTCAAAGGATTACAAGTGAGAAGGTCTCTCACAAATAACAGTGCTTACAGGTTTTAAATGCACTGCTTTTTAAGTACTTCGGCTTCAATTCACATGTGTTTGAGCAAATGCTTGCTTTAAGCAAAAGGGCAATCACTATAAGGTTCATGCTTAAATGGACTCATGCACATTTTATTGCATTAGGACCAAAGCACACTGCACAGGACCAACCCCCAAATTAGCACTTGGATTCAGGAATCATTGTGTGTTTGATAAGCAAAAAATATTATATTTGCTTGATGAAATAATCTTTTATTTCAATTTAAAATACTAGAAAGAGGAGCTGAATTAAAACAGCATGTTACGGCAGATTTCAAGATTTCAGAGCATTCGCAAGCATGAATTGAACTTGACAATTATTTTGTGTGTAATACAAATAAAATGGTGCTACCAGAATCACACAGGGACTGATAGGCATAACTTTGATCAACATCCAGATATCCTGACACCTTGTTCTGAGTAAGCAGAACTACTTCTCTTCATGAGGAGAAATGCTATCCTGTTATTGTCCATATCCACAAAAAGTCACTCCAGTTATGAGTTCATACAGAAGGCAGGACTTGACAGCTCTTTGTCAGAGAATATTTATGTCCTACCTTATTTACAAAAGTAGCTCATGCTATATTCCTTGACCTTGCATCACTGAAGAGCTGCTGTCCACCTCTTTGGACAGCTGCTGATGACCATACTGTAACACACTGAACATGCAGTATTCTTGCCAAATCACATTTTAAAGGTCACTTGTAATTTATCATGAAGCTTTTGAGTCATCTCAAAATCCATTCTTAAGTATAAACTGAAAACTATGCTCACTGGAAATGTCCTCTCAGAGGTGAAATGACACATGCCAGATCCCTGACCTATAAGCATTTGATAAAATTAGGTGATATCTATGATGCAGTACAACTTCTGAAACAAAAAAAAGAGAAAGAAAACACTAATTGGAAATTTACCTCTGCCAAGTCCAGAGCAGACTAAAGAAGAAGGCATTGATATAACTTCAAAATACTGGGATCAATATTTTAGAAACTACACTTACAAAGTCTTAAAACTCAAGGAAAATATCTGTACCTTTTTGTATTCATTTGGGTCTCTTAATAAAAGTGAGTTTTTAAAGGGATTGAGTAGTTGGAGTTCCTGTATGATTTAGTTTGGATATTTAGCTTTCTGAATGCCGAAAAGGATGAAAAGATCCAAATCTCTTTTTCAATCTAATATTAATATTGGCTACAACTGTCTCAGTATTTTTCAACCAGCTGGTCTAGAGTGTTCTGAGAAAACTACTGCAGCACTCAATAGGTGAACCGCTGCTGGCAGCAGCTCTTTTTGAAGCACACAAAGCAGCAGTCTCACACTGTAGCAGCAGCAACACCAGTGACGCCACTACAGATCTCTGGCCTCACTGCCAGGTGGGGTCTGTGCCTTATTCCATGCTTTTGCCCTCAAACAGTTTGCAGGTTAAGGAAACAACTCTGGAGGAGTCTGGTTTGTGAGTCTTGTTTCCGCTTTTGACTTCTGTGAGTGCTTTTGGCTTCCATCAAGTTTCTGACGACGCCGGTGCATGACTGTGGCAACGCCTGATGGGCATGGGCTGGATTGAGGAGCTATTTCAGTGAACATGTTTCCTGTCTGCATTCCCGGAGACATTCTGCATCAGAGACATGTTTTCATCTATTTAGCAGCAGAATCAAGTGATTGTGTGCCGAGGGCTGTGAAGGAGCAGTCGCCCTATTTTAGAGCAAGGAGTTCTTTTAAACAAGAGTAGCTTAATCGTGAAAGGGATTACGCACAGTGATGGGACTGAGATAGGAGGAAATTGGATTTGCTGATTTAGGACATAACTGTCTGACGTGCCTATGACTAGGAGCAGTATGGAAAGGCACTGGAATGCAAAATTATTCCTGTCTAGTTCATGTGGGATCTGCATCCATATCAATCCACTTTATTTTATAGCAGTATGTTCATGTGTATGAAGGAAGGAAGGATGATGCTGCTCTCTTGTTCCAACTTAAGAAGAGCACAAACCACATCTGGCAGTGATATGCATTTCTTTGACATGTATGGAGAAGTTGCTGATGATTAATTGCACATTGAAATGGGATGAATCTCCTAGACTGATCAGTCTAGTGCTTGAGTACATGGAGAGGCAAGCAGGAGTCCCTGTGCCCTGTTACTGTACTGTATATCCTGGTGATCTTCTAAAGTTGTTGGGTTTCTTTAATAAGAGGGAAGAACTCACTTTAAACCGTTTCTAGACAGACTGTAGATTTTCTTTTCTCCTTTAGTGCTTCTCCATTTAGTTCCAGAGTATCTATCTGTGGATAGTTAAGATGATAAAAATACACAGATCTTCACTCTATCCCATTGTTTTGTTGTTCTGCCAGAACTTTCTTATATAGAAAATCACTTTGAGGAATTGATTGGTTTGTGTGTGGTAAGCTCTCTAGCACTAGTATGCCAGCATCAAAGCACTGATCTTTTTTTCTTTTTTTCCCCCCTAATCCCTTGGGCAAATGTCATGGAAAGATACAGACACCTTTTTGTCAGTACTGAGTGGCAGAAAACATTTAGAAAAATTTTGAATTGCCTTGCAAAATTCTCATAACTCCACAATGCACTAGGTCAGGGTGAAGATATTTTTGGATCATTTTGGGTAATATAAAACTTACTTCTATAAAAATTTCTGCATGCACAAGAACACATTTTTGGGTACTTGTATATACACTAAATTAAATCTTTCAAAGCTTCTAAATGCTTCTAGGCATTGAATCACTTCTGACAAGGAAACTGAACATTAAATACATTTCCACATCATGTAATCATGTTTGAAATGTATTAGCTTAAAAAAATTAAACTGTCTCTGAGACACCAAAGTTAAGCATTTTCAAATTTTTATCTCTTTCACCAATACATGAAACCTGCTCTAGGGCAGAGATATTCCCAATAAAACCAAAAATATATAGGAGAGAAATAAGAACACTGTGAAAGCTCAGTGTAGATTGACAGGATTCAACTAATCCAAAAGCACTGGAGAATGTCGGATATACCATGACTTCACAAAATAAGGGAAGTGTGAGTGTGTTTGATGTCCTGACGGTGTTCCTGAAAGATGCCTGAAATGATCATTCCCTGATCCAAAACAAAGCATATGCATCTACATGCCTTCTGACAGACATTTTATAGGTACTGAAGGCTAGATGTCATCACATACATTTGAGTGCATTTTCTCAGTTCACAGAGGTATAAGTAGATGTTCCTCCTTCATTCAAAGCACCTGTAAGACATTAAATGGCAAGGTGATTTAAAAGCTGCTTCCAGTGCTGGGCATTACAAAGATTTAAAAATAAACCAGGAATGTTTCAGACAGTCTTGTTGGGCTTATACTCAAAATCTGAGTCACTAGCAATCAAAAAGTTTCAAGGCTGCTTATTTAACACTGCAACAAAACAGTTGTGCTGGTTTTGGCTGGGACAGGAGCATGGGGATATTTTCTGGATTTGTGCTGAACACAGGGTTAATAAAACAGAGATACTTTTGTTACTGCTGACCAGGGCTTACTGCAGAGCCAAGGCCTTTTCTGCCTTTCCTACTGCCACATGGCAAGGGAAGCTTGGGGTGAACAGGAGGTTGGGAGGGGACACATCAGGGACAGGTGACCCAAAATGACCACAGGTATATTCCAGACCACATTATGCCTTCCTCAGAATGGATAAAGTGGGAGGAAGAAGAAGGAAAGGAGGACGTTTGGAGTGAGGGTCTGTCTTCCCAAGTAACTCTTACCTGTGATGGGGCCCTGGTCTCCTGGACACCTGCCTGCCCATGGGAAGCAGTGGATTAATTCCCTATTTTGCTTTGCTTGTGTGCACAGTTTCTGCTTTTCCTATTGAACTGTTTTTTGCCTCAGCCTGTGAGTTTTCTACCTTTTGCCCTTCAGAATTTCTCCCTGATCCTGCTGCTGCAGGAGTGAGTGAGGGGCTGAGTGGGCCTTGGTTGCTGGCTGGGTTAAACCACAAAAGTGAATAAAAAGAAAATAAGAAATACCCTGTATTATATATTTCTGTACTTAAGGGGTAGGTTTGCAAATGGGATATGCTAGACACACAACTGAGGGCCTTGCTGCACAAGCCCAATCCAGAAAAAACTTGTTCACAATCTACCCTCAACCTCCCAAATGCTCTCGCTGACTGCTGGTGGTTTAATCTATATTGCTCTATTATTGGCTGCAGTAAGATTACTCATATATTTAATAACTCTGTTGAATCAGAATATAATTTCATAAAGCACATCATTCCAGTTTAAGAACTAGTTTGATGATAATTTAGGAACAGAATTTTTATCTGTCAAATGACTTCTGTTTCTTGAAAGTTTCTTCCCTGCGAAAACACATGACTACTCTGCCCATCTCAGCTGCCCAGTCTCTCTCTGAGCACGTAAAAATTTCTGTAGGGATATCAGGGTGATCCTTCCATCCTTGTGCAGACACATGAGAAGCTGACAACAAAGGACATGGTGAATCAATGCTTGGCCATTCCTTCTATTATTTGATGTGAGAGCAGGGTTAGGAACCTCTGGATTACAGCCTTGTAATCTTGGTACTTCTGTTCAACAGAGGTTTTTGTATTATCTCATCTCTCTGGATTATGTGCCTATGAAATTGGATAATAGCAAGAAAGACTACAGAGAAGTTTTTCTCGATTCTCACTCTGGTAAAGATCACTTCTGGAGGGGCATTTAGGTGGGTTTGGAAAGCAAAGAAGAGCAAAGACAGTTCTAGCATCAGACAGCCAGTCTCTCCTCTGACTGTTGAGGCAAACATTACAATGATCCTGCTTGTAATCAAGATTGTCTGAAGACAAACTGTCCCCAGCAGGATAGTCTCTTAAAAGCTTGCGAAAAGATTGTTTTTAATGTTTACTTCCTTTAGACAGCATGAGGAATTGACAAAATGCATTATTCTGATAGATCTGAGAGAGGTCCCTTTGGGTTCAGCTTTGTCTGGAGCTTTCTGGAGGACGAGGCAAAAAGGAGTCTGAAATTTTTTTAATGACTCCAGTTTCTGGCTTATTTTCATGCTCCTAAATTTGTACATGACATGCATTTCTGAGTGACCCTGTAACCTTTTATCTATTAGGACAATTTTATTCAGCTGTCTTTTACTGTGTGCACAAAGTCTGCATGAAGAATTGTATGCAGCCTTATTAGTAAGCACAGTTATTTACTGGGCAGTGTACATAGTGGGTAGCTAAAATATGACTAGACTGCACATTCCTATGCTTTTCAACTTCAACTTTTCAACTTTTCAACTGACAATCATTAAGTTTTTCCTAGCCTGCCAGTGGCAGTCAAGTTGGGAGGTGCAGCCCCTGTTTCTGCTTGGGAGAAGCTCATCCTTGACCCTGTGTAGTCACAGACACCTGAACCACAAGCTGTGCTGAGGATGAGCTTCCTGAGCCATAAAATTCTGGATGGATCAATGTGCATAAGGGAATAGAGGCCAAGACAGGACTGTGGATTCAGCTCCAGTTTAAACCACCATTTCTCTTAAAAACCAAGCTGTACTATTTATTTCAAGATCTGAGGAAAGGGTAAACCTCTTTGAGCAAATTGTTCTGCTACCATTTCACTCTGAAAGTCTTTGAACCCAGTGTTCAAAATTACAACAGTTTTTGAGTAATGTCAATAGACAAAGAAGCCCTGTCTGGGTAATCTTCTAACCATTCTGAAAGATCCTCCCCTCTCTTTCCAAGCTGAAGCTACTAGAAGCAACCTGAGAGCATCTCTGAAAATAAACCAGGAAGAATATCTGCAAGAGATGACCTTTTCTTTCCTTTTCACACCTAGTGATGTGTGGGTCTGTGATATAATTTTCTATTGTGACATTGTGTGATTTCACATCTATGGAAAATTTTTCTATTAAACCAGATAATATCGCAGGCCAGACAAAAAAATTACCTGTGACTTGGACTGCTGAAGTGTACAGAATAATTATTTACTACATGAAATAATACTTGAAAATCCTGTACTTACATGCTGGAAAATAGTTACACAGTTATTTTTACTGTGCAGCTATCAATGTAACCACATGATTGACACAGAGTCACCAGGAGCAAGATTCAAATCTATATTAATAATTTATGAATTCATGATTTAGTACAATTTGAACCGAAAGTTTAGCAAATTTTAAGGTGCTAAGGTCCATGGCTTAAGTCTAACAATTAGCAACATTTTAATATTGATATTCAATAGTGCCAATTCTGGTGCTGAATGTTTCACTTATTTCTGCAGAAATCACTTTAATTTATTTGTCACATCCAAAACTGCAAACAAACTGCAGAATACAATTATACACACACACAATGACAGCACACAGGATGACTATCAAAGGTGTTGCTGTGCCTAATAATATCTTTTATCTTTGTGATGACTGCCATTTCCCAAAATCTCTTAGGAACTTATTAGTATTGCATCTATTCACACATACTTAATAAAGGGGAATATATTGACTGTGGTGCTATGTTTACTGGAACTCTTTCAATGCTTCATGTAAGATGGAAAGGGTAATTAGCCATTGATGTATTGGCCAAGAAGCCAATTAAACAAGACGTAGGAAGTTATCGTTTGTTCGAGTGACCTGTGGAGTTGAACTAAATGACAAACTAAGTTGGAACGGTATCTCTCTTGTCCATGAAGACTACAGAAACTCTTTCAAAAACAGTCAAGTTCAAATTATATCATTTATTAAGGATGATAAACCAACAGGTGGCTATTTTCTTCTATTTGGCTTCTTTGTGGCAACTAAATGTGAATATAGATTTCCACAGCCACAATAATGCACATTAGGCTTAGAGTAGTGCTAGAGACAGCACGTTACACTATGCTCTTTATACACATGGACAGTTTTAGAAAACCTCTCTCAGCTCTTTTTCTGTGAAGACAATAGTGGTAATTGCTTGAGACTGAAGCATTTTTAGCTTGTTTCTGCTCTAGCTTTTAGATGGTTTCCTTTTTCAGCTTGGTAAATAAAGAACTTGTGATGATTAGGTCAGTTCAAGGGATAAAGTTATCTTGGCATAATTAGCATCTTAAGATGAGCCTTCCAGCCCGACTGACGTGGGGTTTTTTATATCCTGAGCTGGTATGTCTGCTCTCACAAGCCTCCAGACAGTGCAATAGTAGCAGCATTCACTGAGGAAGACAAAAAGAATTTGTCCACACAGCCTAGAACCAGCATCTTGTATTATACACAGGAAAAAGGATCTATGCAAAATTGGGGAAGTATACCAGTGTTTTCAGCACAGATGTTACTATTACAACCCATGAAAGCTTCCTATCATATAGTTACAAATGTGGAAATGGAGTAAATTCTTTTATACTTCATGCATTCTTTTGCAAAACTGATACCTTGAGAAGGCTGACCTAGAACAGAGACTAGATGGTGTTAAATTAGGTACTTATTAAAAGGCCTCAGTGAATACACCTTGGGCAGTACAAGAGCCAAGCCAAGGCTACACCCAAGATGAACACAAAATGGTCACAAAATGGATGACCGGTCATAAAGTCTCTCACTTTTATAAGTTCTGGTTCAGTACCATATTTGAGTTAATTGTCCAGTTACAGCTTTAGCCCATGAAGTCCCATCCTTCTTGTGTTTCTCTCTTCAAGCTTTTGTTGTTTATGCTCTTGGGCCTGACAGTTGAATCAGTTGTCCTTGGTCCCCAGCTAGAGAAGGAATTGTTTTGTCTGCCTACTCTGTGAAGAGAGCTTACCATCCCCTAATGTGAAGCTCAGAACTACACACTAAAGCAGTACAGAATCTGAAAAATATAAAAGCTAAAACCTAAGGCATCTGTACAGGAATTAGTTAAGGAGGCAAAGAGACTTCTAACAGCTTGCCTGCATCTGCAGATGCGCTCCTTGTCATTACCATCGTTAGTTTCCCAAGGAAGCTTGGATTCCCCAAGATCCCAAAAAACTTGTAGACTACATATGGTGAGTGTCAGTAGTGAATCACAGTGAGATAAGGCACCCTAGGCAGGTTTGGTCTCAGATTTCTAAATTTTCAACTCCACTATGGCACTGTTTATGGGTTTTACTTTTAACAGATAATCCAAATGGATTTTGGAGGTTATTTCGATTCTGCATTCCTTTTGTGCAGGTAGAAACAAGAGGGCTTCCATAAGGTCCCATCCTGTAGGACACTTGACAGGCCTCAGAGCAGGGGGAAAATGTAGGGACATGGGTTTGAAAGATGGTTCTTAGTATCTGTTTAGATAATTAGATATTATCTTGGAGATATTTACACATGTAAGAGCATCATAAAAAATAAAGTAATTTTTCAAAGTTCACCATAGAAAAATATGGTTTTGTATGTCCAAAACCATGAAGAAAAGAGCTGGGTAAAAATGAATGGGAAATTCAGACTGACTGTTATGACATCTAAAATACACATTCTTGTCACATCAGAGATTATTTTAGATTTGCTAAGAAGAAGATTGGGTTGGAGTAGCTGAAGGAGGAGGGGAACATACCTGGTGATGAAAGAATCATCTGATCCTTAGCTGAAATTTGAAGATTATAAATGTGCTGATAGAAATAGGGCATATTTCAGAGACCTTGTTCAAAACAAATAATACAACATGACCAAACCAGAAACTACTTTTCTTTCTGACAAACTTTGGATTACCATGTGGTTCTGGGCTTTAAGGTAAATGGAATCCTTTAAACAAGTCAAGTGAAACATTAGAAGGAAATTGCTTTGAAAGAAAACGAGATATGTTAAAGCTCCTGTTAAAGCTTGTGTGGTCACAGATCCTCCGGTGGTATGAGTGCAGAATACGTGTCTGATAGTGAGAGGGGGATGGCAAAAACATCACATCCATCCATGCTAAAGAATGAGAAGGAATTCGGAACGACACTTCTAGGACAGCTGCATATCATGAACCAGATGGACATGAAGCAATAGTCCACACAAATACCAGGCAACATAAGCATACGGAGAACAAAATATCTTCCCAAACCACTTTGGAGTCTTTGAGAGAAGCTGAGATTGCATTCTGGGCTGAAGGAGCAGGGATATGAAAGCACAGAACTATACTAGAAGCATTTTCCCAGATAACATCCCAGGCAAGGGGAAAAGAACCTTGGAAGTATCACAGGAGTCAGCAGCTCTCGTGCATGCCTTTTGCTCATCACTACATCTATTCAGTAGTTTTAATCAAGCAAGTCTCTGATGTGGATGCTGGTGACATACCCAGACATACGAATGCAAGCGGTGGAAGTCTGTTTGGGAGTCATGGGCATAATCCAAATGTTCCAGTGGTTTTGAAAGCTGGTTTGAAAATTATTATCCCACACAGATTAATAATGCAAAGGTACCACCTGGAACAGGAGGAACTTCTTCAAGTGGTGTAGAGAGGATAATGTTTGTTAATACAATTTACATGTTGCGGGAGTTTGCTTCGGTTGATAAGTCTGTTCTGAGAATCCACACTTTTGACCTGAAAGCAGGACTCAAAAAGGGTGAGAGAGGAAATGAAGGCTCCCATATTCCACCTGTGACCCTCCCGCAGCCTGGGATCTGAGGAGACAAGCACTATTCTCCTGAATGTTTCTGTTGCAGAAGGCAACTCATGAGTTTTTAATTTAAAAATTTGTGTGTTTTATTCTGCTTGGCATCACATTTCTGAGTCTGCAGAACTCACTCAGGCTAAAGGTATGTGGATTGTACTTCTGTAATAAACTTATCTAAAAGAACAAACTGATGGTTTTCTCCTTATCTCTTCTGAGAAGCATTCAGAGACAGCTGCCAAGAAAGTGATGCTGGAAAAAGTTTCAGCATTTTCCTTTCAGCACTTCATCCATTTTTTCAAACCAGGTGATATTGAGGAATATGAACATTTATGAGAGTGGGATCCAGCAGTGCAACATGATGGTGAAAACAGATATTGGAGAATATGCTAATCATGCCATTAAAGGATTAGAGAAGGCCATGTTAGTTTATCAGTTTTTAGTTGTATTTTTTTATTCTTCAGACACAGCCTCTTGAATTATCCTGTTATCACTTTTGTAAAAGATGAAAAAGCTGTTCTGTTAGCTGCTGACTAGTAGTGCACCATTAATCTGCTCTATAAGCTCTAAAAACTCATGGATCAATGTGCTGTGGCTATGGGATCAAAGGCAGAGTTTCTGAAGTCATCCACAGCAACATGAGCTGTAATGCACAGGGGACATTCTGCTAACCCAATGATTCGTAAGAGAGAGCTCATGAGTCAGTAGAAGTTTCCTTTTCTGATAGAATATGAAAGTCCTAAAACAAGTCTCTTAGTATTTTTATCTCCTTTTTTTTCCCAAAACAAAATTTTAATTCTATTTCTGATGTAATTCTCTTTTTCAAATACAATTACATGATAAATTTGGTAAATGCTAAGCAGGTCCTTCATGGAAATAAGCTGGTTTCTCTCTTCGAAGGATTTGGCTTTAAGAGATTTTTAGCACATCAATTTCAGAACAATTTTGCATGCTAAAAATAGTTAGCAAATCTGACTACAAACCTTAGAACTCCCAAATTTCTTACTCCAGATGATCTAGCTATTTTAGGTAATACTTGATTTATGTACATTGCATAAGTTTGTACACAAATAGTAAGACAACTTTTCAGAAAACTTTTGCTCTTTGGTCTATTTTGTCTAATTGGTTCTCCATCATTCCTAAATATTGCAATTTTATAATTGTAACTTTTAAAATTTTAATATAATTGTAACTTTTTAATTTTTTTTAATATAATTGTAACTTTTTTATTTTTTTGTTTTATTAAGTGGAACATTAAAGAAGAAATTAAAGCAAAAATGGAGAGTAATCAAAAGATATTTGATAACACATAAAATAAAACGTTCAGTAAATATGAGGGTGCTGTGCACCAGGATTCCTGTAAAAAGCACTGAAAAATACTTGATTTTCCAGGAGTTGCCTGTGTTTAATTATTATCCTGGGCTCTTGAGCACTATTTTCTCCCAAATGACGCTTTCCTGAAAGGGCACAGGTTTTCCAGTAACAGTGGGAGCTACCATCTGAAAAGGGTTCATCTGTCTAGATCTTGGAGGACTCACTTAGGATGTCAATGGAAAAGGGTCTTTTCTCCATCTGTCTGTTTATAAAGAACTATTTCTCTTTTACTGACTTACTCTTATCAAATGTGGAAATAGTAGTGTATGTAAGCTTTGGGGGGGGTGGGGGGGGGGGAAACTGGAAAAGATAAAATTTGGATTGCCACCCCAAACCCTTGTCAGTCATCCCAAACCAACCTCCTTCAATGAAAATCCTCTCAAGAAATGTGAGGAAGGACTAAGGAGAAAGGGGGAGGCGCCATCTCTTCCTCAGTTTGTCTTCAAGAAGAGGAGATGGTGGCTTGCAACAGGATGCTGAAGGGAAATGAGGCAGTTGTTGGTGCAACTGAAAGGTGCTTGGGGCATTTGGGGCCAATTCAAAGCTCCACTGGAGACTTCCTGAGTAAACAAGAGGAACCACTCAATCCCCCTATGACTCAGTTTCTTGTCTATAGAATAGGGAAAATAGATGGTATTGTAAGATTGGATGCACTACAGATTTCTCAGATCGTTAAGGGACCCCTAGAGAGGTTTCTTTATCAACACTGTCATCTCTAGAGAGGTTCTCAGGCCCCTTTAGCCGGCCTGACAGCATGTTGTCCAACCTAGTGTACCACCTGCAAAAACAAAAGTTACAGCAAACCAGATTCACCAGGTACGGTATGGAAGGGTGCAGTGCAGTACATCACAGCCCCAGATGGTTCAGTATGGTAAGAAAGCCCTGATTTGCCAGTGAGTCCAATTTTTGGTCTCCTCAGAGCACGCAGCCATCCATCCATCCATACCGCACATACATAGCGACTGACAGCAGACTTGTTTTTCACGCATCCCTCAGACCGAGTTGGCCGCTCCCCTCCTCCCTGCCAGGGACCGCAGCCCGCAGGACTCCTGCGAGACCCCTCTCCAGGCTGCGCTAGCTCAGGCTTGCTAGCGCTGGGAGGAAACTTCTTTCTTCTGTGCTTCCTGCTGCCTGCAGCCTTTGGCTTTTCCCGCAGCGGTGCCCTCGGCGGGAGCGGGACTGAGGAGGAGGAGGAGGAGAGGGGCTGGGAACCGGGGCTGAGGAGCGGGACTGAGGAGGAGGAGGAGAGGGGCTGGGAGCTGGGCTGAGGAGCGGGACTGAGGAGGAGGAGGAGAGGGGCTGGGAACCGGGGCTGAGGAGCGGGACTGAGGAGGAGGAGAGGGGCTGGGAACCGGGCTGAGGGGCGGGACTGAGGAGGAGGAGAGGGGCTGGGAATTGGGCTGAGGAGCGGGACTGAGGAGGAGGAGAGGGGCTGGGAACCGGGCTGAGGAGCGGGACTGAGGAGGAGGAGAGGGGCTGGGAGCTGGGCTGAGGAGCGGGACTGAGGAGGAGGAGAGGGGCTGGGAACCGGGGCTGAGGAGCGGGACTGAGGAGGAGGAGAAGGGCTGGGAACCGGGGCTGAGGAGCGGGAGCGGGGGCAGCCGCGGCCCCCTCGGAGCCGCCCTGGCCGCGGGGTCCCGGTGCAGCCTCCCTTCGTCCCTCGCCGCTCCAGGCCGGGAGATTGGGCAACGGCACACTTGGCAGTGCTCCAGCCACGCGTCCCTGCGCCACCAGGAGATGGCTTTCCCCTTCCTCCCTCCTCCTGCGAGTAGTTGAGTGAAGACCACCGCGGTCCCCCGGGTCGTGCACACTGCACAACGCCTATGCGCCCTAGCCGGGATATTTCTGAGGTGAGGGGATTCGGTGCCATTGATGCTCATCCCGCCATTCCGGAGCAGAATAGCTCCTTCGACCCCTAGTTATGTAGTAACAAGGGGAAAATTTCCTGAAATTAGACTACTGCAGGAACTCTGGTTTTATTCATAGCTGTCATCCGAGAAACAAATTTCCAGGCATTTTTAATCTAATTCACTTATTCTTTATGTAACTGAATTAGAAAATGTGATTAAGCATCTCAGAATCTTCGGCATTGAGCCTGCCTAACCTTTAGTGAAACATGAAACAGAAAAACTTATTAGAAGTAAGAAGAAATGGTGAAATCGTCTGTATGGATTTGGTACAATCGTTACCTAATGAGTAGGAGGATTAGAGGCACAAAAACTCAAGAAAAAGGCAAAAAAAGCAAAAAAAAAAAAAAAAAAAGGATTATGATCTTTACAGCTGAAATTCTTCCGCGATTGTTTGGCAAATATTTCAGGGCAGGACCGAAAAGACACGGTGGGGTAGTGAAGAGGTGCTTGCTGGAGCAGCGCCGTCCTGCCGGCCCGCCCGCGGGTCCCACGCTCACTTCCCCTGTGTTTCTTTCTCTGCTGCCCTCAGATCTCTCTGAGGCAGGCAAAATTCGAAGGAGAAAAATCAAAGGCTTGAAACCGATTCTCCCTTGCTGTGGCATCCCCGAGGTTTGGGTTTAAGACACCCTAGAGGGAAGAGCTGATCCCCCTGCTGCTCAGGGGGGTTTAACACACGCTCCAGCCGCGCTCCCTGCGCGCCCGCGCAGCGGAACTGTCACAAGCACGGCCGTGCTCGGCGGCACCAAGAGGCGCTCGGATGTGGGGCTTAATCCGTGTTCCACGAACTGAACACGCACGCAGTTCAAACAAGAAGAGTAGAAAGCACCCCAACACCTGCCAAAATAAAACTAAAACCCGCAGGAAATTTTTGTTTTTCAGACCAGCTCCCTGCGCACCTCTGGCAGGAACCCCCATCAGGGACCTGCATGTGCCGGGGATGGAGAGGGAGCAGCTTAGCATGGAAACACTGCCGAGGAGCTGGGGAAAGGAGCAGCCCTGCGGCGCGGAAGGGGCTCCTCAGGGAAGCACGGGGGCTGGGGGAGTGTGGGCTGGGAGCGGAGGGTCCCAGAGAGCGCAGCCACCTTCGCTCCGGCCATGCCGGGTGCGGGCAGGGATGCGCGCTGTGGCGCGCCCGCAGAGCCCGACGGCCGCCTGCTCTCCCGCCTGGAGAGGCGGAATCTCCCCTCCGACGGGGCTCCGCTCCTCCAAAACTATGTCATTAACATAAATCAAATAATGGCCGAGGGGGTGAGGGGGAGGGGGAAGAGGTACGCGACTGCTCATGTGTTAAATATAAGTCTCTGACTGTCCTGAACAAAGCGACCGTCCCCTTGGGAAGGGTGACGTCTCTCCAGTAACGTGATTGCTTCTTCGGAAGCAGAAACGTGTAAACGCTATAAAACGCGGTGGCGCGGCGGGCAGCTCAGAGCGTGCGGCGAGACGGAGCCCTCCTCTTCATCCTCCTCCTCCTCCTCACTCTCTGCTGCCGCCGCCCCGGCAGCCGCGCAGCGGAGCAGGGCGCACTCCCCCAGCACCGCTCCGCTCCGCGCCCGCCCGGCCAGACCCACCGACGGACTCGCGGCTCCGTGAGTAACTTTCTCCCCGCCGCAGCGGCAGCTTCCCAGCGCATACGGAACCATGTCCCCGTCCCGTACCCTCGCTCCTCTTCGCCCCTCCCGGACCTGCAGGGAAGCCATCCCGGCCGTCGGGGAGCGGGGAGAGATTCTGACAGCCCGGGGCACCCGGGGCGGGACCCTCTCTTGCTGCCGCTTAAGTCGCTGAGCCCGGGGCACCGCTGTCCCTCGCACCGGGCCCGGGGTCGCCTTCGGGGATGCCAGCTCTCCCTGACCGCGGGCAGCTGCCCCGCCATCGCGACCCTGCTGGCCGCCGGCGCCTTTCGGGACAGAGACCTGGCTTGGGAGCGGGACCGGGGCAGTCGCTCGGCGGCCCGAGACGAAGCCCCGGTGCCAGCGGGTGCGGGCGGGCCGGGTCGGAGGGTGACGGCTGCGCTCTTCCCTCCGCAGGTGGCGGCCATGGAGCACCGCGGCGCCTCCCCGCTCCTCCTCGCCCTCGCCCTCCTCAGCGCCCTCTGCTGGCGGGCGCGGGCGCTGCCCCCGCGGGGCGCCGCCTTCCCTCCCGTCCCGCGGTAAGGCCGCGCTCCGCTCCGCGCCCCGATCCGCGCCCCTCCGCGCCCCGATCCGCGCCCCTCCGCCCGCAGGGACCTGCCCAGCCCCGGCCGCTGCCGAAGGGGCTGTGAGAAGCGCGCTCCTCCCGGGGAACGCGCAGCGCGGCGCTCGCCGTCGGGCGTTTGCCCGGCACCGGGCGGTGCGCGGGGTCCCCGCGGCGAGGCTGCGGTCAGGCGGTCCCGGGCGGTGCCCGCCGAGCCCAGCCCGTGAAAGCCCCGGGACGCGCCCGCTCCTCCCGAGGCGGCTGCAGCAGCGCTGCCCCGCAGACTGGGGCGCGGTGAGCGCGGGGGGCGCACGGGATGCGGGTCACGGTGAGCCCCGGGACGGTCCATGGGGACAGGGCGGAGGGCAGGTGTGTACCTCTGCGGGCTTGGGCCGGTTGAAGGTGCTGTTAGTGGTCCGGCTGAATTAAATCAGATGGCAGAACGGTACGGTTTGCATTTAGGTGAGAGAAGCATACAGTGTAGAAGGACCGATGAAAAACAGGCAAAAAAGCACTGACTGACTTCCAAAAGGTGTGACTTGAGCCTGTTTGTTTTACACAGCAACTTTGCACCTTTTTTTTTTACCAGATGGAAGACTTATATGAATCAGACATATAAATGGTGATAAAGGTGACTTTAAAATTACAAGGACTTAAGTCTATCTTAGTTTTAGTGTGTGACTTTTGCATGTCATCACACGCAGGGGTTTCCTACAATGATTTCCTTGTCTGCCACAGAATATCAGAGCAGCCAGAAGGAATGATGCCAAACCACCGCTATGCAGTCAGACTGCCCTTGATAAAATATGACGCTTCATAAGAAATTGCAGTTTACGAAAATGTGAACTGTACATCAGTTTATACAGAGCAATGGCCATGATGCATTTGAAGAGATTAAGAGATTTTTTGTCTTCTAACATGAGAGAATAAAAACATGTAGAGATACATGACTGCACTTTTTATTTAGTTTGAAGTTCTTGGTGTATTTGCTTTCTTTGGAGAAGGCCTAAGAACTGTTTCATTCTGCATTTCAATGCACATCTTATATCTTAACTGGGAGGTAAGTACGTCACAGGAACAGTTTTCACTTTGGTGGAGGCTGTAATTTCATCCGTCATTTATAAAAAATGCAGTTGTTAAGAGAAGCTTCACAGTTGTCACTTGTACTGTGATTGTCATACATTATGCACTGGAATAAATTGCGTTCAGTGACAATATTTATCTACAAAATATGAATTTGAGAGAAGGATCTGTTATGTCAATTAATCTACCATTAAGCATGGCTTCAACCTGAAAGTGATTTTGAATTATCCAGTTTTCTTTTAAACGCCTTACCAATGAAACTAGGTAGATGTGCATTTTGACACAAACCAGAATGTTGTCTCCAGTAAAGTGTCTCGTACTCTCAGCCAGCTTTACTTTACACGGTTTCTTTCTCCAACAGATTGGGAAACAGAATGCCATTTGATGGAGCCAGTGAACCTGACCATGCCCGTGGGTCATTAAAGTCAGAATCAGATATTTTGCAGAACACACTACCTGAAAATGAGAAATTCTATTTTGATCTGTCCAGAATTATTGATAGGTGAGTTTCTTTATTATCATAAATACAAAAGATGATGGACTACTTGATTTCTGCCAAAAAATCACTCACATTTTCAAACTGAGAATAGGAAAGGAAGACTCAGTTATGGAAGAAAATCCCACAGCCGCAGTAGGGATGTCGGCAGAGATGTTGATTGTATTGCCATTCTGGCATGATGAATGCTTTCACTTTCCAGGAAAGAAGTAAAAAGTATATTGCAAAAATCTGAAAGTTATTTTATGAAATTAGTTCCCTTTAACATGTACAATAGTTAAATTAAGGAAAGCAGTATGTTTGCAAAATGAACATTATCAAAATTATATGAACCCAGGCTGTATTGTAGAGTTTATTTATTGTCCATTTCAGAAATGCAAGGCATGCTGATGGAATTTTCACCAGTGTCTACAGCCATCTTTTGGCTAAACTTGCTGTGAAGAGATATCTGCATTCGCTTATTAGAAAACGAGTTAGGTGAGGTGACACATTAGGTAGATTTTTTTCCTAGCTGGCTTTATTGGAAATATTTTTTACCCTACTGTATCCAAGGTCTCCTTTTTGTGATTTAGAGGTACCAAAAGAGAAGCCTATATAATTGTGGGGGAGCTGAAAATCCTATAAACGTATTTAGTGATATTACTAAATGAGAATGTTACTATTTATTTCTCACACAGCTGTGAGAGGTAGAGCAACAGACACTGCACAAAGTGTGGATAATGTGTTGTGGAAATATTATGATTATCATGCCAAACTGCTAATTGGTTTTTTTTCGGTAGTGTTTTTACTAGCTTGGTGGATGAGTGGCAAAAGTAAATACAAAGTGATTGATTACTCAGTACTTAACAAGAGGGAAGTACACCATGAAATCACTAAATGATTGGTTTATAGTGAAAATGTAAAGGTATAGGGTTTTTTTCTGCTATAGAACACATTGACAGATGTTTGTGAGGTCTGTATTGCAGCAGAATTCAAAAAATGAGGCAAATTTATAGAATAGGGATCTGGATGCAACTTCCAGACCAATACATCAATAAACTAATGGGCACAGCGTGCTAGGTAGAATCACTGTATAGTTCCCTTGTTTTCAAATCTATAAACAGCAGCTGTGAGCCACTGTGGCAATACCACTGAGTGCCTACTTCATATGCTCAAAAGCCAAGTAGAAATTAGGTCCTCCCTTTATGTCAGTGCTGCCTTTGTTCCAGAACATACAGTTCCATTTTCTCATATACTGTAAACTAACTTAGACCATTTAAAATAGAACACCCTGGCATTTCCCGAGATTGTGCATGAAGAAAAGACCTCCAGGTTTGGCTTTCACAAGGTGTGTTTCGTCTTCTGAAACCTTAGAATAAGTATTTATAGCTATTTATGTGATGCTCCACTCTACCTTTCCTCAGTGGCAGACTCCACCTCTACTGAGTTCAATGTGAACAGTGATGATGTCCTTTAAGAGCTTATTGCAACTTAAACCAGGTTGTACCTTGGCATTGTACTGAAATATATTCACACAAATTATAGAAATTAGAATAAAATCTCTTTATTTAAAAGTGCAACCTGGGGTGTGAGAACAGGCAGGAGTCATGAAATCCACACTTGAGTATTTGATATGGCAGAACTTTAGAGATCATTGACTATGGGACAAGGACTTTAGAGATCATTGACTATATATCCTAATTGCATAGGCCATGGCAAATGAGATGGGAAAACAATCACTAAAAGGTGTTCCCCAAAAGGCTGAATAACAATTTTTGGAATTTGATCCTTGTTATTAAAATACAGAGTAAGCCATGGAAGCGGTGGCTTTTTTTCAGCAGAAGAAAGATCTGAAGTCAATGATGGAAATGAAAGCTGAAATGAAAATTTGCTTTTATTAGGCTAATCAATGCCATAAAGCTTATTTCACTCATTTAATTGTATTTTCTTTTAAACAGATGTCATCTCTTAACTTTTCCTTTGTAATTGTTGTATTGCCAGCTCCCAGGACAGTCCTGTCAAACGCCACTCCGATGCTGTCTTCACCGACAACTACAGCCGCTTTCGAAAGCAGATGGCTGTGAAGAAATACTTAAACTCAGTTTTAACTGGAAAAAGAAGGTACTACAAGAAAGCACATATGTATTCTTTCCATACTTCTATGGCATTAAGAAAGAAAAGGTTTATATCCATGTATGTGTACAGAGAGGACAAACAAAAGGCACTCAATGTTAATGACTTGATAGGATAGTTTATAGCGTGGTTTTCAAATACAGACAACATTTCTTCCCAGACTGGAACAGACACCACAATCAGAATAGAAGAATAAAGAGGAAATGGCATCTGGCAATTTAAAAAATCTTCCAAAAGATTCTTAAATAGTTTTTGGTTAGAAAAAATTTTCTTAAGAAAAAAACCAACAGAGCTATGGAACATGAATAGCAATTTAATAAAGAAATATGTTGAAAATTTTCCTCTCTGTAAACACATTAAATGAAAATTTGAAAATCCCTGAAGGACTATATGTCCTCATCAGTATAGGTGAGACGTGCCAGCATACATTTTTGTAGACCTTGTACTCTGTTTGTATATTCACTCAGACAACTGCTTTTAAATATCATGTCTCTGTATTCATTAAACATGCAGTTTCATGTGTTCTGTAACACTATGGTTTAAGTATAAGAGAATGTGCAGAAGCTGCAGTTAGGAGAAGGCTTTGCATTCTTTGCTTTTTCTTCTGAGAGCAATAAATCTTGTTTCTGATTCACAACAGCCAGGAAGAGCTAAATCCTGCTAAACTTCGAGATGAAGCAGAACTTCTTGAACCATCCTTTTCAGAAAACTATGATTCTGTAGATGAGCTGCTGAGCCACCTCCCACTGGTGAGAATCCAATATAGTCTTTTCTCTTGCTATCTGCAACTTGACTTGACCCATAAAATTACATTATTTGTACATGGAGTATGGCCTATCAGAAAATCAGGATATTCTAGGAAAGGGAGTCATGTTCCATGAAAAGCTTTATATTTCTAATATTTCTTCATTCATTGTGCCTGAATAAAATAATAATTTTAATAATAAGCTTTATGTTATCACATGATTGCTGCTACTGAAAATTCCTAATTAAATGGCACTGTTCATAATGCACCTAACTCACTTGGGTGTTTCTACCAGTGAGTACTGCAGCATAAAACCAGAAGTGACTGATTTTTAATTACAAAGATCATTATTTTTTCAGAGAACAAACTTAAGGATATTTCTTTTAATTAAAAAAAATGCTACAGATTTTGTTTAACATCTTTTTCATTAGAAAGAAGTTGCCCCTAGAACTAAGAGCATCAGCAAGATAAGTAGTACTCAAGTACTTAAGAAAATACTTGACATGCAAATCTTGCAGTTACTGTTTTCCATTTAGCTACTACTATTTTTTCTAAAGTCATTCACAATTATTTTCTTTTTAGTTTACTGAAACATAATCCCTTCTACATCAACACTTACAGGAACAAAATATTGAAAGAGTAAGGTAGAAGCAAATTTGGCTTGGTATTCTTGAAAAAGTATTATGAAATTGATGATGGGATAGTTTTTGGCATTCAGCTGTGTCTCAAAAAGTAAGAAAAAAGATTAAAAAACTATTCTTGAAGATAAAATTTGGAGCAATGTCTTTTCTTGTATCATCCCGAACCACCCATCCCTCTGACCCAAAAAAGACATTTCCTTTCAAGACTGAAATGAAATGAGAAAATGTTCTTTTCCTTTCCGCAAATGTGGCAATTCCTCTAAAGCTTCTGAAGGTTAGAAAGGACATAAACTGCTTATGCATTGAGGAATTAAATAATTTTTAAGCAACATGATTCTGGAAAGAAATGTTCTTTCTAGACAAAATTATTGCAAGAAATATCTGCTCTTGGATTTTGCAGCTTCTCAAAGTTCTGGCATTAACGAAGGGAGAAAGAATAGTGGTGCAGCAGGTCGTAGAAAAAAACATTTTCAGTCCTTTCCATTTTTGTTGACTTTACTGATGAGGCAGATCTACCTGTAGGTGAATCAGTATTGACTGTTGCTTGGCATTTTATTGCCGTGCCCGGTTGCTAATGTAGTGTGGAAAGAGCAGCCTGAATTTGTGTATCCATTTCAAGGCAAGGATACAGGTTTTTTCAAAGTGCGCAATTCTGTGCTGTAGTAACAAATTTAGTCTAATCTGCAGTAACATTTTTAATCCTTCAACCTTTCTTTTCTCATCCTATGGTCTGGTCTGAGTGTGATGCCCAGCAAACCCCTGTGAGCAGCCACATCTCAGCCTGCCAGTCCCAAGCACAACAATTGTTTTGTATCAAGTGTTCCTCAATGCCTGCTGTCTGCCCTCATACACCTCATGGTGCAACTGCTTGCAGAAGTGACTTCTAAAGCACATCTCTCCTTTGCTTTTCAGGACCTCTGAAGGACACCTGGTAAAGTCTATGACAAGAACAAGCTATTTTTGAGTTCCACATAGTATTTCAAAGAGATGACTTTAGTCATCAAACCAGAACAAATATGTTGTGAAGTGAAAGTTGTGATATATTTGTTTCTTACGTAATAAAAGTTGATATTTACATTGTAAATATTACTCTAGCATTCTCTACTGAAAGCTGTACATATGGATGCCGGTTTAACTCATAAGAAGTCTGTGAGTCCATATGCTGTAAATCCTTTACTTCAATAAATTCATTTGAAAATGAGTGTGCAGCTGAAAAGAGCCCATCATGACTAATTAATTGGCTTAATTTAGGTGTGTACCAACTTCAGACAAACGTGTAATAATAAGGAAACATTTCTAGACAGCCTCATAAAGAACATGTGACAACATGAGGGGAAGAATGTCTAAAGTGTGTAAAACTGCTTTACAAAGATCTCTGAAGGTTATTGCCAAGAAATGATTTTCTAGCAGTTTACCAAGCAACCAAGCAACTAGAAAAAATTAATAAGAATTCAAAATTTTTTGACCTCCAGCAGTATCTCTACTTCTGGTTCACATTTTTAATATTTCACAGCATATAAATTATATCAAGACCAGAAATGTCTCCTCTATTTTCAGTTGTGTTTTAGATGCTCTGGGGCTGACAAAGCACTAAAAGAATGCAATCTTTTGACTTGTTTGATGCCTAAAGTCATCAGTTATTCTGTATTTAATTGTCTGTAGCTTTGATGATGAAACTATTGCTTATATAAAATAGACCTGAAGACAGTTTACTATTTTTTCAGAATGAATGTAATTTACAGAATATGCAGACAATAAATCATTTTATTATCATGGCAAGCTATTACTGGTTTGAATCAGTGCTACAGCTACCTGGAACAAGAGAGGTTCCTGTAAGTGCTGTCTGTGCTGTAGTAATAGGGGAAGATAATATTTTAAACTGATTTATGCGA
Source organism: Melospiza georgiana (assembly GCF_028018845.1). Lineage (NCBI taxonomy): Eukaryota > Metazoa > Chordata > Aves > Passeriformes > Passerellidae > Melospiza > Melospiza georgiana. The sequence goes on along the minus strand of NC_080432.1, from coordinate 68,612,235 downwards.
TATTATTTTAGAAAGACAACTAAATAAACCTACGGTCCTCTTTTCTGTAGCTTTCTATTGTTGTAGATGACCATGGAACTGAAAATTTGCAGCTGTTTGAGTCACAGCATTGATGTAGAAAGTAGAAAAAGTTATCAGACCTACTTACAAGCTCAATTTGGAATTTCAAGTGTATTTATAAATCATACATAGGCACACATAGACAGCGATAAAACTGATTTGCAAGTTTCACTTACAAGTTTACTGTTCTTATTTAGAAAGAAACTTCTAACATGATAAAATCTTAGATTTATGGAGACTGGTTCTCATAAATATGTAGCCCTCCGATTTGCAATTTTTTTTATATTGGCAACTGCATGTCAAAAGAAAACCAGCTTTCACAGATCAGGTGCTAATATTGCTATTTCTATCTAGCCTTGACAGAATCTATTTTAGCCTAAGCCAATGAGTGCTTCACAAAAGTTATATTTTCACCAAATACATAATTTTGAAGTTGTCTTTTGAAAATTAGTTTTCCACCCCCAATTCCTATCATACTATGAACATCTGAAAGCAAAAACATCTTTGTAAGTACTTGAAGGATACTAACAGACATGCTATAATCCTTTTTTAGAAATTTTCCTCAGTGTAGTTTGAGCAATGTTAGTATTTCTGTGAGATGCAATGATTAAAAAATAAGTGAAAAAAAATAATGAAAACCAAAGCTGTGTATGGTCTTTATACACAGAATTCTTTTAAAATGTATATAATTCACTCAATTTAAAGTATCAAAAATTAGACTAATCAAACTTTTGACTACACAATTCCAGAAATATTTTTTTCCTAAATTTTTCTTTTAATTATTTTTTTTATTTCCAGCTTACCAAAAAGGCATCTGATGGAAGAACTTGTCTTCCATGTCCAATGTATTACCTTCCTGATATGCTGAATTTTGTGCACATTGTAGCAAAGCCTAGCACTGACAAGGGAGGCGCTGACTTAGAGGATAATACTTTTGTCTTTTGTCTTTGACTTTCTATAGGGGATTTGAAGACAAATTAATGCAGTGAGAGTAGTTAATTGAGGAAGAGGTGATATTGTTCACCTCAAGCCCAGGGGCAAATGGTCAGGGTAAGGTTAAATGACGAAATTGAAGAGAAATTGTAACATTTCACTAAATGACACAAGTTTTCATCTTGTCAATGATTTGATATATCCCACCAATCCTAAAGCCCATCTGCAAAATGTCTTAAGAGTGGAATCAAAACATTTCAATTAGGAGAATGAACACGTCAGCTCCAAAGGGAGTGTTGGGAGAACTGCTAGGAGGAAAAAAATACCCAGGAGATTTAGAAGAGCACCACTGGCAGGGAAAATGCAACCACTGGGGAAGGAATAAAAACTGTGATGGGTTATTGGGGTATATATTAAAGGAACATCTCACCATATTTCTTCAGAATTTCATTTCTAACACATGGTAGGAATACCTGTGGTCTCACAGGATAGAACTAATTAGTTTTTGTTTTATCAAATGGGGTTAGCTTTTTAAAGCTTCCCTCTGGAGCCCTTAAAGAAAGGTTCAGAATCACCTTTAAGTGCGTCTTCACCGGCGCTAGAGGAGGATCTTTTTTAGGCCTAAATCCATAGAGAGGAATTTCATGCCTGTGTGCATCTGTGCATTCATCATCCACTCAAGAACAGTCAGAATTGTGTACGACACCATGAGAATTACAAAAGTTGATAAAACAATTTAAGATTACAGCCAGTAAAGCACATTAAAAACTAATAAAACCCTAACTGCTCCTCTGATATTTTAAATGGATTTGAGGGGCTATGAGTGTTTGTTCCACCTGAAAGTCTGAGAAAAAAAATTCTGTTTAAAACTATGGAAATGGATAGCTTTGATCCAAAGTATAGTTATGATTTCACGTATAGGCATATTGAGTTCTCCCCAAAGATGGAAAGAGTTGTATGCATACAGGAATAATTCATTTGCATATAAGATATTTGGGGCAGGGAGATGGAAGAGGCTGCCAACTGCCTTTAGTGATGCTACTGTTGCTTTCCACTACCTCTTTTATTTTTCCTAATTTTTTCTCTCCCTCCTCCCACTGACCACGGGCTTTCCCACACTTTAATAATCTCACTGTTGCCTTGCAACATCGGTGTATGAATACACCTTTCCTTTTGAGAAGAGCAATTAGAGCAGAATTTAAGTTTAGAGCACAGCAATTAAAGAACTACTGGCCTTGTTGATGGAGAGGAGTATTGCAGAGGACCTGGCACCATCAGGTTTATAGGAGCAGATTTGTAGGAGCAGTCAACAGTCCCTGACTTACCGCTGGAGACTTCCCATTTGCTGTGTGACTGGCAGGGAAGGCTGCAAGATCCTCTCCTTGGATACATCAAACAGAACGCGTGTCCTCCCGGGGCTCGCGCTGGCTCAGGCAACCACGATATTTTCAGCTTTTCTGATCTGAAGCAGTCCCAGACAAATTGCTTGCCAGCTTGCCAAATTGGTTTAGAACTGGAAGTAGGAAACCAGGCATCCATCTTTTACACCAATCTTTAAAAAGTCCAGAGAATAATTTGATGCATATTCTTCTTCTGATGTCAACAAACAGGAAAGGTTTTATTTCAGTTTTGCACACAGATACAGGCCACTTAGGGAGAGGAAAAAACCCAGTTTTTCCTTGTGAGCATAAATATTTTCAAAAACATAATTAATCAACATTTATAAATAAAAATATGACTGCCTACTCAAAATTAAACCAAAAGCGACATAAATAATAATGATACAGTAAAAAGAGATACATATCTAAATATCAACATTATCATGGTAGGAACAATATTTTCAGTAGAGAATATTTTTGGGAAAGAATGAGGGTTGTTTCCATAATGAGATTAAAAAAAGACTAAATTATCTTGTTATTCCCCATTGAGCAGATTATTTAGTGTTAGATCAACTTTTGCATAGAATAATATGCTTAGAAGAATGTACATGAGAAAGGTGCATAAGATCCATTTTCTGTATCCTTTTCTAGAACTGCTCTGAACATTTCAGTGAGACCACAGTATCTAATAGCCTAAGTTATTTCTAAACATGAGATAGAAATGCTTTTAGTATGTAGATGCAGTTATTTAACAGTTTTCTAATGAGAATTTATCCAACACAAATCCTATTTTTGGAATGGTGGGAAAGTAGAAGAAAATCTAAAACCAGTCACTGTCTTCTGTTAGGTGAGCTATATCTGTGAAGACCTTTCTACTTAGGAAATGTATTCAGAGCAGCAACTTTCATGAGTAGTTTATCAAATAGCAAAGCTGTTGACTGGAAGGTGTCAAGTTGTTACACGTCAGCTTTTTGGTAGAGAATAATTCATTTATATGGGAGCCTGGGAGACTCCTAGCTGTTTGCATGTTTTATACACCATTGAATTGTTTTTCACAGAAAGTGGTCACAAGTATCTTTAAGACAGTATAAGACAGATGTCTTATCACCATTTGTTTCTATTCTAACACAGTTCTTAATCTTTGTTTTTCAGACAGTCCCTCTTCCCATAATCACAGCCAGAACATCTGCACACTGATTTAAGCAAGCAATTTTCTCTTATTAGGGTGTATAGAAAGCAAATTATTGCATTCTAGGAAGAATCTTCATGAAAAGGCTAAGGAAATATAATTTATGCAGAAAGACTGAGTCTTGGCTAAAAAAAAGAAGAGTTTGAGAAATTCAAGATTTGGTGTCAGTAGTTTTAGTCCCATCTGATGATTCCTTCCACAGCAATGCATTGTACTTGGAGTTCCAAAGCTGGTGTCAGAGCTCTGGTCTTGAGCTTGTAGCAAGAAAGAAGAAACCAGTAAATGTGGAGGTAGAGCAAGTGAAGACTATGTCTTCAGAAAAGTACCTGATGTTAAACTCAGTTTATACAGGGCTGTTTGTTCCCTGTAGGTTTATGCTTTGAGAAGAAATAGCCGTCTCTTGCTTTCAGAGGACCTCACATTACGTAAGTTCACAGCCTAAACTGCCCCACATCTTTTCAAACATTTGTTACCTCCTAATCTCCATTTTGTTGGAGTTCCATTACTCTTCTCAGGGTCCTGTATTCCTAGATGTATTTATAGACCGCTTTTCCCTCTCAGCCCTGCCTTGTTAGGCTGAAGAAACAGTTTGTCTTGTCTAGTCTTATAAATGAATCCATGTTTCCAAGACTGTGCTGGATCCTCATGCCCAGTGGGCCCATGTTCTGTAATGAGTTGAACACTCCTAAATTACTGTTTGCTAACTGAATCTGAAAGTCTCTTCTTTATTGCAGACATTTAGGAAAAGTGACTAGTGGTTTTGCAGGTCTGTCTTGAAGATCTTGCAAGAGTTGATTTTTCAGTCTGGCTACTTTTTTTGTTGTTGTTTCTCAAACATTTGTGAGTTTTCTAAAGCTGAGAAAAGAGAATCACTTAGCACTGGATATTGGGTATCTTTTTTGGAGTGAGCAGAGGAGGAGGCACTCCAATCTAAAGCAAAACTCCATTCTCAAAAAAGCAACAGCCCACATTACTGGGTAGTTTCACCTAGATCTCTACATCCTTTTTACATGGCTATAGCTTATATTTTTAATTCAACTTCCTTAATCTGCAGCCAAAGGAAATGACAAACGCAGCCCTCATGCTGCCCTTCCATCCTCTGTGATTCTGGACAGACATGTGGCAGCAGGAGCAGCCCTGGTTCTTTGCTGACATTTGGCAGCCTAAGGAGGAGAAAACGGAGATCAGTTCACACCAAAGCCCTAGCACACTATCAGGGAGATTAGGGTAAAAACAGCTATATGTCCTCTGACTTGCCCTGTGGGTAGTAAGTAGTATAGTTCACACACTGGCTTGTCATCCACATTAATTCTTCAAAAAGAAGATGGAAGAAAGCCAGACAAGCACTCATTTGTTTATTTATGTTGTGTATATTAAAATGTCATACTAAAGTGTAATACCAGTGATGCTAAGGGGCTGAGCCTCTCCTTTCATCCATAGCTAAAGGATTACAACAGGGATTACCTTCTGGATCATTAGTCTACTGCTGGGCAGGAATAAATAAATCCAGCTGAGTGGACTACTTGGGTCTTCGCTCTTTGATTTATGATTCATACTCTGTTCAGTACAGGTGAGAATACAAGTGCTCAATGTACCCTACTTTCATAGAGAAGGGGTTTGATTCTGTAAAGATCCAATTTAATTGGGTATTGCCCATTTGGTAACTTTCAGGGTCCATTTAAATGTATTTTCCCAAAGAATGGCTAATTCAAAATTTCATTTCCCTAGCCTTAGCACTGTTGAATAGCTTTTTCAGATTTACAATGTTCTGAATGGTTCTGGAATCATATACAAGGTAATTAGATTGCTTTTTGGTGTTGGAACAAACAGAACTTCACCTGGTAAAGTCAGAATGACATTTCAAGGGGACTTTTCCTTGCCTATGCTTTATAAATAGGTTTGCAGGATATGATTAGTAAGAAAGTCCATGGGCACTAGAAAACCTGTTCCTGTAAAAAGAACTAATCCATATAAAAGTTCTATGTTATATTTCTAATTACATTACCTTTTAACAATTCTCTGAGAGAAATCTATCAGAAATTCTGCTTCAAAGACATATTAGGTTTTATATGAATTTTTGTTTGTTGAATGATGTTCCTCAGTGTAAAAACAGCATGCTACATAATTATAATGCATACAGACTATGAAATTATTTCCTGTTAAAAAGTGAAGAAATCAATGGAGGAGAACTTATCCTTCAGTAAAGCCACAGCCTTACTCTGTAGCTGCAACAGAAGACCACAGCAGAAAATATTCTAGTTTCAAGGACTTCTACACTCTTTCTGGTAAAATTTAAGGCAGATTTCAAGCTGTTGTAACCTACATTGTGTGATAACATTTCTCAAGAGCTGTGTATCGGTATAGGAGTTTGACAGGTTCAGGAACCAGAGTTTTCCAAATTCAGCTGAGTAAAGAACATTCGTTTTGGCTAGCTCTGACTGGTCAAGAATTTTTTTCTAGTGTGCATTTCCCTGGGTATCTACCATTATTTTAGACTTCATGACTGGACATAAACAAAGCAATTTAAAAGAATTACTCATTGTAACTTATTTATATCACAGAGTGACACTAAAGAAAGAGACAACTTCATGAAGTATTATCCATTGTAGGAGAATCTGCTACTGTATAAAATAAGAGCAATCTGAGTCCTTACTAATTTTAAAGTAAAATCTGATATTTATTTGAAGAATTGTTAAATATTTACATATTTTTTCTAGGTTCTACATTGTCATCTTCAGAAGCAGAGATTGGGTTAGGTCTAATTTTCTGAGATTTTCAGCTCAAATCTTGGAAAAAGCTTCTAGTTTTTAATGCTTACATGCACTAGTCACACCCTATAAATCTGCTAGAGGAATTACCCATATCCAAAATAACTAAGAGAAAAGATTAATTCATATTTTTAGTTTTTGCCGTTTCATCTATGTCAGCTTTTCAGATATATGTTGATTAAAGACTTTCATTCAGACAATAATTTTAAGTAAAGTGTACAAATAACAAGTTACCAATGATATCTGGTCTAGCTGTCATTTTCCTTTTGCATTCTGCAACTTAGATATAAGCTTAAACTGGTACATATTGCTAATGTTTTGACAAGGAAATGGAGTAAAACCAAATAAGAGTAAATTGAAAAAGAACTTACATTCTATTTGTACTTGGTAGTAGTAGAAAGTTTTAAGCTGAACCATACAAACACACACACCAACATTTATTTGACTTCTTAAAGCTGGTTGTGCTGTAACCAAGGCAAATGAAATGTTTTCAATCTTGCTTTCATTTGCTAGTATTCCTTGCCAGCAAACAAGAATTCCAAGAAACTGGATTTTGAAGAGTGTCTCAAATAACTTGATTTAGTTAGGAGACAATTTCTTTAATTAATGAACCGCTCATGTCTGGATAAAATATTTGGAGAACGCTTGAAATCAAAGTGCTCTTCAGACACATTACCCTTCTATTTTGATGAAGGAGCCAGCATGTCTAAGACTTCTCTGGGTTATTGAGGCTTACAGGAATGTGACCCTTTCTCCAGATGCTCAACTGCTGTAGCCATATCGTGGATGAAGCTCACTGTTATTAGTTTTGTCAAAAGTAATTGTGTAGAGTTACATTTAATTACTGTAAAGATTGTGATTTTGTGGGTTCCTGATACTTCATATTCCTGGTTAAATTTGTTTTAGCCATGAAGATCTTAAAAATATTTCCTTAGACATAAAGACCTGTTACTATAACTGTAGTATGTAATTAAAACCACCACTTTTGTATTTGTGCATTGAGTCTTATATTAAGTATATAGAGTATGGGTACTAAAAAATAGTAGCTTGGTGAATTGGATTTTTATTTTTATTTTAAATATAACTTCAAAATAAAACATCACCTTACAGTTGATATTTCTTTCCATAATTTTCATAATTTCCTTTTTATTCCATCAAGAATAAATACATAAGAGAAAGAAAGCATAAACAAAAAGGATAATGCTTGTGGAAGACAAGTTTGTGTAAATTAGCAGAGAATAAATTTAGGTGAGAAATGAGGAAGTTTCTCGATATCACAGAGCTGAAATTATGGAAGTATGTTCCAATTTGAATTTTAAGTTACTACTTCATAAATTTAGTGCATTTATGAAACTGGTAATTTGATATGGTTCTGTGATAGCAAGGACTAGATCACAAATGTCCAAGGGATCTGAGTGCTGTCTTCCAAATCAACATATAAAAAAATCACATATCAGCAAATAGTAAAGCTTTTCACTGTGGCTATCTGTTATTTGTCAAACTAACAGGGTTTCACACTGGCTGTTTTATTGTATAGATTTACAGATTGAGAGAAACTTAGATGGTTAATATGGACAACTGCAAATGTACTGATTTTACTTTTTAAAATATATCAGTAAATGCAGATATGTAGAGAATAATTAATATTTTGGGTCACAAAAGACTTCCAGAAACAGTGAAATCTCAAACATATAAAAATATCACTCAGAACTAAGGAAAAATATAGCATATGTTATAATTTTTAATGTTGCATGACAAATAAAATACAATTGGGAAAATATACCTTACTGCATGTTTATTAATTCACTCAATGTACATAGAAATAAATGCACGTGTATTCCAACACACCTTTGCATCCATAGCTGTCTTTCTAATTCTTGGCAGGTGTTGGACTTCCCAGGGAAAACGACAATTTGAAGGAAACCATGCAGCATAAAGCATAAACATGGTCAATCAAAGCTTTGCTTCCCATTACCTTTTTGGTTCATTTTATCATCAAAGTGAGTTGTTGGAATTCAGCTTTCATGGCTCTTCAGAAAATTTCTTATTGAAAAAATTACTTTTCAAATTTGGTTTTGTGTTCCACAGGAAAGAATACAACACTTGAGGCCTGGATTCTCTGTGGATTTTGCAAGTGCTTGCAAAGCCATAGTTACTTGACTGGATCTATAGGTCTACAAAAACAAAAGATATATCCAGATCAGATATAATCTTCTTCTTGTGCACCCAAAAACCCTCTGACTCTTAGCAGCTGGGGATAGATATGAAAATTGACTATATCACTGTTTTTATGGGTAAGCCAAAGAAAGACTCATATAAGGAGAAAAACTGAATTGAATCCCACTCAAGACGATGAAAAATACTGTGGATTAGGATAGAAATGCAACATTTTTATATTTTGAAATCCTTCTGTATAGCACTGCTCAGAAATAATTTGCCTAACTATTCCGTTGAATTTGTTTATTAGAGAAAACAGATACCTGTTTTAGGCATTGTTCTGCTGCTAATTGTGTTTCTATGTGCATATCACAACTCTGTTACAATCACATAAATAATGCATTGTGCCAGGTAGCATCTTTAAACTAGAAACTTATTTCAAAATGCAACATGGTGTAAGAAAAGTATCCCCATCCGTTTAATCATAGCAGTCAGGGTGCAAGGTTAATTGAAGTCCATTTGGTAGAGCGCTCAGAGAGTTTAAATGCATTTAATAGGAAAGAAAAGAATGATCAGGTGAGTCAGTCATCTCAAATTATTTCTCATTTATAGTAGTTAGAGATTTAGGACATCTTAATTAGTTTAGAATGAAAATTCCTGCCTAAGAGCCAGTTGTTAACACAGCCTCTGGATGAACTGAAGTTCACAATAAGTCCCTACCACAAGATGGGAAATTATTCTGTATCTAAAATAGCCTCTTGACCTAGAGAGAGATCCCAACCACGTGTTTCTGGGATGATTCACATACATAATTCAGAGGTGATTAGTTGTACTGGTTTCCATTCTCCTCAAGGAATAGGAAAGAAATGGAGAAATTAAGAGAGGAAATGTAATTAATGAGCAATAAGGACTGTTAAAAAGGTAAGTCTGATTGCAGCAAGCAACTGGGAAATCTATTAAGACCACAATTAAGTTGTTATTTCATCCAATCTGGAAGAGTTCAACTTGTTATAATGGCACTCCTGGACAAGACATGATTTTGCAGATGGTGTTATTACTTTAAATGTCAAGGTAAGCCCCCAAACTAAAGGGGAAAAAAAAGTCAAATGGCCTTTCCTCAGGTGTTGTTTTTCAAACTCATTTCCTACAGAATCTGAATCTTTTCAGAGCCCTTGAATATCTGCTAGCATAAAAATGTCACTCAACCACGCATACAGATGCTTCCTCTCCTGCTTGGCAGGGATTTTCTTAGTAGGCGAGCAAGGATAAATATCACCATGGCATTCCCTTAGGAACGCTGCATTAATGTGCATTGCAGGACTTTGATGGAGACTGACTTGCAACAGAAGGGCTGCTTGCCTCCTCTGAGATCATAAAGTACAAGAATTTTACACTTTCAAGGTACAGAAGAATATACTACAACTCAGTTTGCACGTATAACATTACCTACTCCACGATGATTCTTTGCAGAAGCAGCTTTTATTGGACAAAATCATGTACTAAAATTGCAGTTCAAGAAGGAAAAACCTTAAAAGGAATCTGAAATATGGAATATCAAAAATAAAATAATGGCCCATTATGCAGTAGATTCAGCTTCTGCATTTTGCAACATGACCTATATTTCTTGTATGCAAGATTGTGTTCAGAAAAGCACCAGAAGGTTGACTTCCATTACCTCTGTTTAAGCCCCTAGCTCCATCTGAGATCTTCCCATTAATCTCAAAGTGCAGGTCAATGATTTCCACATGTTGCAAAGAGATATTAAGGAACACATTTCAGTCCTTCAGCCAGCTTAATAACAAGGAAATGAACAAAAAATAAGATACACTGATTTTCCCTTTCAATTCATGACATATATTTTGAAGCCACATTATAGCATTTTTAATGAAACTCTTTGTTTAAAGGGTTAAAATACTTGATGATACTAAAATATCCTGGTAATATTTCTTGTTATGATTGAATGCATCAACCCTTCTTTCTAACTGTAGTCACTTATTCAGATTTCACTGGTATTTTGTAAGTTATTACAAGTGTATTCGTACCTGCACCAGCATACTGGAAAGACGGAAAAACTTTCAATCAATCTAACTGAAAAAAATCACTCCAAGCCTTCCACTTGACATCTGGCTCAGTACTGCAAGGGAGATAAACATGTATTACAGGCATTTGGCTAAAAAAAGCCTCACTACAGCTGTTATAAAAACTCTGTGGAAGCAATGTCTTTGAAAATTGTCAAATCTCTGTGGCCACAATCCAGGAATTTCATATTTTTACAAAATGAGATTACAAGATCCCAAAAGTTTTTTAGTTATTTCGGGTTCTCACTTTAAGGAAAGCTTGAGTCTGAATGCTTTTCTGTGGAAAATGTAACATTTGGTCTATTGAAGGGTATTGCTTCTCCTCACAGACCTGGTTTTATTTACTTCCTCTGTTTTGACTGCAACAGCCTTGATACCAAGATTCTGTAGATGAGTTAACCAATGTAGCATGAGAAGCTGTGATTTAAGTTAAATATTTTGAAAAATGCCTGTGGGCAAAACCCAAGATATTTTCTTGGCTGAACATTTGTAAAGTAGGACCAAGAATATAGAGTGAAATGCAATGTTTGATATTTGCTAAACTGGACAGCTATGATAAATCTACAGATTAAAATTTCCCTTTCAGGTATTGAAAAGCTGTAATTCAAAATGTATTTTATAATATTGACTTCACTTAGTCATGTTCCTAGAAAGAGTATGAAACTTCTGAATACTGTTCTACTATCTGAATACATTTTTAGCTGAGCAGCTGCTACAAATGCAGGTTGTTGATGCACAGTGTTAATTGGTAAGTACTGGTGAAGAATACAGATTAAAAAATAAGCTTGCATGAGCTAATAAACCTGTGTTTGCTTCTTGATGTGAGGGGCATTAAATAAGTAATTGCAGTAATGAAGGTGTCAGATGACTTGGAGAGAAATCATGACTTTTACTGTTTACAGTCTATCAAAGCCAACTGTTTCCAACTGTGTCTGATTAGTTTTCTTTCCAACAGTTGCTTTGCCGCAGGAGGCTTTCTAGCACTCACTCTACCTTTATTCCCTCCTTGTCTCAATACATCATTGCAATTAAAACTTTGGTTTAAAACTGCAGTTTTATGCTTGTTTAACACCAATGGTTTTACAGAAATTACTCCTGTGTGAAACTAGTTGCGGTTGTGTTCCATTAAGCTAAGCATAGCACAGGCAAATTTCAAATTTATTCTTTATGCCCATCATGACCATAAGTAATATAACTCCAGCAGTAACGGGTTAGATTTTTGGCATATTTTCCACAGCCTCAGGATTTTTGATCAATTCCATCTCTTCAGCAGCTTTAAATAAGTTTTTGTTAGTCTTAATTTAAAAATTACAAGTATCAAGGAGCTGATGGAAAAATTTATCTTATACTGTTTTTTGGTGGATTTGTGTTCTGTTATTTTGGGGCTTGGGTTTTGTTGTTGTTGTTGTTGTTGTTTTTGCTTTTTATTTTTCCCAGTGCAAAGCAATATAATACAGTGAAAAGAGTTCAATTTGAAAGGATACAAGCCAAATATATAAATATCTGAAATAATGATCGTGATTTATGTCTTTCTGATATCACAAATACAAAATATTTATATACATAAAATGAAATTCAGCTTTTTAATACATAGTCAGCTGGGGAAGGAACCATGATTCTTTTTACCTTTTCAATATCTATCCTATAATTTGGAATAATCATGGTAAAAACCATGATTATGTAATTCATAACTAACTGCTTTTGTACATTCAGCATGTTGGTGATGTTCACACTGCAAGTGGGGGTATATTAAAAAGTCAAAGAACAAATACGAGTAGTACTATTGATAGCTGAACTTTGATATTTAGTCTGATATGGGAAATCTGTGTCAGTTTCAACTGGGAAAAGGAAATATATTTCTTCTCTCTCACTTTCATTAGAATTGAGATAAAGTTAGGTATATCTATCCCTTCTGGAATTAATATTTGATATATTTTTTTGTTGTATTATCCTGTGCATTATTTGGGTGGATGGAGTATTTGCGTTTTAATATAAACATGTTTATTACCTTCATACAAAAATAACTCTCCATTCGTAAAATCACAGAATTATAGGATGATTTGTATTTGAAGAGATCTTTAAAGACCATCTTATTCAACTCCCCTGCCTATTTTATCCTAGAAAAAAAGGTATCACACGGTCATTCTTTTAGTTATTTGTGAAATGATGAATTGTTTGAACACGGTTGGTGTCTATACCCAAACACCCTGATGAGGTGTTATTGTGCCACCTTACCTTAATTTTAAGCTATGTAAAAATATTTTGGTCTGTGTCATGGTGAGTTGTAACAAAACAGAAAACCGTCAGCCTATTGAAGTTCTATTTCCCACCATTAGACCTCCATTTTGCAGCTATACATCCTTTAGTATCTTCTCTGTCATGAGTTTTACTTGCACAGAAAAGCTAGAAAAATTATTTGCATGGAAATAAGATTTTTTTCCAAACAAGTGTTACCTACCAGTCACTAACAGTATGGAAGTGAATCTTAATATTAAACTTTACACAAGAGGTATTGCTAATTGCAGTTGCCAGAAAACAATGCAAGGAGATATGACCTCAAAGTATAAGAGATTTTTCTTGAAAGAAATCTATTTATCACAATGTTGGCTGAGCACATCATACATATATAGGCATACAAACAAGGAAACAAATGATGATATATAATACATCTTAATCACAAACCAGTGAGCCTTATTTCATGGGAGACAAAACTGCAATTTGATTCCTTCAGAAGAGAAGAAATCTCAATCAAACCCTATTGTTTGTGGTGACTGGTGACAATACAAAAGATTAGGGAGCTTGATGTAAACTGGTTCTTGGGCTGATCACACGTTTCAAGGAGATGTGCTCATTGCCAAGGTGGTGGCAGTGAAGGGGACAGGGCAGCTTTCCCGGACCCTGCCAGGGCAGAATGCCTGCAGCATTCCTAATGTTCTATTCCCAGCACAGGTCTCAACAACCTACAAACCCTGGTGAGTGTGTTTGGCAGGCTGTACCTTTATTATCTTCCACAGATATGTGCATATGTTCCTGAAATGTGATCGAGTGACAAAGACACAAAGGCTGCCTGGCTTGGCCATACAAGAGATCCCCATTCCTTCTTACACTTTCCTGATAGATGCACCTCCCTGTTAACTGTACAGCCTGACAAAATGACAGGTCGTAACAGTAATAATAACCACTGAGCTGAGTTTATGATGTGCAGCTATACATCGTTATAGATAACAATGGCAGATAATAATACTGCTTGATTATCCATAAAAATAATTTCCTATTACAAAGACCGACATCTGTTTCATGTGAGGCCAAAGTATATCACATAACTCATCTGCAGGTCCTGAGCAATGAGAGCCTGAGTCCTGCACACTGGTTTATCCCTGGAATGAAGCAGTGGTGCAGCAATGCTGCTGTCCCCACAGGCACGTTGGACCTACTGTTATTTTAGCTCCTGATGTCAGTGTCACAAGCCCTGGGACTCTTAAGAGGTTTTCAGTGTCAGGAGAAGTGATCATCATGCTCCATTTTCCCAGCAAAACACTCCTTTTGCTGAGCAGTGCCAACTGTTGCCTGCCATTTTATTGAGGCACATCAAGTGCCAATTGGATTTCTTCTGCCAGAGGTTTAACATTTAATCTGAATGTCATAAACTGAATGACATATAATATTAATTAAAAACAAGCAATGAACTATCAATAGGCACTGAAAGTCTGATTTGAAATGGATGTTTTAGCTGAAAATAAGATAAAATAAATGTTGTCTTATGTTTTTCATTGTAAGAGGGAAAAATAAGTAAGAGATATTGTGAGAGTAAAATACTGCAAGTTTAGAATGGTTAACAGCAGGAATTATTACATGCATATGAATGTATAATCATTTGTATAATAATTATGTATTACGCACAATTATTTATACAACATAGGAAGCAATAGAAAAATTAATAGAGTGCATTAAATCTTATTTAAATATTCAAAAGAGTCTGGAAGGCAGTTAGGACTGGATGAAACTGAAACAATGCTGGCAAATAGGGAGCTCACTGTATTATTCTGTAGTTTTAAAATTTACACTTAAGTCTCAGAATTTCATTGGTACCTGTGCAAAAAATTGTACATAAGGAAGTAGTCATTAAAAAAAAAGGGAGAGAGGCAGAGAAAAGAGCCATGTTTCCTTGCCTGGCCCTGAAGAATCCTAATGACACTCAAAGTAATTGAAACTATTACATTTCCTCATGTCTAAAATTCTGACACTGGAAGAAACCACGAAGCCCCTCCAGGTGCAACAGATTTGATGCTGGCATCTCATAAATATCCACAGAGGGGAGGATGCCTGTTGCATCCACATCCAGAGTGGGGCTGGTCTCTAAACTCACCTGCACATGAGGATCACATTATTTATCCTACATCCCCAAGGAATGGTAACATTCCCTCTGCCAACACTCTACAAATTTCAGGTACTGCCAGAGCAGATTCAAGCTCAGCTTTATAGTAAATTGTGTTAACCAAATAGATGTATGCATTCAGGAAATGATCAGAAAGTAATGTTCTTGAGTCCTTCAGTTGAAAATACCTCATAAAAAATGGGCAAAAATCCCCCTTCATGATGCCAGAAAAACAACAAAAAATGAATGAGGCTGGGAGAAGCATGGTTTCTTGGTACACTTGTAAAAACTTTGTATTTATATCATAGGTTTTGAATAAAGGTACAGAATTTTTTAAGAAAGGGAATTGCACTGGCATCTATATCCTGGAATATAAAGAATATTAAAGAAAAAAAAAAAAGAAAATCAATCCTGATAGTGCTCAGAAACACAGCCCATGAGATATCCTGCTGAATCAGGATGGCCTAGATTAGGAACTGCCTTGGTCAGCACATGCAAGGTTTGCAGATGCTCTGTTGAGAGTCCTGCTGTGTACAGGAAGCACTGGCACTCACTGCCAGCAATTTTTGGATGACCAGTTCCATGAAAGGTTGCTGAAAGCCCTGTTTCTTCAATCAAAGAGCAGCAGTGGAAGCAGAAGGCTTTCAGTACCCTTTCCAACACCTCCCTTTATTCAAAACATGACAAGATTGGTTTTCTTTCTGTGACTGCTTGTAACATCCCAGGGAGTACTGAGAGGGAGGGTTTAACACAAATGTGACAAGTAGTCCTCTGAAACCAGAAGTCCAAGACCATGGCAATCAAAACACCTTCAGCACTACCCTGGATGGCTGTCAGATGACAAAGATTTTTGCCAAACTGGATGTGAATTCGTCTCAAACAGAGATTTTGAGGGAAGCTGCACAACATTCTGTTTTAAATCTGTAAACAGTGAGAATTGTACTGAGCTAACTTGCCTGAATAAGTAGGAAGAAGGCCTTAATTGACATCAGGTTTTGTGAGGAGCATGAAATTCACTTTTCCTGTGTGGGAGCAGGAGGTTTTTTTTTGGTCTCTACTTCAGTGATTTTACTTATTAAAAAGAAAATCTCTGATGACTACTGAAATCTCTGAAAGTAACAGAGACTTTTTACCAGAACTAGTTTAGACAGGAGAGGAAAAAAGTCTTCAGTCAAAAACTCTTTCCCTCTAGGCAGGTACAAGCATAAACCATAACATCTGACATGCAAGCTGCTAACAGATGTCATAAAATTCAGTACACTATTAATCTTGTTATTATTAACCTTTGGGATAGTCATTGTCTCTGAAATCTAATCACATTTTATATTGATATTACAGTGCATAGGTAAGGAGCTCAGAACACTTTAAAGTTATTAATTAAAACTCATCAAGAACACTCCTGGGAAGCAGAGTGTTAAATCATTAAAATCATCTGACAGAGGAGGAGAAACTATGCTGCAGAGAATATAAGCAATATAACTCCACAAAGCCAGATATTAAATCCAATACCCACAGTTGTCAATTCATTGTTGTAGTTGCTGGGTACCAGCCTTTTGCAAATAAAATATATTAAGAGATGGAAAATGTCCCCCCAAAAATCCTTACTGCTTAAACTAGACTTGCAGGTGGACAGGCCCTGCAGAGTGCCTGGTTGGTGTGAACACAACAGAGACATGTCCTGTGACTCAGCTCCCTTCCTCTGGCTGGGAGAAAAGACAAAATAATCCATAAAATACCTGTTCCTCAGCCAGTGGCTGAGGCAGGGTCTGAGATTCAAGGCACTGCACTTACTAAAATATTAAATTGCTTACTGAAATACTAAATTTAGCAATTAATCCATAAGGATACTTCACTTCGTGCTTATATGCTCAGTATAGATTAAGGTAACATGGGTCACTCTCCATTTCTAAAGATGACTTCAACTGCTACAGAAATCCCCTGAAATTTTTCAACTCTCTGAGTGGAAAAGGCTGAAAAGTCATCTAACTAAAACCTAATGGATTTATATACTGTATTTGATAGTCAGACTTAAAAATTAAATTCCTCCACACTAGGTTTCATGCATTTAAATTTCCTTGTAAAAACTTGTATTTATTCCTGGTATTTATTGTCACTTATGTTTTCTGTTCAAAACTACACTTTCAATATACCGTCTTCAAATACCTGCAACTAGAAGTGATTTAAAATCTCTTAAAAATGTCTTTTGAAAACTATAAGACGCATTTACACAACTTCAGAATGGTATTCAGAACGAAATATTTTCTTGGTTTGTTTTAAAGTTTCATTTTAAATAAGAATGTTTTTTCCAGTAAACCACACACAAAGAGCTATACAGCATTTCAGTATTTTAATGCTCATTTTAACATGTATTTTTCATAATCACATAGATCATACTTATATCAAGCTTTTTAAAAATCCTTTTAGAATATTACATATACTTGATAATTTATCTCCTGAAAAGAGAATGTTTAAAAAGTAATTTTTTCTCAATTAGGAATTTTTATTGGCACTTCTGAAAGCACAAGAGCTGACCGAATCCTATCAGCTCTAACCGGAACCATCTTTACACATGCAAGGGTTGTCTGAAGCAATTTGTGACAGAGAGATTAGTTTTCCTTGGTTTTTATCTTTCCTTTTGCCATTTTCACTGGAAACTGCTTTTTGGTTTGTAACAGCTTTGTGGAAAAGGGATCTCCCGTGCAGATTTTTTCAACCTGCTATCTATTAATTCCGTTACTAAACTTAAACTAAGTGCTTATGCATTACAGAACAGATTTTGACTGAGATGCCAATGCTTTGGGTTTTTTTTTTTTATGTTTTAGGTTTAACATATTTAGAAGCCAGTTAGTAACAGAAATCTTTTAATGATTATATTTGTTTTAATATTTTGTGGTAAAACATATAACTGGATCTAAACATCTAATGAACCTTGGCTTTTTATTGATTGAAGAAAACCACTTTACAACTTCTGCAAAGTTGTTTCCAGCAGATTACAGGGTGCCATAGGAGGCATAGGAGGGAGAAGAAAGACAAAAAATTATGAATAATACTGAAAATATGAAACACATTGATGAGCTATGCAGGAAGCCCCTCACATAAACAGAAGTGCACAAGTGTCTCTGCATGTAAGCATAAAAACACCAGCAGATGCTATATGTTTCCCACCTATAGTTTCTTTCTCTAGATCAGAGCAGTCCCCTCTACTGAATGCATTGGGCAGTACAGTAACTCAGGTTATCTGGAAACCTCACACTTCTTTTTACCTCTCTCTTCTTAACTGTTCTCCCTGGTTTTGGTTTATTAGGAACACAGTAATATTCTGTAAAGGATGGCCCAACTGAGGAAAGATGAAGTAGGCTGAAGAAGACAGCTAACTCATTCACTCAAAACAGCTAAAATGATACAAAAAAAATACATTTGAGATCATCATAACAGAATATCAGTGAATTATCTTCTGTCATAATTCTAAAGCAAATAATTCAGATATGTTTGTTTGATTGAAGTATTAGATATTAAGAAAACAACTTCAATACCAGCAAACACCTGAGAATGCGAAGTGCAAATTACTTTGAAAACACCACAGTGATGATTTCAGATCAGTGCTTACTGATATCTCATTCCTTTTTCAATGTATAGCTCACTTCACTGAGCCTCATTATAAAGTCTTTCCCTTGTGTGTCGCTGAGACAATAAATAAACAAAAATATAAATCATCCAACAAATAAACTTCAGTGTCATGGCTGTCCCAATTTGACTCCTGAATCTCTGTTCTCTTGAATCCTATTATGCTTTCTTAGAGCTTATGAGCTGGAAACCTCCACATCTTTCTACAACTTGCTACGTTAAAAAAAATCTGGGATGCGATTTATCTCTATCTGCTTCTATGTGAACTTTTATCAGCTCTAATTGCCTCTCTGCTTTGATGTACTCATAAAGTCTTTCAACGCTTCCATTCCCTTCCCTCCCACTTGGGAAAATATCCCAATCCTCAGAATCTGACCTTTGGCTTATTTCATGAAGACGAAAGCAGAGAATTTATTCAGGCTCAGAGCAATACTAACGTCATTAACTTACTTCCCACTTTCTGTATATCCCTCAGTGGCTTCACAGAATATTTGATTGGCTTTTTGCTTGTGTATTTAAATGACATAAGACCATATTTTTGCTACAGAAGTGTCTATTTCCTTTGATTATTTTATTGCATTTGTAGCTTTACCTTTTACTGACATATTTTAAATTACACAGTTTTAAATTATCTTTTTGATTATATAGCACTCTGCTTTCCAGACCATTTTCAACCCTCCTTACACTCCTGCTTCCACTCCAGTCCTCCCTCCTTTTCAGCAGCTGTAGCAAAATTGTGTTCCTCTGAATTTAGGTATGAATTAGACAAATTACTTTATTCCAAAACTCCAGGCAGTTGCCACACCATACAATGGTAGATGAATGGTGCTGAGACATCAGCTGTAATTCTGACTGAACGAGGAGTCAATTACATCAGTATTTCCCTGACTGGTAGTTGACAAAACAATGTCTTAAAAATTCTAGTGATGGGAGATTCAGAACTTTTCTGCGAAGACTATGCTGTTACTTCACTACCCTAATGGATGTTTTTTCCCGGTAGTCAACCTCATCATTGTTTGCTGCAATTGAGGTTTTCTCTCTTGTACCCTCCCTAGAAGACATGGGGAACACCTTAAAGTATTTGAATCTTTCAAAATCAGCATTTAAACCTTGTGGATTGTGTTTCATCCATCACCCTTTAGCTTTCTCCATACAAGGCCTCCTTGTTCTTCTCTATTAATTTTATTTTCAAACTTTCTAACCACACTTTTTGCTCTGATTTTTTGGTGATTTTTTTAATGGTTTGTTGTTTGCTTGGGTTTTTTTTGGTAGAGATTGCACCTCTGATAAATCTTTCTTTAGGTAAAGAAAAAATAACCCAAATGGATTTTGATAGATTTCAAAGACTACTTCATACATTTTTCATGCTGTATACTTTTACAGCTAGAATTTACTCCCTTACACATCTCAATATCACGTGCTTTTTAAACTAAAAAATTACAATATCCAGAACCACTTAAATTACATACTCTTGATTTCAAACCTTTCCTCCAATCTGCCCTGTTCATGAGGCCTCTTTATCTCTAATCCTATTTAAAATTAGTAAGATTTTCTATTCTCTTCTTTCATTCATTAAGGAAAATAATCTACACAATGTAGCTTTGCAATTAATGGGGGAATACTGGTGATTCTACATCATACACCATCTTCCTCATGCATGGATCTTTCCTGTTCCAAATGGATTTGTCTGAACTTGTATTTCCATAGTTTATTTACAAGACTGTTGTGGGGGACAACATCAAAGTCTTAACAAACTCAACAGGTATGCCTTCCAGGCCACTCTGTCGTCGAGAACTTTCTGTCCTACTGAGCAGATGAATGCATTTGTAAGTAATATTTCTTCTTTCCATGACCTTCTTCATAGTTCCTTCACATTCATGTGTTGTCATTATGCTGCAAAGGTTCCATACAGTTACCACCTTAGTGCAAGAGTTTCATATCTCCTTGATGTTTCTCGCAGGCAGCTCCTCCAAGCACTGACTCTTTCCTCTTCTTGCAGCAGCCAGCTGATACCAGCTCCCCTCAACCAACCACCCCACTCTTTTATAACACTCTTATGATTGGTTACAGCTGTGGCCTGTTAAAGTCAGGCCTGTTCCTAATCTTTAATAATTAACCCAGCTGCAACTCTTTCAGGGGGTAAGATTACTTTCTATACTACCTTTATGTACTTATATGCTATCCCCCTACATTCAAGTTATCTGTGCAACTAAGGATTATAAGAAAATATTCCAGTATATAATCATAATGTTCTCTGTTACATAATTTAATGCCTTTCTCTTGTTTTGATCTAAAGCATTAAGTTCCTTTTTCTGCACTCCATTGCTGTTTTCCTCTCCAGTCTCACTTTGATCCTAACATGAATAACTATGTCCCCTTCTCAGTTTTAGCACATCTTTCGTTATGTCCATTTTGCTTATATCCATCTTGGTGTTTCTATTTTCAATAAAAGAATTTCAAAAACTGAAATTCAGATCCCTATACCACTTTCAGAATTCAAGAATGTCTTCTCAAAAAAGTTCCAAAATCCTGCTGCCATATGTGTGTCATGTCCAATGCGTAAATTCTCTGTATGGTTTGAAAATGTAGAAAATAGTCTAATCTGTGGCAAAGGACATATTTGAGACAATATGTTGTGGAGATAAGTCATAATCATCTGACACAATAATTTTCAGACTACTCTCTGCACACATTTTTAGGGTATCTAGTGAACACAGAAGATTGCATTTCCCACAGTGGTGTTTTTTCTACAATAACTTTTAATGACTCTGTAATGATTGTATGAAATTACCGTCCTGCAGGTGGTTTAAAGGCAATTTCTTTATATCATTTTAATGGTTCAGAACAGATGTGCTCACTAATCTTCTTGCCAGCTAGGTGCTGCTGTGATGTCTGTATACTACAGTACTTTTGACCATGGTCTACTCTCCATTTCCAATTAGCTCTGTGGGAACTTTTTTACCTGAATATGAGCAAGATCAGGTTTTTGCTGTTGAAGAGGCTCTAGAGAAGCATGAATATCTTTTCACTGACAAAAATCAAGAAAGGAATTAATAAATGTCCATCCTGGAGATTTCCTTAATTTGGCAAGATAAGAGCTTGTAGCTTTAAAGTGAGGGGCGCCTTGCTATTGCAAGGAAGAGATAATGTGTGATTACTCCTTTAATAGTTTTAAACTGTGGAAGGAAAAACCAATAGTAGCAGAAATGTGGCATAATCAGAGCAGTTACATGTCAGTGACTACCATGGCTTGCATCTTACTTGGTTCTAACTGGGAAGGGTATTTTTAATGAACTTCAATGCTATCCATGTTTTCCCACATGCTGAGGTTCAGCAACTCCCTAATAATACTTAAGGGAAGCTGTGGCAGTCTCTGGACCATTACAACTTGGCAAACTATGGAGATGGAGATTCAGCTATAACAGTGAGAAAAATAGTAAGCTGAATACCAGATTTGATTTGCTGAGGGATAGAAAACAGAAAAATCAGTTTAAAAAATTAGACTTTAAAAATTTATTGGTAAGAATTTTAATTATTTGGCATTAATGTTAAAGGTCCTTTTTCTGGGAAAGCAGAGTTCTGAGATTGGAATTTTCTGTGGAAGATTGCTGCTACAGTGATGTGTGTGTCAGAGGCAGCAGATCAGAGGGCTGAAGTCTGTTTTTTACAGCAGCAGTTCAGTCCATCCCAGGTCACCCTGAGAGTCCTCTTTTGGGACAGAAGAGTTCCAGAGGTCATTGCTTTACTTCTATATTCTGCTACTGGCCAAATTGTGGCATTTAAATATTTGACCTTTATAAAAACAAACAAAAAAGCAACCATGCTTTACAGCATTTACATAAATATTTAAAGTTGGAAGTTCAAAGAAAATTTTAAAATATTTTCAGAACCTGGATTAATTCATTAATTTCATGAATTTGAATTTATGTTAATGTTTGTGCTAGGCTCCTAGATAAATTATATACCATTAATTCAGGTCTAAATGCAATGGTTTTAGGTTACAATGTTGATTCAGGTACTGAAGCCAATATTGGAAATACATCAGCCATCCTCCCCTACTTTTTAATAAACAGTCATTTCCAAACAATTAAATAAATGACAAACGCTCTCTTATTTAATTTCTGTGATTCTATTCAAAAGGAAGTGAGCAGACAGCTATGGCCAAGTCTTCATCACTTCCTAATACCATTATAACAGCGCTTTTAACTCAAGCCAGCCACAGATATTCCAGAATACACAAAGTAGAAGATGAATTAGATTTGAAAGATTGAAAAATTTATGTGAATGTGATGTTACTTCATCACTTCCTAATACCATAATAGCAGTGTTTTTCACTCAAACCAGACACATATATTCCAGAAGACTCAAAGTAGAAGATGACTTAGATTTGAAAAACTGAAAAATTCACGTGAATGTGATGTTAAAATCAAGTTTCTGGTCTGTGGACAGATTACACTGGGTTACTGCTACTGTTACTACAGCTACTGAGCAGGTGCTCAGTATTAAAACAGTGATCTCCAAAGGTAATCCTTTGGGGTACAAGAAGAAAATATTTTTGTGTGCCATCAATAAGAAGATTCACTATTTAAAAAATTTTAAATAAGGCTTATTTTGTCTTTATATCATCCTTGTTAAAATTGCTGCTCTTTGGTACAATTTGGAGTGTGAATTTTATATAGTACACTGTGCATACACATCATTTATAAATAAATAACTGTAGGTACATGGAGCATGTGTGCTCAAAATTCTTTCCTTGGCAAAAAAGTTTTGAATTCGCTGTACTATAGGGACTACTATGACCTCCAGCCACAGGAACCTAAAGAATATTTAGTTCAATATTCAGTCAACAAAAGAGTTACAGTAAATCCATGCCAGGCTTGACCCCTGCAGCAGGAAATTTGCTTTTATTTTATTTTGAACAGTTATTCTACTTCAAACCCATGACTTAGACACGTAAAGCCTGGTCCAGCCCTTTGCCTTCAATGTGGGAGACTTCAAAAGTGGAAATACAGTTTGCCAATAAATATTAAGTCTTGAAGCGCAGTTTCAGTCTAATATAATGACACGTGAGTCCTCTCCCTTCCCTCAGCTGCTCTGGGCCTTCCTGGGAAGTGGCTCAGTCACAGACAGCCCTTGCTCAGAGTGAGGGGCAGAGCTCTCTAGAAGACATTTGGGTGAACCTGGGCTATCAGAAAGCAATTCTCACTGTGCCTAACAGACATTGGTAATAAAGATAATAATGTAGTTGTAACTGCCCCTCTTTGTGCTGTGTGCTGTTTGTAATAAAACACAATTTAGTGAAAGTGAACAAGAGAAGAAAAAATCCTTGTCTAGCATAAATAGGTACAAACCAGTGTAGGGCAATGTGTTAAGAAATATTGGTAGAAGGAAGAAAAAGCTTTGATTTGTCACTCAGTACTTGGATGAAGTTCCATGCAAAATTCATGGAATATCTGAAGATTTGTGTTCCCTTGTCTGTGAGACTCAGATTTCTCTCCCCATTGCTCAGCCTGCACTGCCCATCCATTTGCAACTTCCTTCACAACTGCATTAGGAGCAAGCACTGTAGCTGCAGGTTCTGACCTTGATGGCTACACCAAGATATGCAGGAAAAGAATTGTTAAGATTAGGAGCCTTGCTTGATCTCAGGCTTTGATGATTTAAAGATGACAGCTAATCTCACTCCTGTCAGATGAGGACTTTGAGGGTTTCTGAAAGGACACAGACACCCAGATTTGTCATTCACATGAGCTTAGCAGCTTTTTTGACCACCATCTATTTGCTAAGTCCTTTAGAGATCGCACTAAAACCACAGAAATGCAATGTCCTCTTTAAATCATTGACGTCAGAAAACTGAAGACTAGTATTAAACTTGACATCTACCTGACTGTTGCTAATGTTTTGCTTTTTTTTCCAAGAGAAAGGAAAATATATTTGTTGGAGAATTAGCATTTTAGGGTTTTGATTTTGTTTTTGTTTTTGTAAAGGGCATTCAAAATTGAGTAAGTTTTAAATTATTTAATGAACTCTAAGTTTCTGGTTTGTTTGATTCTGACTGAGAGATTGTGCAACTACCATACGATATAAAACAATATCCTTCTTCTATTAGCCAAAAAAAGGTATTGTTTGCAAACTAAACAATTCTTCAGGGGTAGGAAGAAAAATCCAAAAAGCAACAGTTCTAGACTGAGGACTGTGAAGTTCAGGGAGAAAATTATTGTGGTGACCTTATAGCAAAGGAAAGGTGTTTAATGAAGTGGGATGTATGAGTGGGAGGGGATTAATTGTAAATTCAGCATTTGCCTTTAACTAAAGAAGTTGGATTTGAAAACTGAGTTTCTACAGGTTTTCATACAAAAGACTAGGAAGTCTTTTTATAAATCCCAGATTTATATTCATAGTAGATGAATTAGTTTTACTTAAATTCTCAGCCTGTAAATGTCACTGAAAAATAGATTAATCCAGCACCACAATGTAGTGCTAACAATCAGATCAAGAAGAAAGACACAAGAAATTATTAATCATGGAATCATTTAGGTTGGAAAAGAACACAAAGATCATTGAGTCCAACCATTAACCCAACACTATCAAGTCCAAACTATGTCCCTAATCATTATACAACATCCCTAAGCACCACATCTACACTTTCTTTAAAATCTCCAGGGATATGCACTTAAATATTTCACTGGGAAGCCTGTTCCAATGGCTGACAACTCTTTCAGTGAAGAAATTTTCCCCTAATATCCAATCTATACCTCCTCATATGCAACTTGAGGCTATTTTGTCTTGTGATATCAGTTTTTACTTGAGAGCAGAGAATGATAAGGTCACTCTTGAGTCTCCTTTTCTCGAGCAATGAGAGAAAATAAAGGAAGCAGAAAAGAGAAGGGAGAAAGAGAATTGTGAGAATGCAGGCATAGAAACAGGAAAAGAGGAGAATGGAAATATAAAAAAGCATGAGGGGAATTGTGAACATAAACAAAAAATTAGAATAAAAATCATCAGATTTAATATCAGGGTGAATAAGGAAAGACCAAAGGAAATTGTCTTTGATACAAAAGGATACAGTTTGATAGAAAGCAGAAGGCATGAAACACATTAAATAATATGAGCTGCCAAAGGAGGTGGAAAACCCATATACTTAACAAAAAAGAGATACTCTGGTTCAAAAAAGATGAATGTGGTTGGCAGACAGACCTGACACTGGTAGTCTGCACAGCCTGTATAATAGGAAATATCCCTGAAGTGTGCATTCCTGAAAGGTGGAGCTGCTGGCATGGTCCTGGTCAGCTGAACCTCCTGAGACACTGGCTCAGTCCCTGGGGCTTGCAGTAGCCAGCTGGCAGAAGTCATTGGGATAGCATTATTTTTAATTTCAGAGTGAAGACTGTGACCCTCCTTAGTTAGCAGTGAAACTTGTGGCAACACCATCTCCAGGTGTGATTATCACCATTTCCTATGAGGCACACCTTAGCCATCTCCTGCTGCTGCAGAGCACAGCTGCCCACAACAGAGGTATGTTTCCAGATTGGGAAAAATATTTTTGTGGATTATCATATAGGCTGCACTGGGTCCTTTGACTCCCCTGACAGGAAACATCACCCAAGGAGACAGAAAACAATGGTGCTTTACATTGCAAACACAGCTTTGAAAGGCAAAGGATAAAATTGACATTTTGTGCAACAAATACATCGTTGTCATTTCTTTTCATGCTATCTGTGCAGCCTATATGTAACTCACGCCATAGACTAGAGAACAAAATGCAGCTAGTTTTGAGTGAGAACTTAAGTAAGCTGAGCTTACTACAGCTGCCTGAAGTTGCCAATTGACTTCTTGCATGGCACCAAAAAGGTAAAGCACAGTGGGCTTTTTGTTGTCCTAAACTGGAAAAGACACCCTGAAATATTTGCATTAGGCTTACTATACTATTGCACTGACATATAATGGACAAACAGAATTAGAGCTGATGTTACAACTCCTGCAGCTCTATCCAGATAAGAATGTAACAAATTAGATAACAGCCTTGTCTCTTTTCAGCAGAGAATTAAACTGACCCATTGTATCCCTGTACTTCATTGGGAGCTCTTCTAGAAACTAACCTCAATCTCAGTGCTCAATTGCTGGTACATTTTATATGCTCTGCACTTCTTACTTCTGTTTTAGTATCATAATAAAGATATTTTATACTACTCAAAGTCTACTTTCTGCTTTATTGTGACAACACTTCAATCATTATGGGAAAAATTGATTTTACAATTATAAAGGATTGAAGGGTAAACAAAAAACTGCTCCAGAGAATATTTTTTGGGGTAAATTTTGATACCAAAACTACTTCTATTTCTGCCTTATAGCTTGCTTCATGAAACACAAGGTAAAGTGGTTAGAAAATGCAATGTATTTTCCAAAGATATTGATGAAAATAGATACGGTATTAGTAAAAAGTCAACCGAAAACAGCAAGGTCTTTAAAATCACAGCCACACTTGACTGAACAGTTACGAGTGTCCTTTTAGTCACCCTAAAGCTTCTTATTTCAAAGCTACAAAATAGATGTATTGACAGTTGCACAGGAATGAACTTTAAAGATACATAAAGGCAGCAGAGGTCAACCAAACTCTGAATAAATGTCATGATGCCAGAGGCTCATGAGGAAGTGCAAGAAATTCAAGCACTGCTGCTGTCCCTGAGACCAGGATAAAGAATTAACAGTACTTCTTATGCAGTGCCCCAGAGTCGAAGCAAAGGGATTCCAAGTGTTTTCTTGTCCCAGGAAAGGAAGAAAAGAGGTCAGCAATACCCAGCTTCACCCCAAGGGCAGACCCTGCCAAATCTTAGCTAGAAAGGGAAAGACTACAAAATTTTTTGGCTTCAACCATGGTCTTTTTCCAACAAAAGAGTGAAGGACTATTGTTCCCTCCCTTGTTCCCTCATCTGTCCTGGCAGTTATTTGCACATTTGTACAAATGTAATGAGTGCATGTATATGTAAACAAAAACATATGTAAGAATCTGTAACACTGTTTTTGCCTTTCAAGCTTTCTGAGAGATGAGAACCAAGCTGGGAGTTTCATCCTGCACTTCTGCTGACATCTCTTACAGACATTTTCAGAAACAGAGCTCAGAACTGCAGCGATTGTTTACCTGTTGCTGAAAAACTTAACTATTCATACAGAGTTTAATGACAGGCTTCAGGGAATTAGTGTGGATATCATTTTTGCATCAGTTCAGAAGGATTTATGAGGAAGCTGAATTTTGCTAGTAGCACAGTTTTCCCTCACCTGTTGTTCTCCCAAAGCAAAGACAGTCCTGCATTTCCCAGTGCCCTCTCAGGACAGAGAAGCTGCTCCAGGAGTTTCTCTGACCCAGGAGCAGCTGCACAGCACACCCTCCCAGCACATTTCCTGACATCCAGAGATGTGCTCAGTGTCTGCCACCTGGGGCTGCATGGGACACCATTTGACTTGACAGGTCCACTCATGAATGACATTTACTTGTGGGAGGGATCTGCCAAGTAAGGGTGGCAGATTGTTTCCACAGCCTCTTGCACACGTTTTATTTTCCCTTGTTCTGAAATTGCCGATATGTTTCTCAGATAAAGCTACAAAGCCAGATGGTACACATAAAACACATTAACAAGACTGACTGCCCTTGTGAGAAGAGATAATATCCCACTGTTAGGAATTTCCAACTGTAAGTAAACACATGGAACTGCAGAAAAATAGGTGGATGCCTGGAGGAATCAAGTTCAGTGCAACACCTGAGGCAATGAGTTTCTGTCCAGCCTCTTGTCGTGTCAGGCAATCTCACTGAAAGTGCTGAATGGCAGCATTAATGCATGTCTGTGATTAAATCCTGAGGTTCAATTGCAATAATGCTTAAGGCTTATGATAAGAGCACATCTTCAGCTGTGGGCATGACTAACACCAGAAGAGAGCTGCCACATTAATCCTACACTTAAGCACAGTGCAAAAGCAATGAAGAGGCTTTCAGGATGGGTTTGGAGAGCTTATATCTGCATACTTCTTGCTATCTTGCACTAAATCTGTGACCCATGGCATGGTTGTATCTCATACTCATACTAACCAGACTGAAAATGCCTGATATGCCTTCCTATGCTGCACTCCCTCACCCTAGCTACACAAAGCACATTTCTCAATGTAGCCATTAATTATCCTTGGTTGCATGCACTTCCTGCAGTTTTGACTGTTCACTACAACACCTACTTCTGATAAAGTATTAGCTCTGCAAGCTTCTGATAAAGTATTTGCTCTGCATTTTTCACTTTTCATCTAATACGATTTAAAAGCTAAGACCTGTTCTGTTGCTTTAGGCATCACTGCTTACAAGGCTCAGCTTAACAAGGACTGGTTTGTTAGGGCAAGGAGAACCCAGGAAAACGCCAGCCAGTCAGGCTCACCTCAGTCCCTGAAAAGGTGATGGAACAGGTTGTTCTGGAGGTCGTCACCAAGCACGAAGGAGAAAAGGTCATCAGGCACGGTCAACATAGATGCACCAAGTCATGCTTGACCAATGTGACAGCCTTCTGTGACAGCATGGCGGGACAGGTCAACAAGTGGAGGCAGTGGATGTTGTCTACCTTGATTTCAGCAAGGCTTTTGACACTGTCCCCCATACTATCCTTGTAGGTAAGCTCAGGAATTATGGGTTACATGAAAGAACAGTGAGGTAGATCAAGAACTGGCTGAATGGCAGAGCTCAGAGGGTCATGATCAGACGAGTAGATTCCAGATTAAGGTCTGTAGTCAATGGTGTCCCCCAGGGAACAATGTTAAGTCCAGTGTTATTCAACTTTTTTATGAATCACCTGGATAAAAGGATACAGTGGACTCTTGGCAAGTTTGCTGATGATGCAAACTGGGGGAGAGGCTGTTACCTTGAAGTTGTGCTGCCATTCAGTGGGGCCTTGACAGGCTGCAGAGTTGGGCTGAGAGAAACCTAATGAGGTTGAACAATGCACCTGGGGAGGAATAGCCCCAAGTGTCAGCACAGGCTGGGAACTGACCTACTAGAGAGAAGTTCTTTGGAAAAGAACTTGGGAGCTTTGGTGGATTATGGACTATAAGTGGCCATGATACCCTGGAGTGCATAGGGAAGAGTGTGGCCAGCAGGCTGAGGGAGGTGATCCTCCCCCTCCTCTTGGCCCTAGTGAGTGGGAGTGCTGTATCCAGTTTTAGCCTTCTCAGTACACGAATGAGAATGACCTACTGCTGAGGATCCAGTGGAGAGCTATAAAGATTAGGGATCTGGAGTATCCATTTTATGAGGTGAAAGCTTGGCCTGTTTAGTCTTGATTAAACACTGGGAGGGGATCTCATCAATGCATGTAAATATCTCAAAGGCAGGTGCCAAGTGGGTTGGGCCCAGTGACAGGATGAGGAGCAATGGCCACAAAGTAAACACAAGAAGTTCTACCTCAAGAAGAACTTTTTCACATTGAGGGTGGCAGACTACTGGAACAGGCTGCCCAAGGGGGTTGTGGATTCTCCCCCTCTGGAGACAATCAAAACCCACCTCGATGCATTTCTGTGTCACCTGCTCTAGGTGACCCTGCCTTGGCAGGGGAGTTGGACTAGATTATCTCCAAAAGTACTTTCCCACACTAAGAATTCCGTAATTCTGTGATATGTGAGGTTTTAAATCTGAAGAATCATTGCTAACATTGCTAATATTAATAATCATTACTATAAGTTATTTAATCTTTTTCTTTACTGTCTATGTTACTCATCAGACTTGTGATAAAGTCACCAGTAAAGGTAAATTTTAAATGATACATTGCAAAATCTTGGGCTCAAAGACAGATTTATGTCTTACAGATATATAAATGTAAAGTAAAAAATAGGGAATTTCTCAGGCTACTCCTCCACTTTGGAATGTGCAGACTACAACAACTTAAGTTATATTGCAGGGGTTTCTCCCTGAAATTTGTGGGAATGTTCATTTAGATATGAAAAAGGTTCTCAGCCAGAACCTTTTTAAGTAGGAACAGTTTTTTATTTCTCTGATTAGAATAAGCTAGCTGTCCATGATTTGATTTCAGATGTCTTGCAATTACCAACAGCTGGACAAGTGTAGGTAAATACTTCTTCAGGTGTTGGCAATGCAAGCACAGTGGATGATGCATGGCTCAAATGTGGATTGAAAACCATTTTCTTCTTTTGAGTCAGCTTTTTGTTATGTAGTTACACTTGTTCTTCACCCTTCAATACCACTGAAAATACTCCTCATCTGACTGACCACTGGAGATCAGCTGCTCTGTGGGCATTTGAAAGGATGCTAACAGTTTGATATAGAAACAAATTTAGGAAATTTCCAAATTTAACCATTCCCTGAATAGTTGTTACATCATAATGATGTGAAGAGCCTGCTCTGAGCCATACAAGCATCCTTGCTTTCACAAAAAACAAGTTGCACATGATTTTTATACAGTGCAGTATAAGAAAAGAAAGAGACTTCTACAACCACTGGAAAGGGCAGGCCGCAGTCATGTGTAGGAATGATATCTTGGATCATTGCCTCCCTGATCACTCAGGCTGTGTCACAAGGATGTGAATCCTTTAGTATGCAGGAAGGTCCACTTCTGCAATGCAAAACCAAACTGATTCATTTAAATTATTTTTGTTAATGAGATAAGATAATTGAGCAGAAAAATCCAGTATAGTTTTTCAGATCAAGAAGTTAGGGAGAGTTGCACAAATGTCAGCAGTTGCGAGAGAACTGAAGTCAAACTGTTGGCAACTAACTAGATTTTAGGA
Organism: Melospiza georgiana; assembly: GCF_028018845.1. Taxonomy (NCBI): domain Eukaryota; kingdom Metazoa; phylum Chordata; class Aves; order Passeriformes; family Passerellidae; genus Melospiza; species Melospiza georgiana. The sequence continues at coordinate 68,580,901 of NC_080432.1, read as the reverse complement.
GTGGTGGAAAGACCTTTCCTGTTATGACATATTCAAATAAAAATGAAGAATTCATTCAGAATGATAAGGTTAAAAAATGTTTTTCTTACTTCAGCTTCTAAACTTGTCTGAGGTTTGTAGAGTTTCTTCATCCTTCACCGCCCTCCAGAGATATTCCTTCTAAAGGGTGTCTTAATGGGAAGACAGACTTTTAACCTCTCTAATCCATGCTGCTTGCATTTCTTTCATTTTCCGTCCTAATGACACATCTTTCATAAATCATGGAATCCAGCTGTTTGTTCATGAACTGTGAGATGTTACAGGCTAGTGTTAGGAGCTGCTGATTTCACAGAGTGAATAAATAACTCTTTGAGATGAATTACACATTCAGAGTCTATCCTTGTTTTGAGGGGGGTGTTACTGCTCCTTTAGTAGGACAGATACCAAGTTTAGCAACATTTCTGCTTTTGACCAACGCTTGAGGAATATTTCCCCAGTGTTCACCTATGAGGAAGTGAAAGTAGATAGTGAAAGATTCACACTGAAAAAGTATGGACCATTGTCTTAAACAAAATATTTTTATTAAAATACAAGAATCTCAGTTATAACTTTTCCCTAGTGAATAAAAATACAAAAGATTAGTTTATTTATACATAATTTAAACCAGTAATAAGCGGAAATATTTCAAAGGTATCTTGAGCCTAAGAAAACACTCTTTTAAGTATTTCAGTGTATCACAAGAGACATATTCTCCTGCAACTACTGCTCTGGTGACAAAATAATGAGAATATTATAAACATCTACAGATTGCCCACAGAAAAAAGAGGTGGCTTTGAAGATATATGGAAACACAAAAGCTGCAAAATGAGCTTTTCTTGGAATAGTAAGACATTTTTCACAGTTAATATGAGGTAGTAAATATTTCCTGATATCTCTGACAAGTTAAATGAATTTGATAAATTTGTAAATGGAAAAAATTTGGGACATCAGGCTATTTCATTGAGGGGAAAGGTCATTAAAATGCACCAGGAAAAGTATTAGAAAGATCAACAAAAACTGGCAGTGTAATATGAACATTTATAGAGAATTATAAAGATAAGGAAACCTCAGAATGTAATGGGCAATTCCATGGGACTATAGCTGGTTTGTATAGCTGGTACCACTGCGGTGGTAGGCTAAATTTTGTTAAAGCTTTTCAGTGCTTTTACGAATTAATGTAAACTTTTACCCTTTGCAATACCTGGTATTAGAAGAACAACTTGTAGGACTATGTACCTAACATTAATCTATTTGATGTAAAATATATTAATAATTATTTTCTCTTCGCATTTAAAATTAAAAAGTTCCTATAAAATTGAAAAAATCAGATATTAAGCCATAAATTATCATATAAGAGTTCTCCTGAAATGTGTTTTCCCTGCATATATTTTAGGTACACCAGATAACCAGGAAATCAGCCTTATTCAGAGTAAACTGGACAATCTCAGCAGTCAAATGAAAACAGATTCACATTCAAAAGCACCAGAATGAGGTGCAGTTGTGCTGCCAGTGCGCAGAATAAAGCTCAATTGAATTTCAATTATTTTATTTTCATACTATGCTTGAAGAGCACTTACATATTCTATGAAATTGTAATCGTAATAATATATTATTGTGATTACCACGTAAAAAAAGTTTAAGAGCTTACTTTGTCTAAATTTTTGAAATGCTTAAATTTCTTTTCCCATGTCCTCTGCACATTGCAAGCACTCTTTTCCACAAGGTTGCCCCCTGTCATGGCTTAATGCCAGACTGCAGCTAAGTTCTGCACACCCACTTGCTCTCTGCCCTCCACAGCCCACCCCAGTGGTATGGGCAGGAGAACTGGAAAAAGGTGAAACATGTGGTTTGAGATAAGAGCAGTTTAATAATTGAAATAAAGTGAGATATATTCATAATAATGATTAAGGAGATAACAAGAAAGAGAGGAATAAAACTCCAGAAAACCAAGTGATGAACAATGTAATTGCTCACCACTTGCTGATTGATACCCAGCCTGTTGCTGAGCAGAGATTGGCCCCTCCCTGTCAATTACCTCCAGTTCACATGCTGAACATGATGTCTTATGGTTTGGAATATCCCTTAGAACTGTTTGAATGAGTTTCCTGACCATGCTCCCTTTTAGTTTTTTGTGCATGTCCTCACTGGCAGAGCATGGGAAATTGAAATGTGCTTGACTTTAGGTATGTACTAGTCAGCAACCACTGAAACATCACTGTGTTATCAACTACCTCATAATCTAAACAGACCACATTGTATCAGCTACCAGGAAGAAAAATAGCTCTATTCCAGTCAAAATCAGGAGAGTTATCCACCTGTTATTCTATAGCTTTTAAGTCATGCCCAGGTTCCTGTTATTCTATAGCTTTTAAGTCATGCCCAGGTTCCACAGTTTCTAATACATCCAGTTAACCACCATCACTTTTCCTGTCTTGTGATATATGTACACAGATAGCATTCCCTTAGCCTATGGGCAAATCTCTGTAAAATATCTGATGAGATATTTTGTTCATGATTTTGGGCACCAGTAGTCATAGCAGTCTTTCAGAGCAGAAAGGATTGTTTGTGGTGTTGGATTGTAGCATGCTGAAGTCAAATCTGATTCCATCCCCTCTGAGAATGTGTGGTTTCATCAAAATTAATTTTTAATTAATCTGGGTGACTTTTACTGTCATATCCTTGTTAATGCAATTGAGGGGGAGTTGGATTGAGATCCCCAAATCCAAAGTGGCAGAGACAGACCCCATGACTTGGCAGGCTTTTGGGAGTGTGATAGAGTCAATCTCCCAGACCTCCCCACACTTGTATTTCAGCCTTTGTCCTTTATGCCACATAGGCTTTAACTGTTTGCCTTGATAATTGCAGCACATTTCACATTCACATCAAGTCAACCCCTCAACCATGATCCTTTCTATACAATGCACCTCCTCCTGGAGATCAGTATGTAGATAAAATATTAACCATTTTCCTCCTCAGCAATGTCTAAAGCCAGGTGGATAGCTTTCACCTCTGCAAACTGACTTGATTTTCCCTCCTTCTTCAGCGGTTTCTAGACTTGTCATAGTGGACTCCATACAGATGACCTCTACGTCCAAGGCTTTCCTACAATATGGCAGTAGGAAACTATCAGTAAACAAGGCATATTGTTTCTCACTTTCTGGTAATTTATTATACACTGAGGCCTCTTCAGCAAGGCTTCACCTGAGCTGAACTATCTCCTGTCTGATTTGTTCAAAGGCTCATCATTGCTCAGGGCCTTATTTGAAATCATTCTTCTTCCAGGTCACTTGATAGAGAGAGCTAGAAATCAGACTGTCACTTGGAACCTGCACTCTCTAAAAACCCACTATTCTTAAGAAAGCTTCTGTTGGTGGAGATGCAGTTTTTGTTTTGTTGATCATATCCATGGGATTTGATGATGTCTGAAATTTTATTCCTAAATAGTAGATCTCCTGTTTACCTTTTTAAAAAAATTTTGTATGTAAAAGTCACCTTTCACATGGATTTTGACTATTTGCTTCCCATTAACTACTTCTTCTGGATTGTTGCGCGCAGTGATGTCATCAGTTTATCACAGGTGTTCTGGAGCTTCTCCCTGATCCAGTGCAGTCTGGATCAGTCCATGGCAGACAGGAGGGCTGTGTTTCTATCCCTTGGCAGTCATCTCCAGGTATACTGGGTGCTGCTCTAGGGCAAAGCTGTGGTCTGCACTCTGCCTCTAAAGGGATTGAGAAAAACACATTAGTGATATAAATTGTGGTATTTACTTGGAATATGCTTTGACTCCGGTTCATATGGAAGTTGTAGCATGCTTGGCACAGCAGCAACCAGCAATCCTGTGACTTTATTCAGTCCACAACAATCTACTGTTAGTCTCCATTCTCCATTAGAATTTTGAACTGGCCATATGGAAATATTAAAGTCCGGGTGAGTCCTGTTAATCACGCCTTGGCTCTGCAGTTGACACATCAGCTTACAGATGGGAACTGGGAAGTCTCATTGGTGTGACAGTGTTGGTAGCAATCATGATCTATCATTCTCCAACCTTCACCAATGGCACAACAGAAGATTCCTCTGAGAGACTGGACAAGGTACACAGCTGCCTAATTTCCTCCAAGGCAGCTTCACTGAAAGCTCACTAATACCATCATGAGTCCCTGAAATACCCTCTCCTGAGATTGTCTGTGCCAAGGAGACCCTGCAGGGAGACCTGAGAAAATTACAGGACTGGGCAATCACCAAAAATGTCATGCTAGTTTAACAAGTTTAACAACGGCAAGCTTCAGATTCTGTGGCTGGGAAAGGGCAACCTTGGATGTACAGACAGACTGGGGAATGAGAGGCTGGAAAGCAGCTCCATGCAAAGGGACAAGAGGGTCCTGGTCAGGGGCAAGTTGAACATGAGCCAGCAGTGCCCTGGCAGCCAGGAGAGCCAAGCATGTCCTGGGGGGCATCAGGCACAGCATGGCCAGCCAGGCAAGGGAGGGGATTGTCCTGCTCTGCTCTGAGCTGGGGCAGCCTCACCTCCAGTGCTGGGGGCAGTTTTGCATGCCCAGCAAATATAAGAAAGACATTAAGCTGTTAAAGACCATCCAAAGGAGGCCACAAAGACAGTGAAGGTTCTGGAGGTGAAACCTTATGAGGAGCGGCTGAGGTCACTTGGTCTGTTCAGCCTGGAGAAGAGGAGACCTCAGTGCAGGTACAACTTCCTCATGAGGGGAACAGGAGGGGCAGGCACTGATCTCTTCACTCTTGTGACCAGTGCCAGAGTCTGAGGGAATGTCCTGAAACTGAGTCAGGGAAGGTTTAAGTTGGATGTCAGGAGAAGGTTTTTTAGCTAAAGGATGGTAGAACACTGGGACAGGCTCCCCAGGGAAGTAGTCACAGCACCAAGCCTGTCTGAGTTCAAGAAGCATTTAGACATCACTTTTAGGCATGTGACCCTTGGGGTGTCCTGCACAGGGCCAGGAGTTGGACTTGATGGGCTCCTTCCAACTCAGCATAGTCTATAATTCTATGATTCCATGAATGATGCACAGAACCTCTGAGCCAGTCTCCACAGGGATTTTTTGTTACTCATTCCTGGCCAGGCTGACTTCTGTCTCCAAAACAGTCAGCTGTCAGGATCCCCTTGCCATGCCAGAAATACAAATGGGGTCTTCCCCTGCACGACCTAATGGCACCTCTGTCTCCTAGAGCCTTGTACTCATGTGGGCCCAATGTGCTGTGTCTGCTCCACACAGCACAGCAAAACTGGTTTTCCCTCCCTTCCACCTGGCTGGAAGCAGCCCCTCTCCCCCAGTCCTTCTCATAGGATTCTCCACTTACTTATTGCAAAAATGAGTTAGAACTAAAATCACTCTCTGCAAAATAGTTATGCTAGAAATCCAGTACAGATAAGCATCTTCCATCTTCCAAATAAATTATTTGATAAATTTATCATGAAATCTAATGTGAAAAATCCACAAGTTTTGTTGGGACTAAAATCATAATTTTGTACGACTACATAGTAAAGGATAAGGAGTAAAATTGGAAGAATCACAAATATTACACAGATGCATAAATAAAGCATATTTTCTTCGTTAACATGTTGGCTGCCTGTAAAAGTTCAGAAATTTGCCTACTTAGGAATTCTAAGTACAATTATTGAAGGGGAAGCACTAGATTAGTCCATTCGGGCCTTTTAACTCATATCTTTCCCCTTGTCATTTCAGTAGTATTGCATACTAAAAGATAACACGGATGTAAAATTAAAGCAGCAATGTAAGAATGCTAAATTTTAAAACAAGTACATAAATTCAAAGTCAGTCCATTTAGGGAAAGCAATGCTTTCTAGAAGAAATTGTGTGTTCTATCTCACCAAACCCCATACAAATCTGATCCAGACTCTAGTTCTCTTCTTGGTCACGACTGTGTGTGATGAATTAGGCCAATTGGGCTACATAGAAAGGATCTACCCACACAGATCTAATTGTGGGATCAGGTCTTGCAACAGAGATCATAAACAGACACAGCTCATAGTACTTGTGCTAGTTGTCTGCTCAACCAAAATGTCTGCGTACAGACACTATATTTCAAGGGAGAATACAGTAAGTCTGTGGCCAAAAAAAATAATTTATGAGGAATTACTGAGTACATTACGACAGATTAGAGATGAAGGGCCACTCTGCTTATCTTCAGATGTCTTCCCGCTAACTTTTCAGTCAGAGGTTTAAATTTCTTCCTACTCCACTATGTAAAATCAATTTAATTTTGCTTTTTTAGAGATCCATACAATTCTATTACATCATGCTGTCATGATTACATCATATCACATCTTCCCACAGTCATAGCTTAGTTATAGGCCATTCCAGTAAGAGCTGGAATCAATGATTCTTGTGTGTCCCTTTCAACACAGAATATTCAGTGAACTACTCTCCATTGCTTTTTTACAAAGCTATCCTGGGGTCTTTCATTTGCAAACAGTATAAAGACATCATAAGTCTATGGATAGAGAGTGAAAACAGCAGGAATTCAGACAATATATTTCTTATAAATGGCAAGTAAGTTCATTTTTTAAGGCTCAAATTAAATAAAAGAATCAGTGTAAGTGTTCCTTATATTTGAGAAAAAAGTATGAGAAGTGAGAGTTAATGAAAAAGAGCAAACACAAGTGATGAGATTTTCCCTTCCACCCTTTCAACATCAATGAATATTTTATTGAATTCTGGAAGGCATAAGGGAACATTTTTTTTTTATTCCAAGGAAGGGAATTTTCAATGGGATTTTATATATTTATTCTAGGAGTAGCATTTATTACAACTGCTTTATTTTCTAGTAAAATTTGTTAAAGGATACAAAAGCAGGTACTTTTTACATTATAAAATGAAGGTGACTATTCAGAGACTATTTTGTTCAGTGTCTCGCTGTTGAGGTGCCTGGTCTTTTCCAGTACAATCATCTTCTGCTGGCAGCAGTTCCAGAGGAATCAAAAGAAGGCACTGGGTAACTCTAGCTGGTGATTAGATGAGGAGTTGTCTAGATTCTTCAAAACTCTACAGCTCATGAAGGCACAGCATAGTCCAGGCCCTCACATTATCATCTTCTAAACTCTTATGCTATGATTTTAAAGAATCAAAAAAGAAAAAAAATCATGCTGAAAGCAAGCTCTTTTTTTCTTTTTAATGATTTGAAGCTTATACTTTCACTTGTGCAGTTTATTTCCTTGAAACAACTGTTTCTTCTTGCACTGAATTCAACAAGGCTCATGAGTCACTAAGTTTGAAATTGATTTGGCTTTCTGGAGCAGGCCCCCTATGTATTTCTTCATTTGCTGAAAGGACACAGGCTCACAGGGTTTTCAGTGCTTCTGGTAGCCCAGGGGAGAGCTCTTTAATTTGTGAGTGTACAAAAAAAATAGTAATTCACTTGTAAGAAACTTCTCCCCTACAGATACTATGCTTTATTCTTTTATCTGGATTGAGCCAGTAAGCAGCTGAGTACCTTTAATTCCCTCCTGAAATCTGTGGGGGCTGGTAGAAATTCTTTACCACCAGCTCATTTCAAAAGGAATTTATGTAGCTTGGATCTTCAGGAGGGTGACCCCTTCTTGAACTGGTCAGCTATGATCTGGAACAGAAAGTCCTCGCCAGGGGAAAAATGTCACAGCTGACCCTACTCTGAGAATATTGAACTACAAGGCCTCCTGAGATCCCTTCCATATCGAATTTTCCTGTGGTCCTAAAACTCCTCTTGGTTTTAGATAGTGACATCTGAGTTCACCAGCTGCTGGATAGAATTCACTCTATATCTAAAATACTGGGATGGGTGGAACAAAAAGTGTTTAATAGCCTTAGCTAAATATTAGAACCCTAAGTCATATTATTCTTTTGGTTTTTGGTTTAAATCTGTCCTCAGAATAATTTTTATCTCAGGAGGGAAAAGAAAAAAGAGCACACTAATGACCTTTATGTTTTGAAAGAGGTGAGTAAAAATTTATTAAACTACAGTCAGGTAAAGCTCTTTGCACAGCCAGACAGGGCAATATTTGCAGAGACTTCAAGGTGGGCTTTGGGCAGGAAATGGTTTGGATTCATAAAAGTGGAAAAGTCTAGTTAAATGTTTACCTTGTATGTAGCTTGAAGTGGTCAAGTAAAACCAGAAGGTCATATATGACATTTGCAGATATCTCCAGATAATACTAAATATAGGCAGGAGTTTGTCTTTGGAGAAAGGGGCCTTTACACTGACAAAATGTTAATTTTAGAATTTGCTTCAGTCTCCCACAATATACCTAATGTAAGTGCTTCATATTAAGAGAATATAATAATGAGGTTCAGGTATGCAAACATTGTAATCTATATTTTGAAATAGCACCATGGCAGTTATGAAAATTTCTGAATTAACAGGGAAATATATTAACTCTTGAACTGATGGATGACACTAAAATGAACAAGAAACAGTTTTGCAGCAGTAATAATTTTAGACTAGTGGAATACTAGGGTTCCTTTCTTATAATTTTTCTTTTTTTTTTTTCCCATTTAAACACTTTGAAGATTGAAAGTGTACTCTGATAATATGAGTTTCTCAAGGAAATGCATATCCCTTCAATCAATAACTATGATAATTGTAAAACATACAATATGGCTACCTTCACAACCTTTAATGTATTTATCCTGCAAAGGAAAAAGGTATAGCTATTTCCTGTCACATAAACTATTCAAAATTTAATTTTGAATGGTATATGGCAAAATTTTAAAGTGGCTTTGTGGGACTAAAATGAAACAAAATCCACTAAAATATTTTAGGCCACTAAATATCTTTATAAAATTTGCCAAACACTGAATAACTATGGCAAAGCATAGGTAATGTTCAACTGTTGATGTCAAGCTTTTGACTTAGTATTACAAACTAAGCTTCTAATTCCTACTGGAATTACATTCCAGCACAGGAGCTACTCTGACTGCTTAAAATGTAGGATGAATTAAACGTCATCCCAAAGTCCCAAAACCAGGCTGAGTAGGCATGAGCTGCCTATCGCTGACTGGACAGTGCTGGAGCAGCAGATGGAGGCCAGGATTTACACCCCAGAGTGCCTGCCATGGCACCAGGAGCTGGCATATGGACAGCTAAGCCAAGCCCAGTGACTGGAAAGGGAGCAAGAGCATCTGACACTCAGAATTCTGACTCTAGCCACAAAATTTTAGTCCCACCTTAACTTTAAACTGGATTCCAGCTCATATTCTTAGATGCATGAAGTGATATGAGGCTCAATTGAGTTGCCTAAAAAAAAGATTTGGTGCCATTTTAGGCACCATGAGCTTTCTTATAAAGCTTCTACCTCCACTGATGATCCAATTCAAATGGTACCAGGGCATCTAAAATGGCAACAAGATACCTATGTTCATTGAATTCCATCTGTCATCCAAGTATTATACCTAGCAAGCATTCTATGTTTCAAAAGCAGTAGGGTTGATCCAGAGTGTTTTATGGCTCTGTTGCTAAAAACTGAGAGGAATGAGGGTGGAGAAATGAAAGGGATGACAGGAAGGAATTAAAATTTTCCATTTTGACCTTCACAATGACTGTTAACTACTGGATAGGTCTAATGGAGTCAACAGAGTGCAATACTGAAGTTATCTCTGGTAAAGTTATCTCTGCAAGATTGCCTATCCTCCATGTTTTAGAAAATATAATAGTTTTTTACTTATATACTGATTATTATTGATGATAATAAAGCAATGCTGATAGCAATCAAAAGAGAGAGGAATAAAAGAAATCTTCTATAGCATAAAAAATTTTAACAAATTATACTTTCAGATCAGTCTTTTTTGCTCCCCTTCCTGATATTCCTTTGTGGATGTGCTGTATCTGCAGCAGTTCATTAATTGTCAGTAAATCTAATTATGCTATATTTACAATGTCTAATTTACCTTTACTTTCAGCTAATTGGCCTATTAACTTAATTTGGGGAATAATCAGTTTGAAGTGCTGAGCACACAGATGGAATGGAAGGACAAAAGAACTGAGTAAATCATATCATAGAGATTTATTCCTCATCATTTTTATAAAGAAATGTGATGGCACCCTCCCCCCACTTCCCCTATCCTTTCCATACCTACATGATAAAAAACTGCTATAGATCAAGTTAAATCTGGAAAGTATGTCAAGCCTATGCCATGTTTTCATCCTTGAACAGTCTGAAGTAATGCAGAGTTTGCCTACTATTTTTATATTACAAACTAAACATGTAGAATATCTGAAAGCATCTGAATCTTCAGCCACTACAATCACTACAAGACTATTAAGAGAAAGTGATTATCCAATTTATTTGATTGCATGCTATACACACTCACAGTTCCTACAAAGGGAAGGATATTGGTGATATTAAGCAAGTTCTTATTAAGACCATCAGCAAGAACTCAATATCCTGCCTTTTGAAAAATTTTAGCCAGGTATAAATCCAGAAGAAGTGAATATTTTTCCTCTCTCCGAGATGCAGTTTTCCTCTCCCACACTCCTTGCAGAATGAGGAACTGTTATTGGTTCAGGAAAATACTATTGCGCTTTGCTGAGAACCTCCCACTGTCTGAAAAAAGTTTTATCCATGAATAGTTCTATGTTTTATTATACTGGCTAGTTACTGTATAGATAATTTTTATAATAAAGAATTAATTAAATAATTAATTTCACCACTGACTTTTCAGATTTTGCACAAATAGGTGTTTTTCATGATCTAGCTGCTAGCTAATAACCTCATAGAACTGAAATTCTGTTTTAAAGAGAAATATCTGAAGAGATCCTGACATTAATGCTCTGGACACTTCAAGCAAGGTTTCTGGTGCTATTTTAAGATGATGACTGTTTTCAGGAAACAGATCAAATAATTCCCTTTCCACTCTGAAAAGGAATTCATGCCATCCAACTATTTGTGCAATTTGGACCAGAAGCACCACCAAGCAGTGGAGGCAGCCTGTCTTCCCCTAATCATATATATGTCATCATTAGTGGCTGCATGGATAAACTGCTCTGTTTGGGCAGCTCCAGAGTTCCTACAACCTGGCTGGCTAAAGGTAAGTAGCCTGTGTTGTGTTAGAAGTCCATAGTATTTCAGAGACAGTGTTTGGACAGAGA